>NC_143552.1:80419062-80730625 GCF_054136105.1 Typopeltis vanoorti | reverse complement strand
ACCAACTTGCTTTTTTCTCAGACTTTGCAATGTAAGTTCGACTAGGCATTTTATCCTGTTTCGTCAGCGTTAAACACTTGATCGGGACAATATCCACCATCTTCAATAATTTTGGCTAACTTCTCTTGAAAATTTTTGGCTGCTTCTTCATCTGCTGCTGCAACCTCGCCTGTAATCTTCACGTTATGAAGCATTCCTTTTTAAAAACCCGGTTAACCATCCTTTGCTAGCCGAAAATTCTTTATCAGCTTGGGAAGCAGAAGTAGACGGCTCCAATTGCTTCATCTGTTCATAAAACCGAAGAGCTTTTTGTTTAATTAAATAACCACTTATAGAAATTCTTCTTTGAGTTAATTCTTCAATCCAAATTATGAGTGCTCGTTCCGTGTTTTCTAATAAAGCATCTCTTGAGTACGATGATAATTTGGCACTTAGTTTTGTTCCAGAAATGACAGATTTTCTTATTGCATCTTCATCTTTTTAATTGCTCTTATAGTAGATTCGCCTAAATTAAAATGTTTACCAATCGCCGTATATCCTTCTCCTTTTGCTAAGCGATCTAAAATTGCAATTTTCATTTCCAAAGAAATTGCTTTCCTTTTGTAATTTTTTTTTCTCCATTGGGCCAAATTAGATCTTTAAAATAACAATTAGCAAAATTTAGACTTTCGATAATAAAAAGACAAACACTTACTCACATGCAAAATTAAACTTCACGAACACTCACTGCTTACACGTTACGCCAGAATGTGCTGCAACACGCTGTTCATTATGTACAACAGCGATGAACGAATTGGTCAACAACACACGAAATCACGTACTTTATAGGTAAAATTTTCAAACTGTTATACAAGCAAAATAGTTACCACTTTAAAAATTACAATGATCATAAAATAGAAGTTTTTCGACGTGTAATAATAAACAACTCATCCCACAATACGGATTGATTTCCCAAACTGTGTTCGGCGAGAAGTTCTCCTGGAATTTGTCATTTTAGTTTTCTAAACATTTTTCATGAATAAATATGTTATAGTGGAAATATTCGTGAATATGTCGAAAAGCTCAGACCCAGAACGTCTAAATAACATCTGTGTAGCCAATGTTAGTGACCAAGCCGTGTATTTTCAAACGTGGAAGTATATTCATGAGTTATCGTTAATTTTCACACATTGAAACCGTTCAACATTCGGGAAGGGGAATACCGCTGTTTATGACCGGTCATAAAAATTGCCTGCAAGCCGATTACAACAATGTGCGGCGTATCCTCTGTGATCAAAACGGAACGAAATAACATTTGTGTTGCAAATGTTAGTGACCAATCAGCAAGGAAGTATAAAGAAAATTTTTCCACTGAAATTGATGATCAAGGTATCTGTATCCGGTTCTCAGATCTAGTGATACCGAATACTTTCTTCACAAGTTCGTATTGTAGGGTGGAAGTGCTTGTTTCGAAACCGTAGTGCCTGATTTTTTAAAAGTAATAGGCCTACAGATTTAAATTTTAATATGAATAAGAGACAAGGGACTTTGTTTAATTTTGGTGTTAAGAAATCTCTTGTTGAAGGTGTTTGTGACGCAACAGATAGTGTCATCCACCACCAGCCTACAAAGCGATCTCCAGGATGTACAAAAGGAGGGGAAAACTACCAGTACACAGGAGAAAAAGTCTGAATTCACTCGTAAGTACTTATAAATTTTTGGTGATCAGAATGGGATATGTCAATAAAAATCAGCAAATTAATTTAATGATGCTTAATTGATGTTTAATTAATTATTAATTAATACACCAAAATAACCAAGGTGTTCCATGAAAATTTCAGGATTTATGAAGTGTTCCATCGTAGGAAAAGTTTGGGAAACGCTGGATTACCCTATTATCGGAATGGATTCTTCTTCTGTTGAGATGCGCAGAAGTGTCGAAAGGTCTCGTATCTGTGGGCGTACTATATATAAGTTTTGAAGTTATGCACTGCATAACTTCAAATCCGCATAAAAAGAGACTCGAGAGTGTGTGTGTGTGTATATATATATATGTATATATATATATATATTGTCGTACCTATGTTTATCAATGTTACTGCACTGTTTTGGATAAGCTGTTTCTCTTGAGTTGACACGTCTTTTATACAATTTTGAAAGGGGGGAGAAGACGAGGACAAAATAAACAGCACATATATGTCTTCGCAAGTAGTAACCCTCCAAGTAGAAAAAATAATAAAGACTTTGCGCACCAGAAACATGGGAAAAAAAAAATAACCTAAAATAAACTTATAAATAGTGTACCTATCAAATGTAATTCATTATGAATGGAAACAGAAATTTATGATCTGGGAATCACAAACAACACGAAAAACGTATCTTCCATATAAAGCATCCCATATTTAACTAAACAATAATTTAGTTGTAGAGGTTTGTTAGTTCCGTATTGAATGCCTGATTTTATTTTCCACTCAGGTAATAATTCACTGCCTGTGAGATAAGAGAGAAAAATAGTTTAGAAAAGCGAAACCAGAAAGACGTGGCTTTAGGAAATGAGGTAATTCTGAGAATATCAATTAACCATTATATTCTAAGTGACCCCAAATTATTCAAATGAGCACAAAACAACCGATAATGCGAGGAAAGGTGGGTCAAAAGCTCACTGGACCTATGGGAAGCCGAAAAATCTTGGTTACGTCACTATTCATCTCCAAGGAAGAGCAGTAATTGGATTTTAATGTAATATAAGTATCTGTTTGAAGTTACTCACGGAAATAGAACAGAAGGCGATGTTAGAATGAAGAAACGCCGTACAGACAGAATAAAATCACTTATAATTTCTGTACATTCGGAAGTGCCTATAGTAAAAGGCTGCTCTGGTAGCTCTGGAATAAATACTGCTACCCATTATGGATTAAAAAGATAAGCATATCTTGTAATTACCAATTAGCTTAGAATACGTTCAGAATTATCCAAGTAAAATGCAACCAATATTACAAACATTTAACTCTCTATTCCAATATGCATGGAACTCTTATTCCAATGTACAATGGATTATAGATAGTTTGGATTATCCGACGTAGACATACTAAGCAGAAAAATGGAGGACATCTACAACACGACTGAGTGGGGAGACAAGGAAAACAGCTATAATTACAAATTCAATCCTCCGAGTTCAATGGCAATCATATATAGAAGCATGATGCAGGTAAATATAGCATGAAGAAAAGTCGTTACATTCAGATGGGGGGGGGAGTTACTATATCATCATTAAGGAAACACATGTAATAACTAAAACAGGAAATCAATAGCATGTGCTGCTTTGTGCACATGTTCTATGTCCATAACTTAATAAAAGCTACAACATTCTTTACAAATACTCTGTATATTATATTAAAGAACATTAAATTAGAAAAATGAAGTAATTATATATTTAAAATTTCTATGTATATAAAATTAAATCAATAAATTTTGAATAGACAGTACATTTTCATTATAATTAGAGGTCTCCACAAAATACATCTATTATCATCCCCAAAGTCCAGGGAAAGGACAACTATTATAATCATATACACAAACTATCGGCAGCAAATAATAATTTTTCTACCAGCAATGGAAAAAAAATGAATAATTTTTTCTTATCCTTTTATAGAGTTATTCGCGATTAACATTTTAATTGCACTATCAGGCTGACAATAACCATACGACTATATGACACCTCCTTTAAATTAGGATATAGCATATGTATGTTTTTTGCATTTTAATACATATTTAAGAGAATTAAATAAAGGTCAAGTGTAATAGACCTGTTTCATTCGCGTTTGCATTACAACCAGTTTCACAAACCGACAAATAGTTTGTCCCAATTTAGCATGGCCCGAAGAAGTTTAAAAATGCCGGTTTTAATAAATGAACGACAACTACACCCCAAGACAACAACACAAAAGTTGTTTAAAGCAAAAAAAAAAGAGAGTATTCTATTGTACTACAGAATGTTTATATCAGATCCGACCTTTGATAAGACGAGACTTTACATAATCGAAAGATTTGATTATATATATATATATATATATATATATATATATATATATATATATATATCAACCTTTCATGTGTTGCGAAACCTGTAGCATATCAGTGTTATGTGTGGACAAGTGGATGAATGACTGTGACCTACTCAAAGGAACAGACCTGAAAAATAGCAGAGGCACAATCACCTAAAACAAAGTGATTGGAATACGTGTGAAACAGAAAGGAGGGAAGGAATCATCTATTAACTAGACTGTCTTCTTCTGTATCAACAAGCATTTTTAGGGAAGAATTTTTCTTGCAAGAAAGACAAACTATATTCTGGTAGCATTGACAGCCAACTACAGAACAAGCAAGGTCAGAAAATACGGACTATTTATGAAAGATTTTGAGGAATAGATCATTGAACACAATGCTTATGAAATGAAGAGTAATGGAGTACTGTGATCAGCAAAATTATGAACATGATTTGTGATGAGTTCAAGACGGGTATTTATATATAAGAAAGCGGGTAAAAGTCAAGTCTTGAGTTGTTCCTGAAATGGTGGAGAAATATGAGGAGAAGAAGCTATCCACCAGAGCTGTGGTATGAAAGGCAGAACTTAAGTAGTAGCTTGATAACCAGACGTCTGTGCCGGAACTTATCAAATGCCCAGACAACAGTACGGCCACACAAGTTTTTCTAACATCTTGGAAGGCATAAAATCCAAAGATTGTGGTGGCTAGGAGAGCTTCTACGAATCGAGAGTGGCAGAATTCTTACTGCTGGTCACTAATTAGTTCGTGGACCTGCAGGTGATGGAGACGTTAGATGTTGATGACGTCTATGACGATCAAGTACTGAAGTGGACACAATAGTTTGATGGCTGACTTATTAGCGATTTCCATACTGCACGATAGCAACCAGATGAGTATGAAAGATAAGAAAGACGATAGTGAATGGGTGTCGAAGTCCAAATTTTGAGCATAAGTGGCGGTGGGTAGGTGAGAATACCAACTTGAACACAAGACGTGCGTGTGTATATCCAAGCTATTCAGAATTCTGATTCTTTTCTAGCAAAAAACCAAGGAGGCGCAGAGTGCGCTGTTCTCAGTATAGCGGGAAGTAATTTACAATGGTCACCTACGCCAGAGTTGAAAGAGAATAATGATAACAGGGGATTAATCTCATCTTTGGATAATGTTACGATGGCACCATCTCATGTGAAAACGGCAGTTGGTTGGTTTGTGGCTTACTGGAGCAAGGAGAGCAAAGATCATTCAGCTGTTACCAGCTGCAGTGTAGACTGGCGGTGGGGAATAAAGGATTAAGGCCTTCATCCCAGCCAGCATTATTCCTTATGCAATTGGATCTGCAGAAAGGAAACAATCACCATAATAAGGAATGGGTTAGGTTTGCTGAACTACGTAGAAGACAATGAAGCAGCATATTGTGTATGTCAGTCGCGTTTCTTCTTCCAGCCAGTTTTCAGAATGAAAACCACGAGTTCTGGAGGAGGAAATTTCTGCTATATCCACATGAGAATGTGAAAAAGTATTCATAAAAAAAATTCTTCGCGCTTCCATGGCAAGGAGAAGAAGCACTAGAGTCAAAGCGTATCGGACTAAGAATGTCTGCGTGAAGGTCTTTCCACAGAAAAGGAATTGCAGACGAGGTTATCTGAGCTGTTAAGAGGATAGCTGATATCTATGTCTGATTAAGGAAAGGTCAAAGGCGCCAGGAGGAAAAATCGAGCGTTATCTAATATTCTGATAAGCAGAGAGGCAATTTGTGTTAGATCGGCAAATACAATGTCATTTCAAGCTTAATTACTGGAACTGTGGAAAAGTCTGAATTATGAACACCAAAATCCTCAAAGAAGACGACCTCATTGTTACGTTATATGGCCTGCAGAAACTCAAACTTCATAGATAAATATTCAAAGTCGAAGTGGTTATCAAAGTTTACGAGCTAGCAAATTAATGCTATAAAAATGAGTAAGGAAATTTTTTGAGACAAATCATATAAAAAATAAAGAGAGTCCGGGTTTAGCATTCTCTGCCACGAGGGATCAAAGTGAAGAATGCACACGTGCTTTTGATAGAAGGAATCATACGTAAAACCATAGTTCGGAAAGCTGGAACAGACAGCAGTTGAGATTCTGTTAAAAATAACAGGTAAAAGGTAAGTGATAGTGCGCATTGTTTATTGTTTATGTTAGTAAAATCAAGTGAAATGGAAAAGTATTTGTTTTTTTTTTTGTTGTTTTTTTTGAAGTTGTTGATGATTTTGAATGGATTTTTTTTTTTTTTTTTTTTTTTTTTTTTGTGAACGTGCGTCCAAATGTCCACTTTGCTGATGGACACATCAGAAAAAGTACAATCTAATGACAAAATCAAGAAAATATATACACAACTGTTAGCAAATAGCATGGCAGGAGAATTTATCTTGGTTTAAATACTAATATAAATGTATAGATAAATTGAAATGTAAATAAATAATAATAAAATATAAATAATTCACATTTATAGATAAATTGAAATGCGTTTCGTTTGTCAGCATGGTATTAGCAAACCACACTTCCAGACAGGGGGAAAAAAATACAAAGTCGAAATTTCTGAGAACACCAAAGTGCATATGATAGTATGAAGTAAATTTAAAGCTCAACTGACTAATCTGTCTAGCAATATTCATGTAGCCGGTAATCACAAGTCTGTGTTCGGTTGTACTGTGACTTGAGCAACAACCTTAACTGGTGTCGATGGCCTACGCTTACGAGGTCTGGTATATACACGTGCAACACGGTTCCTTTAATTTTTTTGATTAACTAGCATACGGCAACTTTTGAACATGGTCCAATGCGTAGAGTCCCTGCATTTCTATAAGTGCAACAAAGTTGCAGTGCTTGAGCTTAAAACAAACTTAAATTGAGATGAATTAGGTGTGCTTTAACATATAACATAACAGTTCAGAACCAGCTCTGCTAATACAATAAGCTTAAGGAAAGTTTAGCTGAATGAGAACTATTTCCAAAGCTAAAAACGATTTAAAGAATTATTTCGATACTTTTCTTAAACTTATATGGAATTAAATGCTGCCAAAAGTGTTGTAGTATTAATCATACAGCTATATTCAACATAAATTTAAGAAAATGCCAATTCAATAGGCCTGCTATAAATCAATGTATAACAGACGTATTTACCTGAATAGACAGAAGAATGAGTAGACAGCAGATAGATAACTAACAACAGATTGTGGACACGGATGTGTTTGAATGTCTTTAAATGGCAGATAAATTGCATTGCCTGGTGCGAGACCATAACCCTACTTATTTGGATGCCTGAAGTGGTTGAATAAAAATAATGTTTGTTCTCTAGAGCGGGGTTTCCGGATTATGTAGATTTCTGGATTAATTTAGTCCACCCGCGGCATTAATACTAATGTATAGGTTTCAACTTATTGTGGATAGAATACACATAAAAACTAAATAAAATGTATTAACTAGTTTCTCTCTTAATCTGCATCGGTGGGAAGAAGCAAAGAAACTGCTCAGCTGGTATACATGTTCAAGCAGTTTGAAGACTTAGGTCAGTGTAAAAAGCTAAATCATTATACCATTTTCAGGTAACCTTACAAGAGACACTTTTCTTACATTTATTCACAACGCATACAACTTATTTCGATAGTCTTCTATCATCGATAAAGATTGGTAAGTATTCAGACTAAAGCCCACTGTTATCAACCCTCCGTTTACCTATAACGCTGTTGCACTGCGCCTTAAATAACCAACTGTTCATCGTCAGATTTTTCGCAAAGAAAATCACAAAAAAATCTTAACCTCGATGCCTGGATTTTTCTTTCTTTTTTTTTTTTTTAATATTTCCAATTATTATTAAAATGCGTACTACATATTTAATTCATTTTGTTCTGTCTTTTGTATATTTCCTGTGGAAACATACATGTGCAAAATAATGTTCCTGTTGCATCGAAATTTAGAAGGCAGATAAAATTTTTAGAACCAGTATCAACTCTCTTTCCCTTACTTCAACGTTATATAAATAATTGAAAAATTCCTTAACAGAACATTTTTATTACGTTAAACCTGCTGTCTCATTATTGATAACTAGCTAACAACGGAAATTTCCACAATAATTTCGATACTAATGTCATCAGTACTGAATCCGGTCTTATTTCTCATAGCTGTAACCCTTCACTCAATCAGGTCTAGGCCTTCTCGTTATTAAAATTTTTTTTCTTCACTTCAAGCGCTAGATCTTCCATCACCTTGTACGAATGTAAAATATTTTCCTCCCGTACACCTGATAGCTTAGAAAGTTCACAAATCAACAACTCATTTCTCTAAAAAAATTCGGGTCGCGAAGTTATAATGATAAGGGCTTTTCAATTGACAAGTTAGCCAGCTTCGTACGGCTGTGGGAGGATTTATTTCTTTCTGAAGGTAGGTAGTTGCATCACGCAAAACAAAGCCAGAGCACAAGCAATTAACAGACATACATAAACCTACTGACTTCACTGCCTTGTTACTTCGGTCATCATTCCAACCAACCTGCTACAAGATGTTAGTTTATTCTTTTCGCTAGCCTGAGTAGAATAGTGGGAAAAAAAAAAAAAAAAAAAAAAAAGTTTCACTATTAGTTGGGTCCCGTGATGCCCATTCCTACTGTAGCGTGAATTTTTAAAACTGAAATTTATAATTTACATAGGTTATCTTCTGTAGATGTGAAAAATAAAATAATAAACGTACAGAGAACCAGATGTAAAAATATTATGAATAAATAAATAAATATTTATTTCAACTGTTTTTCTCGTTCTAAGATATTCCAGTGCATTACTCCGAAGTATCAAGTAAATCCTCTTATATAAACCTACAAGATCTCATGCGATAACGAGTCACCATCTATCCACAAAACGCATAAGTTTTTCTTCTCTGAAAACACACATAAGTAACTTACAAAACTTCAAATTAAATGCTAACAAGTTTCTTCTTTCTCCCCAACTCGTAACCGATCCATGATACTCCAAAATATATTATAGGAAGGCTTTTCAAACCTCCAATTACGATTAAGAGAGACTGCAATTACATGAAAGGAATTGTAGGCATTCAAGTTAAGGGAAAAATCAGTTCCTGCCTTTCCACTTTTTTTTTTTTTTTTCATTTCTTTGATGTTATGCTCTGAAAAGAAATAATGAATAACAGCGCATCTATGTCAATGGAATTCACAAGAACCATCCGGGTCTTAGTTACTTCGTCAAAATTTAAAAGGTGTCGCTTTCACAGTCCTTAACGAACTATTGTACATTCGTAAATACTAAACAAATCCTCCGGAACCAGTTTAATTTATATTCGCTCTGAATGCATTAAAACCATTTATTATTTTTTTAAACATTTCTTATTTTTTAATTGGTAAAGTATAAAAAAAAATTAATGCTTTGATAGTACAACAATCGACAGAATTCGAATCTACCACCTAGCATGTCATTTTTCTCAAGCCCTTTCCCCCCCCCCACACACACCAAAAAGAAACTTTTATTAAAAGATCTACTTGCTAAATGTTTCAAGATGAAGCTACTGTCTCTTCTCGAACAGCCATCGTGAAATGACTCGATAAAGTTATATCAAGAACAATCAATTGATCATTTATACGGATAACGCACAACAATACATTATAAGACAATAAGTGTTTGCTCTCCACAGTTATCATCTATTATCTCCGTATTCATGTCATAACACGTGTTAAACCAAAACTGACCGCATAAACAGTGTGGAATATCACTCGTAATATCTGCATGCGCAGCTATGCATATATTTCGTGGCTTGTGAACTTATCGTATAATAAGCGGTGTAGGTGGGCAAGGTTGGATAATCCTAATTCCCCTAGTCTGGCGAGCAAACATAATTACTTTTTCAAGCCACTTCAGGCTTCCAAGTAAACAGATATGATTTCACACCGGCAAAAAAAAAAAAAAAAAAAAAAAAAAAAAAAAAAAAAAAAAAACCGTCTACCAATTTAGCCTACCGTACAAATTGTCCTGCAGAAATTCGCAGATTTGTATTGAATAAATATCATCACACTGAAGAAAAACCTTATTATATGAACTTTAAGCTCACTAAATGGATTATCTGCACTTGTCTATCAAAGATTTTGGATAGGAATCGAATTTCAATGTGCTACAGATGTTTTTGAAAGTCTTATAGATTGGAGAGATGACATATAAAATCATACTTTGCCTCTAGAACAGGGTTTCCAGATTAATCAATTCTTATGAGAAGTCCAACCTACCGTGAGTTAGGTCACTAATAAAAATAAATAAATTGCAAAGCTATGGTCATGTTGCTTCAGATCGTTCATGCTAATGGTAGAAACACTAATAAAGCAAATAAACGTCACAGCCAATGAATTATCACCAGAGTAAATCAAGCAACGACCAAAAAGTTAAACAGCAATTCCAAGATGTTTGTCCTGTGTACAAATTAGTCACGAAATTCAGTGAATCCTTGATTTACGTTTTTCGCATTTCATACTCCTCGTGACAATCCTGTAAGCCCCTCAAACCTGCGTTTTTCTTTATCCTCGATTTGAATTTATTTATGCAAGGGCAGGAGCAGCTATAAATAGAAAAGTAAAACAAAGTCTGTATAATCTAAAGATTATAATTCCTGCTTGACATGTAGAATATTAACCCTGCGGAGGTCGCGGCTGATCTGAGAGATACAAACAAATTGTTTAATATAAACATTCTTACACATATCCAGTGTATAGCTTGGAGGTCATGAGTAGCTGCGCATGCATATATTACGAGTGATATTCTACACTGTTTATGCGGTCAGTTTTTGGTTTAACACGTGTTATGTAAAGGTGTGTGATATTTCATAGTAAATTGTATCTGAGAGATACCGCGACCTCCGATGTCAGTATAGTATTGGTTTAGTTGTTTTTATTTACCGTTGAAAATGAGTGGAAAAATATATCGATTGGATAATCCAACAGATGTTGAAGAGATTCAGCGATTTTGTTACTCCAGTCCGATAATGAGAATGATAGAGTCGACTGCGAAAGTGAAAATGATATTTGATAGCAAATTGTATCTGAGAGATACCGCGAACTCCGATGCCAGTATAGTATTGGTAGGAAACACCACTGTTCGAATCCGGTCTATGATGCAAGGGACTTTTATAAGAGCTTTGAGCTTTTCTACTGAAGGTAAGTTGGTCAGTCTCACACAAAGCGGAAAGCCCGAAAATTAGGAATGTTGTATCCCATTCGAGACAAACCGGAGCGAGCATATACTTTCACAGACTTAAAACAGAATATGGAGATACGATTAATCACCCTATCATGGCATTAATTAGGTTTATATGAAGCTAATTGGTCCTGACAGGTCATTATTACGGCTTAACACTTTAAGAAGGAAGGGTACAAAATAAGAATGAATTCCGCAGTTATATCTTAGTTTAAAAACAAACACCACTATTTTAATAAATTCTGAATCACTTTCACTCATTGAGTCAATTTTTATTGTTTTTCTAATTTTATTTCTTTATTTATTTTTGGTAGGAATGTGAAGCTCAATATTTAAAAGAAAGTAATGTTTCATTAAACTTTCGTTAAGCTGAAAAGTGCATCCCCTCCCCTTTTTATTATTGGATTTTACGCTAAGAAATCCCTTGAAAAGGTAAAACAAAATTATAAGTTTCAATGACAGACACATTTAAGTAGCAAACATTAACAAATTAAGCACATAACACGAACTCGAGAATGTGGCATGCAGAACCTCACGACAATAAAGCCGCGAGAGATTTCAAATAGCGGATTTATGAACACAACTAGTTTTACTTACTCAAAACCTGCATACAGCAGCAGCAGTCAAAATGATATACAGAATGTTTATCGCGAATATTCTGAGGGCTCTGTGTATTTCAAAAGGATGCAATCGCATTATGAAATCGATGAATCACTTGACTGCATCGACAAACATGATATGCTGTTTATTTTCGTGTACTGCATTGAGAACCGTGGAGCGTCTAAAAAAAAAGAAAAAGAAAACAACAACAAAAATACAACTGTGGTTGATATTTGCAAATATGTTAATATTATTCAATGAGTAACAGAAAGAAAATTTTTTCGCTATTTTATGATGTTTCTCATGCGCTGAAGTTCTGATAACGAAGACTTAACAAAGCACTATCGTCTTCACACGTCTTAAATAAATACCACCGCATCATTATTCAACTAATCGCTTGCGTCCTACTATACCAGAATACCAATTAGATTTTATGAAGACAAAGCCCACGCTTCGCACTATATTTACTTATTTGCACAGAATGAAAAACAATTAAGAATATTTAATAAAGGAACAAAATTTTTTATTGCTTTTAATGAACGTTTTTGTTTGTTTTATGATTTATGGAAGTGACATTTCTATTACACAAGAATTAAAAAAAAAAAAACACTACTACTAAAAATGAACACAAGTACATTGCGCTGTAAGTTGCCTTTTGACACTGTCCTGCAAAATAGTTTAGTAGGTTGAAAAAAATAAATCAGTTGCGTGTAGAGATTTTCAATCATATCTGGTGTCTTTTCTTCAGTTGATTTGGTTCTTTTAACGAAACTTGAATAATTTAAAGTCAGTAAAGTTTGGTTTTTTATGAAATAAGAATTACAAGAGCGAGTAAAGAATAACACAACTCAATAGTTTTTTTTTTTTTCTCTCAATTTTTTCAAAAACTCTGACTACATCCCGTACAACCAGTAATGACGATGACTCGCATGAAAACACGTCACCGCTCACTGCTTCAATGTAGTTAGTGAACTTACCTGTCAAGAATGTATACAGTGCAACAGAACAGGGTAGCCTGCCAATTCCAAAGGCTACTCTCAGATTGCATTCTTCTACAGTCCCACCCACAGCTAGAAGGCATATTATTCTACAGGTGGGAGCTTCTCTTTCGGAAACAGTCTCCACCCAAACCACCTGTCACATAACAGAAAACTATTCAGGGAGTTATTTTGTCACGTACAAGCAGATAAGATAGCAGTGCTTGCAGAACTTTAATTTTCTTTCTCTCTTAAGTTTGAATTTAATGTATAACATTATTATAGCCAGAAATAAATGCATGACATATTCAAAACATGGCATTCCTATCAATGTGAAAGAAATTTGGGTATTATAACAGGGTAGCGTTATAAGATTCTGTATGCACACTGTAGAGTTTCTTTCAGCTAATATAAAAATTGTTTATAATAACCTTTAAGTTAATTATTGCAATACTTAATAATGAGCTTCAATGTATTATACTGTGCTATATTGTAGTTCGCAGAAATAACTAGCCGGCCTGGTTCCCCGAGTGGTTAGTTGTATCCACACCCCAGCCAAGAGGCTGTGGGTTCGAATCCATGGGCAATGTTGTTTGTAATTGTCCCACTAACTCTGTGTGGGAAAGGGCATCTACTATCTTACGGCGTCAGGTGTGAATAACGAAGTGTACAACTGCTACGATAGGTGCATCTTTTATTATTGAAAATGTGCGACAATATCATGTGATAAAAGACTAATAATTGACACAGCGAAAAAACGAAACTGTTAATGTTTGCAATTTTTCCACTTTTGCGAAAGTGAACAAAAAAAGAAAAAAAAGCTTAAAATGTTTACATAAGAACAGTTTCACTTTTTCTCAAAATTGTTTCATTGTATATGCATAATTAAAATGGCGGAACTAAAGAATGGGGAGAAAACTCAAACCAAGGCCTGGTGAGTTCTTAAAAGTCCCGAACTTTATAAGAACTCGTCTTCCTCTAGTCCGAGTATTTGAAAATGCGGTCCCTATATCTTGTCATTGTTTATAACCCAAAATAGTAACGATGGCTTTTTCTACATTTCGATCTGGAAAATCATGATTAACCTCCTTAAAGCCACTCAGGCTTCCAATAAACAATACGGTGGTCGCCTAATGGAAATAATTTTTTTTCTATTATAATATATATACTGTATATCCGTCGCATTCTATTTGTCATGATATTTGCAACTACGAAATATTTTGCATATTATTACACAATGGTTATATATGCTGTCCTTGATTCAAATTAATTAAAAATTAAACTGTCATGATATATAAATCAAAATTAATATTGAATTTTTATTTACGCTGGTAGTAAAGTACCTACCCAGGAAATCGATGGATCACGGTCGCTCTCCAAGTTAAAATGTCGAACTTATTTTTAGTAATTACAGAATGAAAAAATAGCGCGCGCGCGCACACACACACACACACACAGAATTTTTATCAAATTATAGAAAAATTAGAACGATATCGGCTTTCATTATACCTTAAACTGGGATTGGTGATTTACAGTAGAGATTACTAAAGCTAAGAGGCCAATATATTATGTCCGTTAACTACATGTATTCTCCAGTCTGTGTCTTTCGGAGGGAGAGGAAAAAAAACGCCCAATTCTATATGAGACTAACTCACCTTCATGTGAAAAGTTCTTATATATGTTCCTCGCGTTCTGAAAAGGATTTGAACCCAGGTTCATTTAGCTAAAAGGCACATATCACATGGTCCTAGAAAAGGCTCCAAAAGTCTAGGAAATCCGAAAGGATTAACATATAGCTGAATCTTCTTAGTTCCAATAAGTTATGTGCCACTGGAACTTATAAGGCATCATTCCACAGAAAAGTGGTAGGCATTTTCCTTCTGAATACTTCACTGGAAAAAAGGCCAGCCACAGAACATCGCAATTAACAGACATAATACAGTGGCGTCTCGCAGACTTATTACTGATCGTGTCTAACCAATACTCATATATATATTAGAATGACAAGGAATTCCGTAGTTGTGGAAAAACCTCATCCACTACTTAAGGAGTAAAAATAGTCTAAAAGTTTTTAAAATATATCTAGTGTTTTTTTTTCTTTCTTTTCTCTAAAAAGATAAGGACTTCTCATCCAGAAAAATAATCTATTTTCTCAATGGCAACTTATAACGTATTTAAGCTCGGACTTGGTTTCTTACAACTCGGCGGAGAAGAAATTCCACTGTGTCCAGCTTAACTTTGGAGGTTTTATTCTCAGGATCTTAGACGGTAGGAAGTTCTTTCTTTATGTGTGGCTCCCACCCACGGAAGGTTTATTTGTAAATCTATAGTATATTCGTGCCGTAGGCAGGCTAAAGATTTTTTTCTATTTTTATTGATTTTATATATTTTTTGTATGCTTCGCTTCTTTTTTGCATAGTCCGGAAACTCTGCTCTACACACCAAACACGGAACATTCGATGTGTACTAAAACAGGTATTTTGAAAAGCATTCCACATCAAAAGGCCCAGAAAACAATAAGGACTGCTAATTATATTAACTGCTGGAAAATCCAATAACGGAGGGAGAAAACAGGGCAATTTTGAAGGAATTTATTGGGGCCGGAAATCAAGTCTTCCCCCCTCACAATTTCTGTTTTTTCTTTCTTTCTTTCTTTTTTTTTTTTTTTTGAACGGAGGGGGGGGGGGTTCAGTGAACAGTATCATATTACGAAATGGGTGAAACAGCAAAATGGTGAAATGTAGGAGTGCTGAATAATTACGAAAAACAAGCACGTTCAATAGGGTTTTTTTTTTTTTTTTGTATGTGCAATAAATTTATGTTACTCATTTTTAGGGCGTCTCCTTATGGATTATCATACTCTGATTAAATATTCACGAATAAATTAGCATTAAAACGCATCAGTCAAAAGATTCCGATATATTAACATAGAATTAGAAGTTTCAAAATGAGATCTTGCTGATAAGCTATGAGATTATGATGAGTTATAATATAAATTAATACAAATTTATTCAACTGTAACGAGTATCAACTTAAAAAGCATGGGAAGAATCATAATTCTAATTCAGTAGTATTCAATATGAGCTCGCTCGCGATTTTGAAGCTTTATTATTATTAGTAGTAGTAGTATTCTGAAGCATTCCAGAATACTATCCCAGGGGCGCGCCAGGAGTATCCGGCGCCTGTGTGCAAAACTTTAGTTGGTGCCCTTATCCCCCCGCCACTCTCCAATAAAAAAATCACTTTAAAAAAAACGGTTTTTTTTAAAGTATTTCCTCCTCCTCTTTGGCGCCTGTGTTGCACATGCCCCCCACCTTTTTATTTTACATTGATTTACTTTTTTTTCTCTGTCTATCCACAATAAAGTACACTGCAACCATAGGCCCAGAGATACTTCAAAGTCGTGTTTGGACTTTATTGATTGAAGTAAGGACTGCAGCTTGATAAAAGACCTAAATGCTGTTCTGATTTTGAGTGTTTTAAGAATTTTACATAGTTTTGTGATCATAGATCCAACGCTTGAACACACATGTATTTCCTTCCTTTTTTTTTTGGTTCATGGCCTGTTATTCACAAAGGAATATGATACGAAGCACTTGTCATATCCATTGTGTTGAAATGGTAGACAGTTCGTTTGATTATCCATTTAAAAACATGACTTCGGTGTAAAAAAAAAAAAAATAGCTAACTTTTGGATTATAATAAAATTAAGGCAATTTTTGTGGCCTCTGATGTGAAGGTAAGCGAACAGGCATGCCACACACACATTCATTGAAATGTGTGTCCGCGCAGTTAGCCTAGTGGCTTTGCGCTTCGCAACCATATGCCTGGGGAAGGAGTGTCCTGGGTTCGATTCCCGTCGTCGACGTGAGAAGCTTAAGGATCTTCCTCAGCCATAGCCAAGTTAGCCGGTCTTGGGCGTGGACAGCAGGATTACCCCCCCCCCCCCCAGTTTATCTGAGGTTTTTCATCCCGCAAGCAGGCAAACCGGTCCCGTGAACACACACACGGATCTACAGTCATAAATACTTAACTCCCCCATGAGGGGGATCAACTTGCCCCAATAGAGACGGGGAGAAAAGGGAGGAAACTCCATATGAATAAATAACTAAAAATTGAAATGTGTGGGGCATGATTGGGGAGATACAGGGCTAAGCTAGAATTTCGTTTGTACCTGAAGTGGCCTCATGTTATACTGTATTTGAGCAGATTTATATCAGATTCGATTTCTTAAGTAATCTAATATAAATTAGATTAGATTTCTCTCTTACGGCCAGAACTGGCTAAATTGGACAGTGTCTCCTCTAAAAAGAGACTCTGGGTTGCGAATGGGTCTTTAAGTAGATATTTTTCATAATGTGAAAAAATATCTCCTAGCAGAGCTTAATGGATGCTTTAAGTGTGATGTGAAAAATTCAATGTAGTCTCTAGAGTCTTCTTCTTCTACGCGTTATTCCCGCTTCCTATGCAGGTTCCGCGTGTTACTTAGATGAGACTTCTTGTTAGTACTACTCCCAACCGACCCGTGGGGGGGGGATATTTTTTTTTGACTGTAGAGGCGTATGTTACGGGCCGGTTTGCCTGCTTGCGGGATGAAAAACGCCAGATAAACTGGCGGAAAAAAACCCTACTGACCGCGCCCAAGACCGGCTAACTTGGCTCTGAGGAAGATCCTCAAATTCCTCATGTCCACAACGGGAATCGAACCTGGGACACTCCTTCCCCAGGTATATGGTTGCGAAGCGCAAAGCCACTAGGCTAACCGCGCAGTCAATGTAGTCTCTAGAGTAAGCTTTGTAAATTACTATTCTAAAGTTCACCCGCACCATTAATGTGCGATTTTGTTTAATAACCTTTTGTCGGTGGAATTCAATAAAAAAATAAAATACAGCTACATAGCAGCTTCTCATTATTTTTCTTTTCTAGAGATGGTTGCTGTTTAACTGTATGAATGGAGTAATTTTTTATTTTCAAGAATAAGCCCGATCGTAACCTGGAATACTTTCATCGAGATCAAATAAGTTTCAGATCCATACTATCATTAAGTGAATATTGTCTGACCGTATATCTAGTAACGACAGTTTACCATTTAAATATATAAGAACTTTATTTCAGACAATATTAAAACAATCTATATAAACTATATTCTTACAAAAAAATAAAAATAAATAAAAATTCTCTCGCTTGATCTCTCAAATCCTAGACAACGTAAGAAATGTTCCACGCTTTCTACATTTCGATAGGCCAAATCCAACAATCTTTTTTCAGGGAACATTAGAAATGAAAAATCCTACTCAGATGAGTAAAAGAGCAAATGAAATATGAAAAGCCGAAATAATATGATATCAAAAAGGCGTAGAAAGGAAATTCAAAAATTAATTTGTGAATAATTGTTAATGTATAGTTAACAATCATCGTGGAGGAACATAAAGGATTCTAAAAGAACTAAATTTTCGCAAAAGAATTCAAAACTGTTCAAAATGACTTAGCGTTGGGGATCGAAATATCTAATAATTTCAGATTGGAAATTATGCTGAAATATTTCGTTTATCTTAGATTCAGAGCTTGTTTTGCAAATTAATCAAGTCAAGATTAATTCTCGTCCTGACAAACAGGCTGACGGACGAACAACGACAAAGATGTTTCTTTAACTTAGGATATATCAAAAAGACAAATAAAAAAAGACATTTCTTAGTTTCGTTTTCCTAAAGTATTCGCAGAAAATCTATCTTATATTACATAACTTACTCGAGTTCATTATTTAAGATACTAAACAATATATTCTTCCTCTGAACCATCCCAGTACCATACTTGCAATTAGAAAATAATGTATGCGCAGAATCCAACCAAACTAAAAAAAGTTTAAAACATGTAGAAAAAAATTATTGCCTGTAATATTGTACTATGTTATGTAAAATATTTCATCACCAACTAGTCGAAAATCATATTTGCTCATATATCCTGGAAATTTCAGCTAACTAGCAAAACATTGTTACCGAAACTAACCTGATAATGACTATTAATAAATGTTGTTCATTAATAAATAATTTCCGTAAGTGAAACAAAGTTTATACAATGCAAGCAATTAACAGGAGAATAAGCACACCGTCATTTCTCTTTTTCTAAACATAATGGATTACAGATTACGTGCTCTTTGAGAACAAAACTTTAACATTAAAGGTTACCGCGGTGTTGTAAAGAAGAAGAAAGAATAGCTGTATGAACTTTTTCTTCCTGTTCTTATTATCAGTGCTCAATGTTGCTAAATAACAAATACAGCTAGATCTATCAAGGAGGAAACAACAGTGATGAATCTGTACATTAACATATTTGGACATTACGAAAAGTGATTGTTGAGATCAACTACAGATACTCCTTTATCAAAAACAAATACATTTTAAAAGCAATAGTGATAAACTTTTTAATATAATATCACAAATATAGTCTTGGAATGTCCTAAATTAAATTCATTTAGCAGATGGATTGAATAAAAAAAAATTATATTTTTATTGCATATTTAGAGTTATCGCACGCAAATAATCAGTTTTATTTTTTTTCCTTTTTGAGAAAATACATACGATGGAAACTAGAATATTTAAATTACAATAAAATTATTTATCTTTAAAAAATTATCTTATATTTAATACAGGGAGAGCAAAACACTGATAAGCAACAAATATATAAATAAATCATCTAAATGAAGTATGAAAAAATAGATTTTTCTTTCTGTGTTGTGACAAGAAGAAAAGTTTGGTGCGTTCCTCACTAATTAAAACCAAATAGTAAATATCAAAATTATTAAAAGGATATTAGCAACAATTCCAGTGACTCAAGTAAATTGAAGTTTCCCGCATTACAGATTACGTGCTCTTTGAGAACAAAACTTTAACATTAAAGGTTAACGCAGTGTTGTAAAGAAGAAGAAAGAATAGCTGTATGAACTTTTCTTCCTGTTCTTATTATCAGTGCCCAATGTTGCTAAATAACAAATACAGCTAGATCTATCAAGCAGGAAACAACAGTGATGAATCTGTACATTAACATATTTGGATATTAAAAAATAATAGGTTTTTAATATCCTTTTATTTCAACAGCTTTACAAGACGCCAAAGTGAAGCATCTCAGGAAACAATAATTAGGGTCGTTCTTCATTTCTGATGAAAACCAACAGTCAGAAACAGTTATCAAGCAAGTGAAATCTTAAATGCGCTCTGGGGAACGTCTCCTGAATAGATTTCATATTAATTTAAGTGGGAGGTTTGTCTTGATGCAATGCCAAGGCAAATCTCCGAAGGTAGGAAGAATACTAGGTTTTTAATATTCTTTCCGTGAAATAGCATATATTACCGTTAAAGACCAATCAATTATTCTGTAAAATGTGAAACAAAGAATGCATTCATATAGTGGCCTCAAAGCATGAAAAGTGGTCTGGTATTTACTGACTTCAGTAAGTAACTACTGAAGTCAGTAAATACTCCTACCTTACAACTAGGAGGGAAGAGGTCCAAACAGACGCGAATGCCGTCAAGCACAAACGCGCTCTTATGAAAAGCTGGTTAGAATAATGGTAGAAAGGTTATACCGTATTTACTTGAATATAACTCGCCTCGCGTATATCTCGCACCCCTGATTATACTTTATGAAAAAAGAAATTAAAAAATTTCACATATACCTCGCACACGAAAAAAGTTTGTAACTTTAAGAAATAGATAATGAATGTTATGGCAGTTTCAGATGTTTTGGAATTCGGTTGAAGAGAATCAGCATTTCAACTCAACAATCGTCGACTTGCCTTTGTCATTGAATCGCACAATCCTTTGTTAATACCGCACCAATCATATGCATAGAGGTGAAAGCAACCAGTAGAGGAAATGCTACATACAACAATAACAGAAAAGGGTGAAAAAAAAAAGGTGTGATAATGCGCACAACTGGAAGTGAAAATTATCGATGCGCAATCATACTTGTAATTACTGCAGATGGAAGAAAGATGCTTCCTTATGTAATATTCAAAAGGAAAACAATGCCGAAGAGGAAATTTCCTCCTGGAATTCATGTAAGAGTTCAAGAAAAAGGGTGGATGGACACTACAATAGTTCAAGATTGGATTAAAACAATTCCGCCTTTGAGAAGGGAAGTAGCGATAATGAATAGGAGATTCTTGGCAAGTCACCCATTTTCAGTTGTTATTTTTTTAAATCATGGTGATCTTATGATTCCGAAATGATAAAAGGACAAGCAATAATGAAACTGTTTTAATTTAATAGTCGCTAAAGATTCAAATATATCGCGTGAAGGTGAGCGGCCAATCGCCTAAATAAAGTTGATAATTAAAATTTCAATGCATTCATTTTATAAATAATATGAGCAATTATAACTTATAATGAATACTGATGATTTAATTATAAACGTTCGATTTAGTTTTTTCCTGAAAAACTTTAGTTTCCGAAAATTCCCGCATATATTTCGCACCACGATTTTTTAACTTTAATTTTGGGGAAAAAAGTGCGAATTATATTCGAGTAAATACAGTATTATCATGTCCGTTAATCGTGTCTTTTGGTTGGATTTTCGATTTTATCCTAGGAAAACTTTCCATCTCTATGAGACCGCTATTTTAAGTTCATAAAAAATAATAAAAATAAACCTTATGAAGTCTTTTTTCATCATAGATAAGATTTAAATCCGGATTTTTTCTCTTATGAAGTGGTGTTCAACCTTTTTTTTTTTATTACGCAAGCTACTTTTCTATAAAAAGTTATTCGGCGATCTACTCTCTTATATAGATCACGTTCCCCCAACCTGATATCTGATTACGCACAAATAAACAACTAAAAAAAAAAAATACACAACTAAAAACTTTGTGTATTTAAAAATTTATTTATCACTTTTAATTATTTTAATACAACAAAAAAAATATATATTCGAATAAAATATTTATTTCTCTATTTTGGAAAACCAAAGTTAAAAAAACAACAGATTGATTACAAACTCACAAGTTACTGGAAATGCTGGTTGATTAAAAAAAAAAAAAAAAATTAATGTGAAATTTAGCATTGTTTGGACCTCGCAATATTTTCATAGTCAAGTTGATATGAAGAAGTGGCCAATCGCAGACAATCATCCAAATGATCATTTGTAATTTGGTTTCTTAATTGATTTTTTATGACGGTCATATTTGAAAAAGAGGATTCTGACAAGTATGTCGATCCGAAACACGACAGAATTTTTCGCGCAATATCAGTTAATATTGGGAATTTTTCATGTGCATACTTCCAAATGACTTCATTGTTTATTGATTTTAAATATAAACTATTCTGAATGTTTATTATCTCACGTTCTACTTCAGCTTGGTTTATATCAAACAGCCCATTAATTTTATTTGAAATTTCTGTGATGTTCAAGTTTTCTTGAAATGGATTATTGATAAAAGATACAATCATTTCAGTTTTATTAAAATCTTTAAATCTTGAATTTATTTCTTCCTCAACTAATTCTATTGCACGAATAAATTCTTTTAAATCATAGCGAAGCATTTCTTGATTTTGTTCAAAAAATTTTAATAAATATGGGAGATGTCTAAATTCGCTGTCATTTATATTTTTCTTTAATAAAAGTAAGTATTGTTGGAAAGTTTTTATTGAACTTAACATGTCAATTAAATTTTTATCTCTACCTTGTAACTCTAAATTTAAATTGCTTAATTTCGTACAGAAATCTACTAAAAATGATAAGTGTAACAACCATCTTTTATCACTCAACTGTGGATAAATATCTCCTTTTTCATCAAGAAAAAATTTTATATCGTTAATTAATACAAGAAATCTTTCTAAAAATTGACTTCTGCTGAGCAGCGAACATTATTGTACAACAGAAGTGCTATCATCATCTGCCTGTAATTTAAATAACCGCCGTTGCAAGGCTTTTCCTCGAACAGAATTTACAATTTTAAATGTAACATCCAAAACATCTTTTGTGTTTAATCTTTTACTACACAGTACTTGTTGGTGAATAATGCAGTGGTACATTAAACAATCTGGATATTTGTCATCACTTTTACATAAAGAAATGAAGCCTGATTTATAACCTATGATTGCAGGAGCACCATCAGTAGTAATAGACACAAGTTTAAAAAGCGGAAGTTTGTGTTGTTTTACAAATTCATCAAATGCTGAAAAAATGTCTTCTCCCCTAGTCCTTTCCAATAATGGCATAATTTTCAAAAGTTCTTCTTTACTTGAATAATCTTGAAATGCCATGCGAATAAATACCATTAACTGAGCAATATCAGTGGAGTCGTTTGATTCATCAAATTGTAATGAAAACGCAACACACTGGTGAATGTCTGACGTTAGCCTGGCCTGGAAACTTTTCTCCGGCAATTGGAACTCTTCCTTTCGGCAATCTGAAACCTTGTCTGCGGCTTAGAAGTAGTCTCTCTCTAGCGACATCTCGAACCGAGAAGCTCCTTTCTGGAAGCGGGAAACTCCTCTCTTAAGCAACGTGGATCCGGGCAGTCTCTCTGACGGCGACCCTGGACCGGGCGGCCTCCTCTCTGACAGCAATTCTGGAACCGGGATCCCTTCTGCTTCCTTCAGTCCCTTTTTATTAGGCCTCCTCTGAGACCTCGCATGAAGTTTTGCAACCCCCCAAAGAATCGGTATGAGTCTTTCATCTGAAGTTTCAAGTTCGGCACGCCTTTTGTTCTCCTCCGCTTTCTTTTGATTGTAAGTTGCCGGCCATCGGAAAGTTGTTTGAACTCTTTCTGACTGACTTCGGAGATGTTTACACTTAGAGCCTGCAAGCCTTTCTCATACATACAAGTTTCAATAACAATCTTTCTAATGCTGCCATGTACAGCTTCGGCGACAAAAGCATTGCCTTTGTTTTTAACACTGTAACACATTCTTATTAAAGCAGTATATACAATTAGCTTCAAAAGAGTTATTTATAAAAACATCTAATACAAACTATACCGAGACAAAGTTTATTTTTTTACAATATTCACATGGGACTTAACCTAAGTAAAAAATCGATGTAATATGCTTTGGAATATTTAAGCTACAATCGAGTTTTTACACTTTGCTTATAATCGTATTCACTCGGCTCGCTGTTTGACTTCCACTGATTCAAATTAATTCATTTACCCGGACTTATAAGAAAATTACTGATTTGACAATTTTAATGAAAAATAAATAAACAATAGCAATACACTTAAAGTGAATTAAAAATAATACAAAATAATGATAAATAAAATATTATGTTTTCAGTTTTAATTAAATTTGTAAGTAAGGAGGAATGCACAAGAGATCGAACAAAAATCGCTCCGCGATCGACGGGTTGAACACCCCCTGTCTTATGACAACATACAGTTCCTAGTCAAGATCACATCATTTAATTATAGTAGTACATATCGAGAAAACTTATGAAAATAATCAAATTCGTAAATCATACATAGTTAAACACATTTTTCGATTTTCAAAAAATAAAGCAATCTTAAGACGTTAACGTGACATTAAAAATATAGATTCATCAGATTTCCACTAAATTTAAGATTACAGGGCGCGTGTTAAATGTGTGTTGAAATTACATTTGAATTTGGGTTTTTTTTTTTGAAACAATGTTATGCTATGAATTACAGTTCAACCTTCCACCAAATCGCTGCCTTCTTATAGAGAATTTAAAGCTATTAAATATTATGAACAACTAATTGGAATATTCAAGTAGTGTAAATACAGAAGAATTTGAACAACTAAACCAGGTTGAAAATATAATTTGTCGTTAAGCATTTTTTATTATCTGCATATTTTCAGTATAGAACATAAATATGCTTTTATTACAATGGATGAAGTATTGTTTCTTCTTCTTGCGATTCTAAAGTTATATTCTTCAGCACATGACTTTGTTCAACCTCCGCCAATTGAAAAGCAAGCCAACTTTTTTAAAAAAATAAAATTTAATGTGTCGATGAGGTCTACCGTAACGAAGGAGCTGTCATTTGGTAGACAAGAGAAGAACAGAACCGAACAGAAGAACAGCAGGTAACTTTATCAAGTTTTAACTGCTTTGTGACATGAGAGTATCCTAATGTTGCAAACCAGCAGTCACAACTTTCTTCTCAGCATTTTACCTTCTTCTATTCTTTCAGGTCCATCAAACCATTAAATCTCTCTTTCTCTGAATGATATTGTCTTCCTTACGGTAACCTTCTAAACAGAAGAGATACAATACGGATGTGAAATGGGGACACCGGTTATAATACTGTGGACATGAAATAAGGTTAGAGCTTAAAATACATTTCTCTTTCACATAAGGTATCGAAATATATAATGAACTCAACGAAAGATGAAATACCACATAGTTAAGTGAGGGAGAGAGGATAGATTCACTTTGTATTTTTTATTCGTTATTTCACAATAAAGTAGTTACTGGACAAATAAATAAATCTCTAAATGAAACGCGGGTTTTCCACAGAATAACAGCGCCGTGTACTTTACTGGTAACATGTTGTTGTTTTAAAATAATGCTGAAGTAACTCCAAGGCCAGTGAATTATATCTGTTAAATATAATTCACTGTATGCTTGTTTTGGTGAAGAATGTTCTGGAAAAATCCTGCCTTCTCCGTATGAGTATAGAAGCGAAAGTTCTAAATTATTTTCAGCATTTCGAATATTTACTGGACAAATATAATGCATCGTCCCTTTCGCAATATTCCAAATTTTGTCAGGTCAGCACTTGTTAATCTTACAATACAATCAATATCATCACAACTATCAATACTATCCATAATGTATTGATAGTTATCTATTATCTATGGCTGAACACGTTGTACTAAGCAAAGGAACTCAACTTTGCAGTTTCCAAAAGAAAGAGAGAAGTATACCTAAAGAAAGCGTATCTCCGTGAGAGACTTTCTAGCAATAGATACACCGAAACCTCCAACTGACAATCTTACACCTCTATGGGCCATCTTCGCACGGATGAGTATGACAAAATCAAGTAACTTCTCGATACGGATATGTATCTTTACAAGACCATGATCTTGGAGAGTTCCAAAACCTTACCAAACTTTCTGTAAGCGACCTATACATTTAACAGGGATACCTGATTAGCACTCAGATCTCCGCATCCATCTTCCCTCCTTTCCACGTCTGCACGGGATGCTTAAAAATTCACAAAGAAGACATAACTATCCACCCAGCAACTGAGGGTATAGACTCCCCTACACATATAATAATACAATCTCGTCTTACAAACCATCCAGCTAAATCACTAAAAGGTCTCAACAAGACAGTCGTCATCTTTCTTTAAAAACTCTGATAACTTCATTTCTACCATCAGCAACATCGCTCTTGATGAGCATGGCATTTTAGTGAGTGCTGATATAGTTAACTTGTTTATCAACTTCCTGAGTGATGAACTTCTCATATAGAATAAACTCGAAAATCATGATACTCTTAAACACTATATCTGCTGGGTATTTTAAGCATAACGACACCATATATAAACAAAACTCGCAACTAGCCAGAGGCAAACCTTTTTTTCTATATTAGAAATCTTTATATAGAAAGATCTGGCAGAATACCATACATTCTCATGGAAGAGAAAATATCGATGATATTTTCTTAATTTAGAGTCACGGACAACCATCGCTTTTTATTTTAAAATTTCTAGATTATCTCAATAACCAACATAAGATTCACCTCTGGACCAGAGTCCAATGGATCGCTTCCGTTTTTGGATTTAAACCTTTCGGAAGAGTCTAGGAAATTATACGTGCATACATACGCACGCACACTCTCGCCATTACTGACCTCAAAAACTGGACATTATTTCATCAGTGGAAAGAAGAGTTCGTCTTCACATTACTGATGAGGAAGATCTAACCAAGGACATCTCATTTCTAAAAAAGCACCCTTTTACAAAACGACTACAATGAACACAAACAATCTCGAGACTGCATACCAACAAGCATTCAGACCTATATAACAGACATGTTTCCGTAAAACTGCTGAATTCCTTAGAGAAAATAAAACTAGACTAGAATTTACGCATTTCATCAGGATAATATCACTACTTCGATCTGTTAAACCCAGACAACTCCGTGAAATATCCAGGAGTTTATAGATATACTGAAAATATACTATACTATACTGAAAAATCTACTGAATACATTGAGGCGCGTGTTAGAAATATAGAAAACCAGAGAAGGGAGGCCACATTTCTAGCATCTCATGTATTGTCTGAATCTTTGGAAACGTTATCAGATCCCCCACACACTTGAATGGAAATCCTAGCATTAATTTATCTGAATGTTTCCTAGCTATGGCTAGCAAAGCACGCCAACGTCCGCGCCAATGAAGGCATGTTCACACAAAATTTAAATCATCGTAATCTTACATAATTCCGCATTTGTTGTCGCTATGCCAATCTTTTACTGTTAGTACATCTGATGAAGTCCTATGCAATTAAAACGAAACTAATTACTTCTGTTCTTCTACCGGTTATTGTCTTATAAACTGTTGTATATTTATCCATGTACTGGCACAGTTTATCATCAAATATATATCTTGTATAGAATCATAGCGATTTAAAATAAAATTTCTGCATGGGATTCTCACATCACTGTTGTCATCTTATATCAACAATACCTTTCGTGTTAGCGCCCAAAGCTTTCCAAGGTTGTTGATTTATCGTAGATCTACCGTTGAGCCTTCTCTACAATCGAAGAAATTGTAAGCGATGCACTGCAATTAAAATTACACTAGTGTTTTGGTAAAATCTTTTTACTGCAAACACATGCTGCTTTATCATACACACTATTTTGGATGGTGCCAGAATAGAAAGCACAATTCTCAGTCGATCATATCCTCTGATACTAAAAACTACCGAACTAGATAATAAGCATACGAGGTAAAGGAATACTATTTTATATCAAAGATTGTGTGTATAACATCAACAAATTTGCATTTCCATTAAAAACTTAAGCATATGAAATATCAGAGAATTCAAATTCTCGTGTGAAGCGTCACTAAAAATAACTCTGGGATTTCAAATTTTAATAACTCTTTAAACGAAGAGTTACTGAGGTTATTAATAAAAGACAACTGTGATTTTCTTTAAATGAAACTAAAATTTGAAGATTTCATGGCTGTCTCAAGTCATCAATTTTTTTGGCACGTTTTTCAAATACCCCTCCACACATACAAACATTAAAAAAAAAAAAAAATAAAAATAAAAATAAAAATCAGTGGTATTGGATCGAAAACAAATTACTGGTCATCGATTATGAAGACTAGCAATTAGAAATAACAGTAGTAGCATATTTTTTTTTCCTTTCAATGTCTTAGGTACGGAGAAAAACGCTCTTCTGCCACATTCAGATAAATATCTCCTGTAATGGTCCCTCTCTGTAAAAAATACGTCTTATCACATACTTGGTCATGCAATAGCCCGCATGGCAAGATCAAAATGGGAGTGACACGTACATACCCAGAACTTCATTTGGTTGCTTTGTTAAATTTCGCCGTCATGACTAATGGCGCCATTAATATAAAAGATGCTTCGTCCGTGAACAATGCCTGTTTGAAGAACTCATCCTCGTCGAATTTCATTTAACATGAAATTCGACTCATTTTGGACGAATAATGATAATTTCGGTGTCTCAGTTAATTTTCTGAGCATAATCATAGACAAAAATAGCACATATTAGATGATGAAGTTGAGTTTCAGTACAGTCATTTTGAAATCCAACACTCAGTAAAATTCCATGAAACACTCTACTAGTAATATTTCGTGTCATTTTTGTACGCAAAGTTATGAGACTTTCGAATCAACTAATTTTCTTTCTGTGTGTGTGTGACTCTCACCTACGAAAGATCATAAACCTATAGTGCATTAGTACCGTGGGTGTGGTAATCTTTATTTTATTTTTTTATATATATATGTATATATATTTTTATCATTTTTGATTTTTTTAGTTTGAATTTTTCTACATAACTAAAGAAAACTATACCAGTATTAAGTTAAACAATTAATTACTATTAACAAGTATTAATTACTATTATTCATTACAATTAATAAATATTATAAATTAGAAAGTATTTTAAAATTTACAAGAAAACTGAGCATTTAAAGATCGATCAACCGTGCAGGCAAGCTGCAGAAGAAAGTACGTATCGAAACAGAAACGAAATTGCGCCATTCGATGGACAAAAAAAAAAAAAAAAGTTATAATAAAAATGTTATTACAGTAATCAATGAGCTGTTATCTTCAGTCACGGAATCAATGAACAATTCCGTGACTGAGAAGCAATCAATAGATGTGTACTAGAAATCACAAAGAATGGAGGAACAACATAAAAAAGAAAAAAAAAAAAGTTTATAAAATTACTTGGTATCCTTAATATATATATATATATATATATAGAGAGAGAGAGAGAGAGAGAGAGAGAGAGAGAGAGATCAATTTAAGTATCGTAACGTTCTTAGAGCAAACAGAATAACTGCGCACATATTTCTTTGTGCTGAAGGATGCAAAATGAAGTGTTTAACCAGCTGCATTATCTTTAACACATCTAGTAATATAAAGTGGCTCTATATTAAAGGTTGTAATTTAAAAAAAGGACCGTAAAACAAGTACAATTTAAATTACTCAACTTATAATTTTTTTTTCTTCCATTAAGCCAAAGTGTTTTCAAAATTCAAACCTACTTTTTCGAGAGATTCGGGTATAAATTTCAAGAGGAAAAATATTTTTTTTTTTTAATGAAAAAGAGCGCGCGCGCGCACACACACACATATATATTAGTTTATAGTAATTTTCACAATTTATTGATAAAATAATTATTTGATGGGCATTTCTTATCTCCAAACCTAGCTTAAGGAACTTCAGATACGAATCCGAAAAATAGGACACCACAAAATAAAACATGAAACAGAGAGATTTTACCGCTAGGACATGTATACGTGTGATTAGTATTCTTAACAGCGACAGGTCATGCGGGCACGAGGCTTGGAATTCCAATATGAACTATGTAACATTACATAACAGGTTTACACAGAAATCATGGAATACCTACATGCTGATACTGGGAATCGGCGATTTAAAAAAAAAAAAAGATTACATTGCTAAATCTTTTTGCATTGTTTATGTAATTGCATTATTTGCATTTACTTTTTATTTGTTTACGCATTTGCATTATGTAAATACGTAAAGTTATTTAATTATGTAAAGTAGAATAAAGCAAAAAGTATTTCCTAGCAATAGATTCGTTGGTAGTCAATACCAAAACATATTAATGCAACCAACTGCAAAATAGGTTACAGTTTTATAAATTATAAAAAATACTTTCAAAAAGATGATATGTATTTATTTCCGTGGGTTCGATTGTCAGTCCAATTATTATGTATAGATGTCACATTATTTCAATCGACCTTTCCAATATAGCTCCTAACTAAAAACATTTGTTTTTATTAAAGATTGCAATACTGAAGCTATATTCGTTTTTATAAATTTTAATTTCAGATGTTTAGTACGTTTTCGTTTAGAAATGAAAATCAAGAAAAGAAAAATCTGTCAGAGCATAAATTTCGAAATACTCGTGTAGATTAATATTTCTTTGTAAATAACACATTGCTAAATGTGATATATACACAGATAAATACATGAAGATAATTCCTCACCACCAACCACTACCATTGGAAAGATCAAGCATTGAATACTTTCAGAGTCATAACATCAAAAAATCAATCCAAATAAAGAAACAGACTACGAATTTATACGCGTTTTTTTTTTACTCTTAATCTCAGTTGATTTATTCTCAAAACGTATCGTATCATGTCATGTTTGAATTTCGAATGTGCGAGTTCTAACTACAACAGTAAAGATTTAATTTCATTAATTTCATGGCGTTTTTCTCTATTTTACAAGAGGTTTACCAACCAATCTGCATCAAGAAGAAAGACAATAGACACACACCAGATCCATTCTTAGTACCATTCATTTCTCAACCCCCCCCCACTTTAAATATGTATCTTAAAATTCACGTTAAATTTCGAAAAACTACTGTTTCGTAAACCACGGTCCACTTATCCCTATAAGTGCCATGTAATGTAATATGCGAATACGTGATTAAAATTCACATGTTCAAAAATGTAATTCGCTGGCTTCCTTCGTGCAGAAATTATTTTAGGTAGCCGTTAACTATACGGGCTAGATACCGTACTACCTGTACATCCAAACTATGGTAGGTGACCCACTAACCACCAGTTAAACCTGAAAATTTTCCATGGCTGACCTTCATAGGCAGTCAAGCTAGCTACCTAGATAATACTGACACGCATTCACCATTTTGGAAAGCCAATTTCATTATTTAAAATAAAAAAAAAATAAAATAAAATAAATGGAGGGGAGGGGGGACAAGAAAGTTGCAAACGTCAACTATTCAAGTATCATAAATCAATAACTAAAGGAGTAATATAAATCAAACTGCATTGCTAAAATAGCACATATCATATTGCTGTGTGTATTATACAATTACGATGAGAAATGCTAAATAAAAGTATGATCAATATTCATAACCCCTCGAAAATAGCTAAATAATATTATGAATATCATTTTGCATTTCTCGCTATTTAAAGTAACGGGTACTTTTTTTTTTTTTCTTTCTTAACAACAGAATTTCGTTCTTTCGAAATGTATATTTACTGTCTTCAACAGCAGCTTAGCCTGAAACAGAAGTTAATAATTTAAACCAATACTTGTGGTATGATTTTAATTTTATTAATGATTTTCAAAAGTGATGAGAGTTTAAAAACCTGGATTTTTTTTTTTAATGCGAGTTCCCACCCAAAACATTGACAATTTACGATCTAACAATGGAGGGCAACATGTTTAATGCCATTTCGGGCTGAGTGAGTCAGGTGGTATTACAATAGCGATGAAACTCATCTATATCCTAACCTTTTTTTGTGAACTGTTATATTCACATCGCATATTCCCAACCATATTCCTAACATTTCCCCCCATCCTTACTTCTTTTTTTTTTCGTATTTCTTAATACTTGCTTCTTTTTTAATTACTTGTTATTAACTATATGTCATTATAACTATTATAAAACATTATAAATTTGATTGCTCAACTCCATAAATGAAAAATCTCATTTGTCATTTATGAATGCAATTTTCTTTCTACCAAAACACTCCCTTCGTTCCATTCTTCAAAAAAAAAAAAGAAAGGAAAATCTAAATAAAATTTCCTTTCTTTATAAGTGAATAATTATAAAGAAAAATTATAATTGAATAATTATATATTGAATAGATTGAATAAGACGCTAAATATAAAGGAAGACGTAAGTCTTCCTTTATATTTAGCGTCTTATTCAATCTCATTGTGTAGAACTGCAGTTCTTAATTTCATCTCACGTTTGTTAATATAAGATGTATATAAATTCCTTCCTTTTTTTTTTTTTTTTTATTCTTTTCAACATATTTAGTTTGTCAATTATATTCATTTCCCTACGTGCAACCTATTAAGGAAACAGCTTACACAGCAGAGAGAGAGAGATATATAACATATCCATTTACAGATATTATTTCCTGTTCATAAAGAATAACGAAACTAGTTCATAGAGCTGTTAATAAATATATATTTCAATTATTCTTTGATGTCAATCACCGAAAGCTCTTTGCTAAAATGTTTATACTGCATTAATTTGTGACAAATAAAATCGGTTAAAAACATACAATTTGAATAAAATAAATGCACTATATTATGTCTAAGGACACATGCCAGGATATGGAAATAATATGATTCATATAATTAATCCCTGACCAAGGAAAAAATTCGAATGCAGACAGCTAAACCGAACACTTTTTATTTTCTTCCTGACTAATTCACCTTCAGATTAAAAAAAAATATTAGAAGTGTTAATTGTGTCCTTCATAGGATTCGAACCCAGAAAAAAAAAGAACGTGTCATTTTCTCGGATGCTCTACGAAAACGAGCATTTTCAGCGAAGAGATTCATCAGTACAGATCCCTGACCAACAACGAGAAATGTAATCATTTTCTCCAAACTCAAGAATACAATTTACTGATACAATGTGCGTGCACACACTCACTGTCCACTTGGAGTGAGGATTTTTCTAGTGGAGTCACTTAAAAAAAGAGCTGTATCCTGTAGTGGACGTCTACGAAAGTTGGAAAAAAATAATAAAAGTTTACACATGACGATTCGAAAGTTTGAGGTCAAATCTATGTAATACTAATGAAACATGTTATCGCAAAGTGTTGCCACTGATATTTATTATTTATTTAAAATATACAGCAGGACCACATCATTGGCGGCTTAATTCTTGCAGTTTTCGTTATTCGCAAAAAAATGTACTGACTTGTATTTTCTTTTCACACCTAAGCTATATGTATCAGATCGGCGAAGAAATTAGCAACGTGCCAATACGATGGTGGTGATGTGTGCAAAGGTCAGTTGTCTGAAATAAATTTATTTCAATTCACAGAAGATATGCTACGAATTAATATTCATTAAGTTTTTTTCTTATTCATAGGAATTTCAAAATACAACCACAAATTATATTAAAATACTTAATCATGATACAAAACATACCTTTCTCAATTCTTTATAGAAATGAATTTGCGATAACTCGGAGTTAGGAATAAATTTCCTAATCAAGTGATACCAAATAAGATAATAAGATGACGGCTACTGTGCAGCGTTTTCGCAAACGATATGATGGAAAAAAGCACATCAGTTGCTAACAGAGGAAAAGCTGCAATAAATACGGGAAAGCATTCCTAAATACACCAGCATAAATTCCCTGCCAAGGTTTCAACTACATGGTATCGTATGGCGACAGAAATCTTCATGCCTCGTCCATATTGAATTCAAGTTGCGCACGAACTCAGAAAGTAACCAAATAAGACTGAGCCGCCATACTCGAAACGGACTGATTTCTTTAATGGAAAAAAAAAAAAGGGGGGGGGGAAAGAAAGTGCTGAAGTAACCAGAATCTTACCGATTCTAACAGGCCGCAGCGATTGCACACCGCCCATTTACGGATTTACTCACGAGTATCCTAATGGCAACACTGTTTTGAAAGGGTGGTAATCTCAATGATCACAAAGATTTATCATCCACAGATTTACTTTTTTGCGTGTGCGAGATACCACTGAAGAATAAACGCATACAGAGGCAATCCACCCACATATGAATGAAGTGAGGCAAAATAACGCGTCGAGAACTGAGTTCTAATAGGTAAACTTGCTCTTCGCTAAGTTAGGCGAAATACAGTTGAAAGAACTAAAAATTGTGATATTTTACTATATGGAGTTGCACTTCCAGATAACAATGTATCTGGTTAGCATTTCATTTAGCATAAACCTAATATTTATAATTAAAAAATTACCTTACATAAAAACTGTTTTCAAAATTTCGAAGGGCTTCTCATTACTGATCTAAGAAAGAAAAACTAAATATTTATACTAAAAATACAGAGTATTAGAACAATTCAGATACCTTTTAGAGAGATTTCTATTTCGCAGTACCTTGAAAGCGAAAAAATTATTAAGGACGAATAATAAGAGTAATAAAAAATATAAAAGTAATATAAAAAAAATAAAGAATAGAGATAGAAGCACCTGATAAGGCCACAATCCCGTCACATCACTAAATAAAGGGGACGAAATTGATTAAAAATAGGCGGAAACTACATCTTGAGAAGAGAGAATAAAATGAAATAATTCAGAAACACATTGGAAATTTAAAAAAAAAAAACTAGAGAAGGAAATACAAAAAGAAAAGAAAACAGCAGTGCGGAATACAGCGATCAGCATCGAGGAGTTGTATCTAAAATAATTTAAAATTCTTCGCAAATCTCCAAGGTGAAACAAACGCTGCAAATCATGAATAATTACAAAAAGGAGGCTCGAGCTACTCAAAATAATGCCAGGGAACATCAATGTATCTCGCCAGATCTAAAGAAAAGTTTTTTTTTTTTCTTTTTATTAAATCTTTCTGCGAAAGAAAAAAAAAATCGTATAATCGTAGACAGGTGTATGTGGTGGGATAACTAAACTTTCCTTTCCTTCTCCGCATATTTTTATACATCCTCTTCTACTCTTCTATCTACTCTGGAGTTAAGTGAGAAAATGCAGAGAGCAGAGGGGGGGGGGAAGCGAACAAGAATGGCACAACGTGAAGATACCAATGTCCAAAAAAAAAAAAAAAAGATCAGTGCAATTTATGTAAATTAAAAGAAAAACGCTACAGGAAAGCAAATTTCGTATTATTACAAATGGCAATATATATGCGAAAGCGGATGGCATTTTTCATTTCGTATTAATTATATTTAAAACGAAAGAAAATACAGCATAAACATTACCTTAATTACAAATAAAACTCACATATTCAACAAAAAAATATATTATGCCAATTTTGTTATATAAAATATTCACTAAGGAATTTTTCTTTATATTTATAGCTCCCACGTCATTCAACATGCACGTAGCATGTTACATATTACGAGTAAAAAAATTATATTAGTTTTGTATCCTTGAATTTAAGATAAAACTATATATGCTTTGTTTATTTTTGCTTTCAAATAACTATCTCAAGTAGCGTTATTTCACGTCATGGTTATCATCAACATATTTCTAGGATATCAATCTCATTGGTTTTCTCTAACTTACTATTTTACTGCTCATCGAAAACTAGCTACAAGGATGTACTGAACACTAAAGTTCGTGACCAAGCCAATTTAGCGTGTCTTCTGTAGACAAGGATGAAGAAATTAATCTCTCAAAATCAACACATTTAAGATAACTATAACTCGTGATTAACTTGCTGGCGATAGTTTAATGATAATAGACAAAATATTCTCACAAGATAAACCTGCCTCACTTTTCTATTATTGCGAACGAGCTATCCTGATGATAAAATAAAGAAATGGTGTTAAGGTGTTACGAATTCTATTAGTCGCAGTCAAAGAGATATCTTTAAATGATGTAGTTAACAGGAAGACTGATTATAAAACAAATAAACGCAACTAAAGTTGCTATGCAATTTCTGCTACTCAAAATCACATTAGCGATGAATACAGTGATCAACATCAGGTAGTTGTATCTAAAATAATCTAAAATTCTTCAAAAATCTCTAAGGTAAAACAAATGATTATGAACTTTTAAAAGACACTTCATCCAGGTAAAGGGAGAATTCAGAATACAGTTTACCCTGAATTATATTCTTCCTAAATAAGTGTTGAAATTAAGTATGGTCTCTGAGAAAAAAACTCATGTTACTCCTCTTAAACACTATTATTATAATTACAGCTATTATAGCCTGTTTTTGTTTAGGAGTGACCCTTATTTAACTACAATGGCTATCAATACTCAAGAGGGGTATATAAATTTAGGGCATTATTGGTGAATATAGAAGGCAATTAAGGTAGAATAAAAGAGGTGGAAAAATTTGGTACATACCTTTTTTTGAATCTACGATGTCTTCCACTTCCATGATCTCGCTGAAGGTTGTTTATAAGCGGGGGGGGAAGAGGGGGGAGCGGGGGGGTGTTTTGACGCGGGAAATAAGTTTGGATAACCCGGGTTAATGTTAATAATATATATATAAATGTATACATATATTATTTTGAATTAGGGCACATTTTTGTGGGAGGGGGGAGGAAGGGTAAAACTATAGTGGCAACTGGGGCAGGGTTAACGGGGTGCAGGACCGTTTCGGTCGTGTGACCATCTTCGGAACATCTACACATCTAATAAATTACGCGAACAATATAGCGAAATCCCGTCATAACGATAACACAACCAAAACAAACTTCCCGACACGTATGGTCATCAAATTGCCATACATCCAAAACACATACAAAGCCTACAAATACATCTTCAAAAACACGGACTATAAGCTAGTATTCACCACGAACCAAAAATTAGCAACTCTCCTAAAACCTAAAAAATCTCTCACACACAAAGAAATATTCGAACTCCACAACGTTGTCTACAAATTTCCCCATAGGCCATTGTAGTTAAATAAGGGTCACTCCTAAACAAAAACAAGTGTTGAAATTATTTCAAACCAAAGCAACAGAATCATAAATACAAAAAATAAGTAAATAAACTGATAAATGAAGTATTATTAGAAAGTTCAGTAAGAAAGTTGGATATAAATTCAATTCAACACTGCAGCCGAAAGTTGACCTCGGATTTCATCTGTTTAGAGCAGCACCGAGAAACCTGATGGCTACTAATTATCAAAACAGGAAAAATTCGGAATGGAACTGCGTGCATGGTCTCCGGCCGGTTTGTCTCTTCTGCGCGATAAAAAAAAAAAAAAAAAAAAAAAAAAAAAAAAAAAAAAAAAAAATCTGCTTTCGAGAGAATCCTGTCATCTCAATATGAGAACAATAATTCATCGCTGAAAAGTCCTTAAATCTTCTAGGTGAGTTCAAACCAAAGTCGTTATGCAAGAAAAGTGTTCTTCCGAGAGAGGCGCGGCAGTATTTGAAGCACGTGGCATAAAATATGATAAATCCTTGAACTTTATACGTGTGTTCAAATTTTTTCATATACATATGCAGTATATATATAAGTGCTTTCCTCCCATCTCAAAATTGAAACTGGGCACCCGAATTATCTCACCATTTAGCACAGTTGATGGACTAACTGGTGAGAAAATCTGGTAATCTTGCTCTAGTGATCAAACATGGTAATTTAATTTCAAGCCACTTTAAGCCTTCAATAATCAGTGGTGGTGGTGGTGGACTTACACTGCATGAACAAAAACCTTTACCACCTAAAGACTTTTACAAACATTCATGCCACAGCGGATAGGAGTCCCAGAGTTTGTTGGTTGGAAAGCGAGACGCTATCCAGCCGGCCACTGAGGTACAGTGAGTCAAACTGCAATAAAGATTAAAGATAATTTTTCCAAACTGGTGGATTGATTGCTAAAACGTCTTGGTTTTAATTTTAAAATAATTTTAAACAGCTTAAAACTAACAATAAATAAATAAATCATAAACACACGAAGTATAGCTAATTCCACAAATATGAAATGGTATGTCCATAATTTCTATATGATATATCAGAAAGGCATAAGGAGTATAAAAGCTTAATATCAGCGACTTACTACTAATACATCTTATAGTATTATAATGCATTAACTAAATAACATACTGTATATTCATGTAATTTGTATGTGCATAAGATACGTGTTTTTAAGCCATACTTTGTGGGGTAATTTCTTATCTTAATGAGTCATGAATGCAAATTTCTGCCTTTAGTAGAAGGAAAAGCTATAGTTAGTTGCCATTAGCAACACATTCATTTGAATTATTTCACTTCCACAGCGGAAAATAAATTGGCTGGAAAAGCTATGTTTAAATTACTTGAGAGAAATAAATAGTGCGAAAGGTGGTATGTAGGAAAAGACGTAAGACGGCGAATACCAGAATGACGTGAGGCAAGGCGAACGTCGAGCTTCGCACGTGCAAGTCAACGTGTGCATTAATTAATTTAACTACGAATTAACTAAGTTAATTAATTGAAGTTGTAGCGAGCCTAAACATTTATGGCGCATCTCTTTCCGAATGAATCTTTTCAAGATGTTAGTGTTAGCATACTGACTTAAATAAGTACACAATTTATAAAGGTCATGTCATTGTAGGATCAGAATTTTCATTTATCCTCTGTCTGCTTAAGTTAGTTTTGAATGCGTTAAAATTAATTAACAAGGTCGGATGCAAAGATTTTGCTCGAGAAAGAAACCTTTCTCACTGAAAGGTTTCATCATATGACTTGCTATATTTTTAATATCGAAAAAAAAAAACGATACAAAATAAAAATAAGTAACCAACGGGTACTTATTACATAAACGGGATATTCTAGATGTGAATAATTCCGTTTACGGATTCTAAATATGAATTATGAGCAGAACATAATATACACTTAGGTCTAAAAAATAGCTGTGAATTCAATAACCGTTATAAATGTATGTTTGTATTTATATATTTTTCCTAATTTCGAAAGAAACCCAATCTCTTTAATGTAAATTGTAGCAATGTCACTTGTCTCGGATACAAAAACATGTGTAACTAACCATAATAGGTAGACTTCTAAGAAATCAGTTATGTAATTGCTGAAACAACTAATTAACTGGGTTGCAAAATAATAGCAATGACCCATTCTACATTCCACTGTTTCAATGGCTGATGTATCACACCTCTACATAATCTTCTGTGTATGTGTATTTGAATATTACAATTCGAAGAAATAACTAGTCTTACTAGGTAGCGAAACATGTCAGTCTTCTATTTCGATATGGAACAACAACAAAATTCCAGTTAATTAGCTGTTTCAAATGTTTGTCGTTATGACATTTCATTATGCAACATTCCATTTTTTAGAGAAGTGAGAGTTCAGAAGAATTTAAATTATCAATAAGTGTAATACTAATGAATGAAAATAAATCGTTTAGGATTTTTAATGTTTCACTAGTTATTACAATATAACGAGTAATATATGATATACACATATTGGGGGGGGGTATTATGTAATAGTTCTTCAACAACAGAGGCACTTAGTCTTAGGATTTTATACAAAATAAGCAAGAATAATAGTTTATATCTTTATGACATTGTACTTTATTACAAATGCGTAATTAATTTTTTTGGGATATTCTGCACATCAAATTCGTTACGGTTGATTTATACTGTTTTAATGTCAGGAGCTGTGCACCAGGATATTTATTCAACATCTGGATTTGTATGGAACGAAAAAGCTGGCTAAGAATTATGTATCTAAGAAATCATACTATGAAGTATGCAAAAAAAGAAAAGGTTGAATTTCTGCTATTAAAGCCAGTAACAGCATGAGCAGCTGTGTTACTTAGAATATCAAACTGAGTATTTGGAAAAAAAAGCTATTATTTGCAGTGATGAAGAAGGATATACAGTATACTGTTTGCATCTGACTGATCGTCGAGTTTGATAACAACAACAACAATCATAACATGAATGCCATTATCTTTCTCTACTAGTGAAAACCAAAGGGCTAATTTATGACACTATATGCACCGAGTTTTAATATAACATTAGTTGAAATCGCTTACGGGCCAACATTAGATAACTGAAGAAAACTTCGCTTGGCATGTAGCCTATAAGAAATTAGAGAATCCACCAACGCCTCGGATCCAAAGTCCAATTCTTACGTTCTCTTGGTGCACTCCGTTATTAAGTAATGAACACAGGATGGGCTGGCCATTTAAAACATTACCAACTAAATTGTACAATATTGATATATATATATATATATATATATATATATATATATGTATACATGGTTTTCCTTTAACTAGGCCCTGAGACATACCCTAATTCTTTTATAAAAAAACTTTCAAAAGAGCGCATTAATCGAGGGATTGATATATATATATATATATATATATCAATCCCTCGATTAATGCGCTCTTTTGAAAGTTTTTTTATAAAAGAATTAGGGTATGTCTCAGGGCCTAGTTAAAGGAAAACCATGAAGCTGAAAGACAATAAAACATATTCAGAATATAAATTTATTATTCTGCTTCTTAAAAGAGAATTGAGCTAACGTAGTTTGGCGGGCATTCTGTTTTCTTTTTTTCATACAACTGAAGGGTATGGCCCTATTTGCTCTTCTGCAAATTTTACTGGTTCTCTCTTCATCAGGGTCGGTCTCTAAGCACTGCTGCTTAAAAACTTCGATTGTGCGAAAACTATTTTAAATTTTTTCTGTGAAACCTCTTTAGTCTTCTCAGTGATTAAATTTTCTTCATATTCTTCAGGATCTTCCCGCTGTGCATCTAAATTTAGCAGGTCGGAATCACTCAACTTCTCAGAATGAGATTTAATTAATTAGATTAATTTGAAAAGCCTCTAAAATTATTTGCATAATGTGGAAGAATGTACTTCCAAACAGCTCGCATATTGCTAGCAGTAATTTCATTCGACTTTGCGACTTTATAACCAGGCTAAGATTTCTCTGATTTGGCTAGAAAAGTCTTGGAAGGCATTCGCTTCCAAAAAAAAGGCCGGTTTCATCGACATTAAATATTTGTTGATCACAATAGCCCCTTCTTACAAAATTTTCTTCAAAATCTCTCCTTATCTGCAATTGCAGCTTCGCCTGTGATTAGAACATTATGTAGGCTATTTCTCTTTTTGAAACGCTTAAATCATCCAGCACTAACGTGAAATTCTTCTTCTTTTCCATCATTGATAGCCCTTTCTTTCCAGGTTACAAAGAGACAGTGCTTTTAATTTAATAAGGCCAGTGTTTAACGAGATCCGTTTTTGGTTACAATCTTCGATCCATGTAAAAAGAAGTCTCTCTAATTCAATCATGATAATACTTTGATTTCGAATGCATGCATGATGAACTTGAAGCAGCCTTACCTTTCTCTTTGTATTCAGCAGTTGATTCAACCATTTCTGTGTTCTTGTCCTATCTTTGCTCTGGACTCGCCTTGTTCATTTTTCTTTATTATTTGAAGTTTTTCTTCCAATCAGATTACTTTTCGAATCATTTTCACACTTCTGTTTTTTGCTCACGAATTCTTTTACTCATGATTAGGAAAATAATTAAAAATAAAAAAGTAAGGAAAACAATTGCATGAGATATGATCAGCAAAATGCTATGTAAAACAGACGACATAAATTTTGGCCGTAAATTTGGAACATAGTGTACATGGAAATAGTGTAGTATGCCATTAAAAAATAACTTTGTAAAATGTTTCAAATCGGTAACTAAATTATTTCATCCTGGTGAATGATTTTTTAAAATAGTTAGCCATTAAAAATGCATAGATCGAAAATTTTTTAAATCTGTAACATTTATTTTTAAGATGCATATAGGCGCACTAATCGAATTTGGGTATCGAAAAAAAATGACGCACTAATCGGAGGCGCATTAATCGAGGGATTGCTGTATCACCAAAAGATTTTAGACAATAACGTAAAGCCGCTGTGCGGTCTATACTTCTATAATGATGACAAAACATCTTACCGAAACCGTTTCTAGTATCGCGACTCAAGTCGCAAAGCAAATTTAGTCATGAGACGTATATTAATAGCTGTTAATTGCGTGTATTCTCCAAATGATTAGTCAATTTTGCAAAGAGAAAAGGTTTCCTAAGAAAATCTTCGTCACACTAGTAGATGAAAACAATTGTCTCTATCCAAATGGCATTCTTCAATTTAAATGGATCACTTTGGTACATCGTGGAATGATATACACAACCAAGTGAATCAACAAATTCATCACTGAATTCGCAATTATTCCTCAAAGAAAATCATATATTGGATACCCATTTCTGTCTATCTACGTTTCTCCATTTTACTTTTCTTTCTTAATTTCGACGAAAATGAATTCCTAAATATACTGTTTGCCATAAAATGTGGTCCCTTAATGAAATTCTATTCCTTGATGTACAAGTTAATCTGTGCACTTCTTTCTCGGATTTCTTCGATATTTTATCATTCTAAGTTTTTGTCGGCCTGGTGGGCTAGCATATCCGCTCTCCAATCAAATGGGTAGAATCCCATTGTGGCGTGGATGTTTGTGAAAGGCTTTAGATTATAGATGAATTTCGTCATCAGGTGTGAGGCTACCACCACGCTTACTAACGCCTAAACACCGGCTTGAGACAGTTTCAAGCAGCAGCAGGATTTTCGGATTACTTAACACACCGACAGTAGTAAATGTGGTGGGAATGACATTAAAAAAAGGCATTAATTTCAAAACGTGAGGAGGGAGTGGGGGCTTCACAGCACAGCTTTAAATTAGTTTTTAATTTCAGCTTTGTTTTTTTACATGCATATCTTCTGTAAGAACTTAGGAGAAGATAAGGAGGGGAAGAACCAAACAATTCTACAAAGTCAGTTATCACGAATTACTTTCCTAGCAACCAAGGATTTGTTAATCAGACAACTTCAATTCATAAACAGTATCGGTGAGCTGCACTGAAATCGTCCACAAGTCTTCAGATGAGTTGGCTTCACAGCCGTAGTTGCTTCGTTCGTAATAGTTATATCACTTAACTTCTGGTCCGTTTACCAGTTGCCGGGAGGGAAAACTGTCACTTGAGTATGACGCTAGAAACTCAACAGCTGAAAAACTCTTACGTTTTCTCGCGTCCTAGACGGATTCGAACTGAACCGAAGGGCAAATGTCGCGTCTGAACTAACTGCAGATTGCGAATGGCACCAACCAGTAATTATAGATCTGGAAAAATTTGCCATTTAATACTAAGAACATGTCACACCTCAAAGCTGAAGTAGGTAACTGAAATTTCGAAGTTTTCAGAATACTCTTCATGATAGAATGATCTGATGTGAAATCAACTGCTTAATTTCATCCTTCTGATAGCCATTTTGATTCAGTTCAGTTCTCGAATGAATGGAACAATAACAGCCAATAATGGACGACGGACTTTCTAAAATCAAATGCATTGAAGATCTTTGATAACAATTTAAAAAAAAGGTCGAATCCTTTCGCTATGCCAATGATATAAGCTTTCCTTATCTCTTCTTATTTCCAGTGAGACTTACACTTTAAAGAAAGTTTACTATGACTAAATCATCCAAACTAAGTAAAATACACAGCGCAGCACTAAGAAACTTCAAACACGCCCTGAAGGTAACAGTATAAACATGAGACGAAGCAACCATTTGGGTGTTTCCCCTAGGGAGTACACGGTGTAATAAATCTACAGCCACTAATGACAGTTTGGAATGTGCCTATTTATTTTCGCAGACACTGTTGTATACAAAATACCAGAGAAGCCAAGTGGAAGAAAGTTGAATAAATCATATTCGGGACACTAAAACAAGAACGGACTTCGGAGAATAGTGCTGGACTTCCTTAACAGAATATATTTTGAGACTACTTCATCTGGTGTTCTTAAACTGTTTCGTTTACTCATCCGAGGTTCAATTCCAAAACTGATATAAGAAATAATGTTTAAAAATCCAAAGATGAATAAAAACTAATTAGAAAACAAAAAATCATAATTGAGACACAAATTCACTACTGAAAAGACAGAAATAAAAAGCATTAATATATACATCAGAATCTGTCTTTATTCTGATATAATAATCAAATACTTGGAAACTAATCGTCAAGTCAAGGCTGTGGAGTAATTCCAACTAATCCAAACCAACCAGGAACAAACAAATCAACCAACATTATAAAAAAAAAATGCTATAATTATTCGTCTTCGTAATTTCAGAATCTCTGTTTCAATAACTTCGCTGTGAAATTAATAATAATGATTATAATAAATAAAATGAACAGGCAATGAATGTTGATGTCATTCAAACAAAATAAGCATTCTGCAATTTTTATATTTAGTTAAATTTTAATAATTTAGCTCATGTTTCTATAAAAATCTCTACATTTTTAGTAGTGTGCTCGTAACAACCATACAAATTCCCTGGGTTTACACATATTCTGAAGATTTACTGTATGTTCATTATTGCACTAAGGGTTCGTTCGCTCCATTTAATAATGAGCACACCATGTCATTGTTAACATAGCATAGAACATTGCACTATAATAAAATAAATCTATAGAACAGAATTACAAATTTTAAACAATATATCGGTGAAATAAAGAATATTTTTCAGTCATTCTCAAACAAGTAATTTTTAGGAAGGTATGTTAATACCAAGGTAACTTCGTATTAATAATAAAAAGATCGAAATATTCTCGATATCTATTTAAATTTTCTTGAAATTGGCTTGTTGAAATTGTTCAAATGAATTAGTAATGAAATAAAATTGCTGAAAAACTCACAGGATGCCAATGACATCTCAATACAGCATAATAATAGCCTTCATTGTCATTTAAAATATACTGTTAAGTATAAAACTGCTTAACGTTTTCGACGAATTGAAATTGTATCCAATACAATACAACTGTTTTATTTCATGTAATACACAATAAACTTTCACAGCTACATCCCACAGGAAATTGGTTTTTCCAACCGGGTGAGGAGACAGTCCATCACCAAATTCGGTACTCTCGGGGAGTTGCTGGTGATTCTTATTCTAGTCATACTACTTATTGAAAAGCCATGTTTATTTAGGTCAACAAAGAACAGATATTCTTGTTTCTTTCTCAATTGTTTATTGCACAGATATGTATCAAAAATATAAGAGCAGCACTGTAAAATACTGTTAACTTAAAAAAAAAAAGAAATACTTTTTATAATCTTGAAAACTAACCTGAGACTGCTGATTTGCATTTCTATCCAGCAGAAGGCCATTAACACCAGTGGCTTAGACCAAGCTCACACACACATAGTTAAAAGAACACTGAAGTTGAAGAAATTCGTGCAACTATCCGCAGTACCCATGTAAGTTTTGGCTCTAGTCACTTTACACCTGTTAGGCTTAATTCCGCTAACGAAATTTTCGCCGTAGTCAGTAACACTGGCACTGTGGAAAAGATAAAATTTTTGTCAATTCTTGAACATGCCACACCACACTAAGTTTAACTTGAACAACACAAGCATGCAAAAAATCCATATCTTCCATTTCTAGTGAATGTGTGCACACACAGAACAGAATAGTGCAACGAGGCGGACGTGAGGCTTAGCAATAAGCCTAACCAGCAAAAGCATTCAACTTGTTACAATTGCCGCGCTTCCTCTCTTGAGGTAACAAGTCTCACGCAATCACATACAAAGGAAGTAAACCATGCACTATGACTGGCGGTCATGCATTTAATACAAGCGTCAAGTAAGCTGCAAATTCCAAAGCTAGATGTTGGGTGGTAAAGCTGTTTCGTGATGCGTGCCGTTGGTGTCACGGAGGCAAAAATCTGCAACATGCAGGCAGAGAACAGGTGCCTGAATGAGGGGCTCAAGAAGTCCTATTCCGAAACAGGTTTTACAAGGACTTTTACAAGCGCTGTCTGTAGTTTCATATCTCAATGTTTCATTAATATGTCATATGCGTTATCTAACTGTGTATATACGTAATATAAACACAAAGTTTAATCAAGCGATTCTGTATCATTATAGTGGACGCTTTAACATATATTGTGGTTGGAAATTTTACTCACGTAATGATGAAAACTTAGCTATAATTCCCAATTAAAACACATTCCTGCTGAGTCTTTCACCAAGGGAGTTTAAAATGAGTTCGTAATTATTGAAAACGCCCAATAATTAGGTTTATCTTTCTAGCAATCGTAATTTCCGAAAAATAGACAAGTTAGTTTGTAAGTAAAGAGACAACCAGACTAAATAAAAGCATATACTTTAACAATGATAACACATGCCTCGGACCACTTTCAAAATTTCACCCTGTTGAGTACCACGGCCTTAAATTTTCTAACAAGCCTATGTCACCTACAAAGTTTTATTTTAAATAGTCGAATTTAGTTCCACTTGTGAAAGCATCTAGATTACAGTCATAGAGAAACAATACTCTGCAAGTTAAAACTCGCCTCCATAATTCCATAATCAAAATGACATTCTGTAAGTTCGAACCCACTTACCACGGAGGTAAGTTTTCACCATTATGATCAGATTGGGTAAAACTGGGTAGATCCAGCCAAATGAACACGATATATGGCCTAAATGTAAAGTTTGCAAGCTAAGCAATGCAAGGTTTGTTTCTTTGTAATTAGATAAACGAACACCAAAAAATGATCATTTTTAACATATAGCTATTTGACAAGAAATAAACGATATAAATATAAATAAATAAAATAAAAAATAAGAATGCAAAAACGTTCGAGTAAATTTATATTTTTAATAGGATGCCAGCAAAGGTTGGTCGAACTTCTGCTACGAAAAAGTTAAGCAAGTTTGAGCGCGGTTAGTAGTTGGAAGGGAAAATTGTTCGATGCTGTTGGCACACTCTCCCTCGATGAGTCTGGACTCCCTGGAGGTGTCACATAATAATAATAATGTTTGATCCAAAAGTAGTTTAGAAGACTTTAGTTCCCAAACTACTACTTCGCAACAATTACACAATACATTGCGACTGACTGAAACAAGACGCTAATTCCAGCTACAGCATACTTTCGATACGTTTATCCTAAAAGACGTCGGAAGTTTCAGTGAATTTTATTTATAAACGAGCACTTATGGAACAAACTAAAATTTCTACTTATCATTCACAGGCAATTATGTAAAAAATACAAACTTTTTGGTAAAATGATATCCTTTGCTGACGATACGGCTTTAGTATACACCGAAACAACACTTGTAAATCTAACAAATCGGATTAATAGCGATATGTTAAAACTAAGTATATGGTTTAGCAACAACTGATTTAACATTAATACCGACAAAACGAGATATATGTACTTTATATTAACAGACAAATTAGATCGCAGTATAACTATAAAATGGCATGAAAGGAAATGTAGTGGTATTCTAAATTGTAAATGTAGCTTAATCAAAAAAACAAAAACCGTCAAGTATTTGGGCCTCCATATCGATAGCAATTTGAAGTGGAACTCCCACACCACTTTCTTAACAAATAAGTTTAGGTTCATAATTAACAGAATATATTATGTTAAAAAATTTGTAAATGCAGCATTCTTAAGATGTTTATACTATTCCTGGGTAAATTCTTCACTGCAATATAGCATTACCTGTTGGGGGGGAGACTATTATAACAATCTGCTTCCATTAATAAGAATACAAAACAGAATAATTAGAGCCATAACTACTACCGACTTTGCACATTCAACCAGTGATCTGTATATCGTTCATAATATTCTACCATTTCAGAAACTATATATCTATGGTTGTCTGTTATATGTAAAAAGAAACACTGAAAGTTTCTTGGTATATAATGTAGACTACGGATTGCGCTGCGGTCGAAACACGCTGGAAGTACCTAAGGCTAACAAAGAAATTTTTCATAAATCTTTCGAGTATATTGCAACGAGCAGCTATAATAAACTTCCGAATGAAATTAAATCTATAACCTCAGAATATGTATTCAGAAAAAGATTGAGAAACTACCTTATGGGATTAAAGAATGTTGACAATTATTTTAAACGTATAGTATAAGAGATCATTATAACTCATATATCATAACCAATTAAGGTATTGATTTACAAATTGGTTCATTCAATTAGGAATTAAAATATCAACATGTACATTATTATAACTGGTGAGGGAGCCCTCTTAGATGCGGTCCCCGGACTCTCAGTGTCTGTTTAAGCTAATTACTTTTCTAGTAACCAGTATGGCTACGGCCTTTGGTTACACATATTTGCATTAACTAACTTATATTACCCTAAACCAATTACTTATCATAACTTTGAAACCATTTGAAATATATTATATTCTACTTGCATATACGAGAAAACTTTTTATTAACCGTAATAAAATAATAGCCATAATAAGTGTTAGTACCAACAGAATATGATAGTAATACTTGAATTTTATTTTGTAACTTTGTACTGTGCATTGAATTGTATTGTGAATGTTGTCATAATTATACAAGTTGAATAGTATAATATGTATAATTTGTTTAATGTTTAATAATAAACATTAAACAAACAAACATTAAACTTCTTGAAATGCTAGAAAAAAATACATAAAACGTATCTTTTGCTAACTGCTCATGATATATCTCTATTAGGCAAATATCTCTCATTTGAAATTGAATCGATACTATTACGTAATATCAGCATCGTGTTCGATGTTGGCAGTATTTGAATAATCCGATGATTACCGGTTTAGTTTAAAACCAGTCGGGCTGCACTCCGTAGATAAATATCTACAGGCCATTCACATTATTCTCGCTAAAAGTTTGCTACTCGTTTCAAGTTTCGATATTTCAGCTTTCAGAGTTATCTTAACGTAAAAGCAGGAGTGATTTTCATCGTTCACTGTGACTTCGGGTGCTGAAAAAAAAAAAAAAAAAAAAAAAAATCACACCATGTTTGGTCTCTAAAGCAAGATTCTATGGTCATCTGACCATATCAATATCGTGTTTAAAAAGTAATGTAGCACAGTCGTTATATTGAGGATAAAAAATTACTCATGAACATACATAACATTTTTATATAAATGAAATGTGCAAAACATGGAATAATCACAAAGAAACGAATATGAGAAATCTGATAGCCTAATAAAACGCATAACATTCCCTAAGCTCGATGGCCTAGCCTGGATAAGTAATTTGGATTTTCTGAAACGTAATTAATGCTCTGACAGGACAGTTAATCCTATCTTTTGCTCGGAGAGGAAACCTGTAGCGCCTCCATATTAGACCAGCTAACTCACTTTAACTGAATAAAGATAAAGATTTTTCGAGTCCTAGAAGGATTCAAACTCAAGTCTTTCCAACCAAAAGACTTGGTCAATAACAACTGGGCTGAGAAGGTTCAACGTTTAAAATTGGCAACCCTAATCCAGCGCTAAATAACAAGCCGTACAAGCTTTTAGTAGCATGTTTGATGAATCTGTATGCATCTGTGAACTGACTACAAGCTAACAGGGGATTAACCTAAGTTCTAGTGATTTTAAGGATCCTATTCAGATTACTTATTTTTTATCATGATTTATCATTATGTTATGCCGAAAATTTAATATCTGTTAGATGCATGTATTCAATCAACTTGAAATGCCGTCCTTCCGAATGAGCAAGAGTGCCGAAAATAAGGAAATATGGAAAAAAAAGAAGAAAATAATAATATCCTATGATACTATTCACGACGACAAAAACCTAAAATAATATAAAAATTATTATTGGCTAATATTTTGTTCAACTGTACGTTTTGTTTATTATTCTACGTTCAAACAAACAACTCAGAAATAATCACGATCTGTCCTGCATGAGAAGTTCGAATAACTTTTCAAGCAACATTATAATCTAATTCGATACATTTTTTTTTTTTCAATTCATTTCGCTGTCCTTATGCTACTATCTCTCCAAAATAAGTTATTAAACTGAGGTAATCATATACATCAGCCAATCAGAAACTTGCGCTCATTTCCCAACAGCTGGACCTCTACATAACGGCGAATTACACAATAACGTGTGATTCACAATAAACAACAGTAAAACCGAAATAAAACAACAATAAATAAATAATAATAAAAAAACAGTGAAGGGGGTTTTCAGATATGGACTTTTGCTACTAATCATTCCCATATTTTCATCTAGCAGCGTTTCGCCAAGTGTGAGGCGTACGTACCTCAGTGATGAGTCACTAAAGGAGTACGGTGTAATACAATAAGATAATTCTTCCCAGTCTTTTTTTTTAATGTATTATATTGTTAATTTACAAATACGTTATTTTATTCACCATAAAATAACGACAGTGTACTGGAATGAAATACCAAAAATAAAGGTTGCAGTTGCTAACAGCAAAAATGTATACTAGTTTGTAGAAGGCTGAGTGATTTTTTTTCGAAGTGTAGGGTTTAGTAAAATATCCATTAGTTTCTATTTCATGTCTCTACCAATTTCAATGTCTCAAACAGCAACCATGAAAAGTTAAAAAAAAAAAAAAAAAAATCCCAACCCTTCCAGAACATTCCTGCTTCATATTAATCCCTCTCACTCTTCGTTTTCAATGTGACATCTGTGCACCTTCTTTCTAGACATTCCATGGTAGAAGTTTTCGTTATGATTAAAGTTTTCGGAGATTTTAACATTCGTAACTTCAACTACCCCCCCCCCCCTCAAAAAAAAATGCAATGATCCACCAGATAGAAATTTTTAAGCGTCGCTATTACCAATAATTTTGTAGAAGCAAATCACGGTTTTGCTTCTGCAAAAACAAGAAAAATATTATGTATACTATAATATTTTATAATAACGGAGTATAATTAAAGTTTATCCTCTGTTTCAATATCAATTCATAATAAAATGACGCATGAACCTGTGGATGCGGAATTGGCTTAGACTGTTCTTCATATTCACACGGTCAACGAGCCTAAGGCTATGAGTCCACTATATTGTCTGTTAATTGCATATGTTCTTCTAGTCAGTTTGCCTGTTCTGTGGAGTAAAAACCTCTCTACCTCCATATGAGACCGGCTATCTCACCTTCAAGTGGAAAGCCGTTATAAATATTTTTCGTCCTGGACAGGACAATCAGCTTAGAAGAAGAAACTCTCTAAAATATTTTCTTCACGATTGCCCATTATATAATTCAAAATATTGCGAATTCCTACAAGAACACCAGATAATCCTATCCATTAACCAAACATTCACCAATAATCCTTCTAGTATACTGCTTGATGTTGTTTGTTCCTGGACATTTCAAATAGTAACCTAGTGTTCATTTTTCTTCTCTTATAGAGCAATACTCACACAGCTCTCTATCGACTCGTACTGGCTGGCATTAAATGAATGACAAGTAAGATTATATAGCAATTTTTCTGAAGGCCTGTATTTCAGGAGTTGACGCGCGCTGTGTGTGTGTGTGTGTTGCCTTTTCATACACTCTTTTCTACCTTCCATTTATCCTACAGCTTAAATTAGTCCTGGTCTTTAAAAAGAGTGGCAAATTTTAACCACCAAATTACTTTCTTTTGCTCTCAATTCAATCCTTTTTCAAGGAATAGCGAAACCCATTAACAATCAACCTTATACAACTGGAAGCCTCCCAACTAACAAATGATTGCCAGTAAGGAGCCCATCATTACAGATCGAGAGTGAGAAAGACAGATCTTCACCCTTATAAAAAATAAGGTGCAGAAACGTGTGGAATAAGACTAGGATAGTTTAAATCAAACCAAAGTGACTAAGGCAGAAGTTATATTGTTAATTGCGCGTAATTTAAAAAATAAAATAAAAATGTAACAAAATTTCACAGATTATTCCCCAGATGTCTGACAGAAAATCAAATAAAATCTGCATGTCAAACGTAAAATAATAATGATCAGATACTAGGTGGAGAAAGTTTATGAGATAGCAGCAAGTATTATGTTACGAGCTCTCCAAACACTGGAATCCATTTCCGTCATCTATGGCCTTACATCAGAAGGATGGTTTTTGAAAAAAAAATTCCTCAAAAGTGAATATGTATGGACGGGCTTATATGAAAAAATATATGAAAGGACCTAAAAAGTAGTCCCTAAACGATGTGTGTGTGTGTGTGTGAGAGAGAGAGAGAGAGAGAGAGAGAGAGAGAGAGAGTGAGTGAGACGGGGGGGGGGGGGTTCCCAGAATAAAATTTGACTGCGAGACATCCACAGAGCATTATTTCTTCGTAGTCTGAGGATTTTAAAGTCCGTTAATGAAAAACCTAATCAGTAACTTTGTAAAAGAAGTCAGGAAAAAAAAAAAAAAAAAAAACTCGAAAAGATTCGTGAGAATTGATTTACTTTCATGTGTTCTTTATCTGGGAATTACATTAATTTTTATCTGAAATATGTTTTGAGCTATAAAAATACTATTTGATTATTTCGAAACTGCCAACGTATCTGAAAAGTCTCGAATGTTTTATAAAACGATAGAGACTAAAACCCTGTTTTATAACATTAACTCTAACATTTAAAAATGCAAGAACAGTCATTCATTTCGTGGGAATATTTTATTCGTTGTCCAATGTCAATTAATTGTAATTTTCAAGAAAATACATGCCTAGGAATATGATTCCAATAAACAAAGTGAGATGAAATAGCAGATATAATTCCTTACGTTCAAAGTTTATAAAAAGAATACTGCGTGTTTTTTTTTTTAATTTTTTTATTTTTTTTTAAAATAAGCAGTATCTATCGGCTCATCCGCGATATGAATTTCAAATATTTCGAGAGTGGACTGCCATAAAAACTAAACTGATTACTAGATTTGTTCTAACAGAATCCGAAGAAATTGCAGATTCAAAGAAGCAATGTCTGTAAAATCTCGAGAAAAAGCATGAAGTAGAAACTGAACGCTTGCGTGACACAATTTTGTTTGACTCGATAAATCAATAAGGGATTAGTGGTTAAGTTTAGTGTTTTCTGTTATTTTAACAGCGAACACTAATAAAATTAACCACAAATCAGCGCAGGATGTTTACAGGATCCCAAATGCGGGAATAGCATTTTCTGTAGACCGAAATGAAGTTCTGTGCAAGACCAACAGTTACTCAGGAAAAAAAAATAATAAAAAAATAAGTATTTTTAGATGCATAAGACTAAGATTAAAGGTTAGTCTTTAAAGATCCAGATATCAAAAGGTATGTGAAGATTTACTTCTTTTTTTTTATGCGAAATAACACATAACACACAAGTTTTACTAACAATGAAGATATGGACAAATAATATTTAAGAAATTAATTTAAGAAAAAAATCAGTTGATTATTCATACAAATAAGAAAAGGTGCAAGCGAAATATGGGATTTTATGTTGATTATTCCAACATTAAAAAAAAAAAAAAAGGGAAGGGGAGGGGAGGAAACTGAACCGGAACAAGTTTCATGCTTCAAAAACAATGCCAAAAGATTATATAAAATAGCAAGGTTAATCAGGAAATCGGATTTAACAAGGGAAAAAAGACACTAAGAAGGATCTTAGTTTTTAAACCCGTACGTTTTAAAAAGCACTTCATCAAAATTCTTATTCGCTAATTAGTTCGCATAGTTTATGGTTTGATAATGGATCAACGATATCAGAACATAAATGCGCCTATCTGTCATCAGCGAATAGATTAACAAAAACAAAGTAGTATAGTGCAGTCTCGATTATTTATCTCAAAGTAAAATATCGAAAACAGAACACTAAGGCAATGAAAGAAATCGATTTTCTATGTAGATTTTATTAGGCATAGTTCATATACATTTTTTTTGTTTTTTTAGAGAATCCACCGACTTTTCATAGTTTTTGAGAAGGCAGATATTAAAAAAGTCGTTTTAGTTTACCTCATGAAATAAATGAACATTGGCTGTTCAAAGCAGAAAAACGAAAACGACTTTTTGTGTCTGCTTTGAACTCATTAACCACGCATCAAGATCGTGGACATCAAAGATTCAGATTCCGTCATACTTTGGAAGTGGTAAGCAGCAAGCAATTACTGCTGCTGCCTATCAAATGTAAGCTTCCATTTCCCTAAAATAAGAAAGTCTTAAAACATCCATCTACAATAATACTGCCTTTTGGTTTGCAGTAATACCAGTTGAAACTAGCTTGTTAAGAATTTAAGGTTCCAACTAGATCAAAATAGAATTACAGGAATTGAAAGTTATATAAATGAATGATAGCCCTTTCATCCTGATAAATTTTATTCTTGACTTGTTCAAAACTAAAGAATGATATCTCGGCGAATAACTCAAAATGTACTATTTCCAAGTTACAATGCAGAGAGAAATTCAATATCAAATGATAAAGACGTAAAATATTCTCTCTCTCTCTCTCTCTATATATATATATAATTTTATACTTGATGTTAATCCTTTTCCCAAGTAAGCAACATAATGTTTTGCGCCTGAAATATATTCACGTCTGAGCTACTTGTATATAGAGGCTAATAACTTCATATCACTTGGCTTAGTATGTATCCCATAATGCAAAGCACACCCCTTTCGGGTGTATAATGCAATGCGTAATGGGAAGGGCCACTACCTAGACCGGTCTCGACCTTTATTGAGGTCTCATCAGTGGGAGCCAGACCTGGGAGAGATACCACGGTTAAAGTAATGCAGAAGTCATATATATCTCATATTCAAATAGACAAAAGGTTCTTGTCATTATTAATAAAAATCTCTGGATGAAAGATGTAGAAATTTTTTTTTTTTTTTACCATGGGTTTATTATACCCTAATCTTTAACATATATACAGGGTGGTTCAAAATTCCACGTAAAGATATTAAGAAATTTTATACTTGGTTTTAATCCTTTTCCCAAGTAAGCAACATAATGTTTTGCGCCTGAAATATATTCACGTCTGAGCTACTTGCATATAGAGGCTAATGACTTCATATTACTTGCCTTAGTATGTATCCTATAATACAAAGCATACTACTTCTGCATTACTTCAACCTTGGTCTCTCTCTCTCTCTCTCTCTCTCTCTCTCTATATATATATATATATATATAAACTTTGAGGGGGGGGTGTAGAGAACATCAAAATCAACCATATTCACATAGGAAAGCATGATCGGAAACGCTACCATGGAAGATACTAACAGGGGGACACAGATACAGAAATAACACAAGGCAGTAAGTAGTGTAAAAAACTTTCTTAGACGTAACTCAACAGTTCAATAGTAGTTGGATACATAATATGGTTTCACATCAGGTGCTCAAAGTTGCGCCCATTAGCAGTGATGCATGCCTGACACTGACGACGCATTGATTACCGTACATTTTCGAAATTATCTGGAGTTTCCCGGATATTAGCAGCGGCGATGGCGATTCTTGCCACGAGGTCCATGTCAGAGGCAACAGGCGTTTTGTATACGATGGCTTTAAGGGTTCCCCACAGAAAGAAATCAATGCTCGATAAATCAGGTGAGCGTGGGGGCCATGCAATGGGTCCACCACGCCCAATCCATCGAGCCCCAAAGGACCTGTCCAAATACTGACGCACAGAAATTCCAAAATGGGCTGGAGCCCCGTCGTCGGTGGAACCACATCTGCCGACGCACAGTCATTGGAACATTGTTTAGTAAATCCGGCAGAACTTCTTCCAGAAAGGTCCAATACTTCTGAGAGTCCAGTCGGGGTGGTAACAGGTATGGACCGACTAAACAGTCAGCGATGATACCTGCCCGTACATTAATGGCGAAGCGCTGTTGTGCAACATGTGATCGCACAGCGTGTGGATTCTCATGGGCCCACACATGAGCATTGTGGTGATTGAAGACCCTCTTCGCGGATAAATGAAGCTTCATCAATGAACAAAACACAAGTTGGAAAATCCGGGTCTACGGCACTTTTTTTTTTTTTTTTTTTTGCAGAAACCACAGCGAGAATTCCACACGTCGAGGATAATCTTCGGCCATCAGTAACTGGACCCGTTGCAGACCCGTTGGATGTAAGGACTCAGAGTGCAAAATGCGCAATACACAGTATCGAGATATTCCTATAGCAGAGGCAACAACAGCACGTGTGCTTGTCTCTGGATTATTGTTCATCGCATGCAACACCTCCTCTTCCATGGCGGGATTTCGCGTCGATCGTCGCCGCCCACAATCATGCCTGCGATCCCTGAATGATCCATAGTCACACAAATTCTGATGCAAATGTGCAAACATTTGGTGATGCGGTACACGTCTGTTTGGGTACCTTACGCGATACATTCGTACAGCGGCTCGTCCATTATCGTCATCTAACCCGTAAATGAGGCATGTCTGCCATTTCTAAAACGACGCACGTTCTTCGTACGACGTCCAAAGCTTGAATGAGGAAACCCCAATTGTTCACCTCACCTGGAGCGCTGGAGAACAGCGCCACCTACCACTTTCGGGTGGCGTTTCTGGTCATGCTTTCCTATGTGAATATGGTTGATTTTGATGTTCTCAATCTCCCCTCAAAGTTTGTACGTGGAATTTTTAACCACTGTGTGTGTGTGTGTGTGTTGCTGAGACCTTTATTGGAGGTCTCATCAGTGGAAGCCAAACCCAGAACAGATACCAAGGTTGAAGTAATCCAGAAGTCATATAAGTCATTGGCATTATAGTCCTGAAGTCATTAGCCTCTATATACAAGTAGCTTAGACGTGAAGATACTTCACGCGCAAAATATTGTTTTGCTTACTTGGATAAAGGATTAAAATCAAGAATATAATTTCTTGGCATCTTTAATATTTATCAGTAGCTCAATAAAATATCGTGAAAAGCATCCGGGGCTGCTTCACAACTGGGATAATGACATAACACATTCTGTTTGAAGATGTCGCCAGATCGAGACTTTTTCCACTTGGAAGACATACTTAGCTAGATCCTTTGCACCTGAGAACATCTATCTATTCCTGCAGAATTCAGCTTTCCAGCATTGTAACTATCCATAAATATTAATGTTTGTAAACGGCGGTCTCGCTGGCTGAGTGCATAGCTCTGCCCAACCAGCTGTGGGTTCAAATCCCACTGTGACATGGAAGATTATTAATGCTTTTAGGTAGAAGATGATTCTTCATTCCCCAGTGTGAAACCATTACCGCGCTTAAACTGCTTTCATGGGTTCGCATATTAAAAAAAACTCATTGACTAAGTTTCTGCTGGTAAAATGCACCGCAAATACAAAAGTATTCCTCTATCCCGTACTACTCTTGAAACAGATGCGAGTGCAATTTTGTCTGGAGATTCATGCTACCACCCTTATAAGTCTAAAAGCAAAAATTTACATTTAGTTAGTCCAAGATTTATACTGCCTTTTGTCTTCAACTTGTGTGATTTTTCCGTACAGATGCTTCTGTAAAGCTTCGAAGGTTTTCAAAATCTGCCAAACAATATGTCATTCTAGGTGAAAATGAATGAGATGCACTGACTGTAGGGCCACACGATTTATACCTGTTACTAAAGTTCCTCTGTACTGGAGCAAAACTGGATGCTGCTATTACCTATTTACGCTTATTAGTTGTCCAGTAGTTAGAGACCAGTTTATATGTGCACCATATGTTCGACGAAACGCTCTAGGGCATAAACTGTAGCCGGGTACCAGGTGGATTGGTTGGTTTGGAATTTATTGGTGCATGAGCAACTGGGGCCATACCGCGCTATCTTTCAAGTAGTCTACAGCATAAAATAAATAAGTGAAATGGTGCTTACTAGACGCGTAAAAATGATGCGCGACAGGCACAATAATATTTACAGCAACCGCTCCTACAACTATAACATTTTTCTCTTGCTTATTTGCATTTTTTTTTTTATATCACTCCCGTATACGAGAGGCCACAAGACCTATAGCAAATAAATGCCGTGCATAGGAAGGGGTTAAGAAAAATAATCTGTTGATACTACGATAAAGAGCCAAGAGGCTATTTTTCCGGCGGCGTAAATTAAGTTAAGGGGATAACTTCATTGGGAAGACTGTTTACAGAACTAAGACAGATGGAATGAAAAATGAATGGGAGTAATATGTTTGGTAAGTCAGTTATCAATAGTTCAACTGCAAAAGGATGACGGGCAGCTGTAGCTAGTGTTATTGTTTTAGCAGAAATTGTGTGTGCATGGGGGGGGGGGGGGTATAATGGATCCTAGTTCGTTCTGCTGAAAAGCGCCCATAAAAATATCTGTAGATACTACGATAAAGAGCCAAGAGGCTATTTTTCCGGCGGCGTAAATTAAGTTAAGGGGATAACTTCATTGGGAAGACTGTTTACAGAACTAAGACAGATGGAATGAAAAATGAATGGGAGTAATATGTTTGGTAAGTCAGTTATCAATAGTTCAACTGCAAAAGGATGACGGGCAGCTGTAGCTAGTGTTATTGTTTTAGCAGAAATTGTGTGTGCATGGGGGGGGGGTATAATGGATCCTAGTTCGTTCTGCTGAAAAGCGCCCATAAAAATATCTGTAGAAGAGACAATGCGGAAAATGGTAGTCTATGAGACAGTAGCCGAAAATAGTTGAGAGAAAGAAAGAGAGAAGAGTCGTTAATCAGTCGAACTGTCGTCTTCGGAAGAGCATCAAGAATTTTTATAAATGTTTTAGGTGCGCCATCCCAAATGTGAAAACAGTATTCCAATGTCGGGAGGATTTGAGATTTATACAGAGTAAATAGTTGGACAGGTGAAAGTAAGGAACGTGAGCGAAAAAGGATGCTAAGTTTTTTTGTTTTTTTTTTTAGGCCAAAGGATGGCATGAGTGGAAATTATTTGTGCCAGGAAAGGCTAAGAATCAATCCGAGAAGGAAGATTCTGATCTGGACTGTTAAGTTAGCATTATCAAAGATAACAGGAAGAATAATTAAGGTCTGTTTTACGAGGGGGGGGGAACACAAAAACCATGTTTTGGAAGCACTTAAAGTGACTAAGTTGTTACTGTCACACTGAACGATGGTATAGAAATTAGTGTTTACAGCCTATTGTAGATGATCTTGAAGCCTCATTCATTCTACTCATTGTCTTATAAGTAGAATGAATACAATGCTAGCATCAGAAAAACTGTTGATAGTGTTTGAGGTCAGTTAGTTCTCTCACTGAAATAGAAGTATAGAATAATAGAATAGAATAAAAGAGCCTGAGGTACAAATATGCTACAGGAAAATCGGAAATGAGAACACCCTCCGCCGTTACACGTCATAACGACCGAAGAGAAAACTGCAATTCAAAGAAGGGAAGGGGAAAGAGAACCCTAACATGCCAATTTGCTGAGAAGTCCTTCATTCCAAAACCTATCAAATGACTTAGAAATATCCAGTGCGACGGCACAGGCTTCTCCAAATCTTTCCATGGCACATGACTGGAGGTGGGTGATGTAGACTAGAAGATCTGCGCATCTTGACTGATGGAATCCGTACTGATGGTAACCGATTAGTTGACAGTTTTCCAGCTGTCGAAGAAGTTCACTGTTGACCTTTTCCATTACTTTAGACAGCAACGAGGTGAGAGCAATGGGTCGATGGTAGACATTTATCTCCTTTTTGTTGAAATTGGCTGTATATAAGCTTGCTTTCATGCTGTGAGATGGATAATAAAAAAACAAGTGCTAATTTATGAGCATATCTCTTGAGCACAACTGGTGGGATATCATCAGGACTTTTTGATATCTACATTGCGTCGCATGAATATTGTAGCCTTCCGTCAGAAAGACATAGATCCATATTATATGTCTTTCTGACGGAATTCATGCAACGAAATGTTTCAAGTAAAGTAGGAAGCCTTGATTATCTGTGCATAAATTGAATGAGAATGATGCCAAGAGATCAGCTTTACCTTTGGATAGGTGATGTTGCAATACTGCCATCTGCGTGAGAGAGAAAGAGAAGTGGGAACTGAAATTGGCATAAATTGCGCCAAACTGTTTTTCCCAAGAGACCAAAAGGCATGACTGCCACTGGAGTAGGAGGCGAGTTTACTACATTTAACTATTCCAAAGTCAGACTTAAGCATTGTTGAAGGTTTTGAGAAGTGCTGCGGATTTCAGTATAGACTGTAAATGAAGCTATAATTTTTTTCAGGCCGCTTAAGATGAGCTCCCCCCTCCCCCTCACACACCTCCTGTCTTTGAATGCCCTTTTAGAAAACTATAGCGAAATAACTGGGTGGAATTTTGAAAAGAGTAAAAAATAAAGCTCTGGTTCCAATATAGATAATTTCTGTAACAAGATCCCAAGTATCTGGATATGAAGAACAGAAACCTTTCCATCCGTGTTACCCGCTTCCCTCCCTCCCCCTCTTTATTTTTACATTCACTTTTCGATAATAGAATGAAATGCATAACAAGATGATGCACTGGTGGCATTACACAGCCTAGTAGCCCGAGACATAAAGAACGAGGATAATATCTGTTTAGCAGCAGTTTGGAAATGTGCAATTGTATTCATTTAATACGAGGAAACAAAAATAATAACTTAGGGTAGTACCGTTGATTGTTACGTTGATTGCACACAATAATTTTCTCTCCTTTCCGTTACAATGATATACCTCCCTCCACTGGAAAAACTGGTATACTGAAATCAAGCTCTTAATTAACCTTGATAGTTGCGATTTCTTTATTTTTCAAGCACCTTTTGTCGCATTTTCGCTTTTCTTTTCTGTTTTGGTTGTTTTTTCAGCTTTAGCTCTAGCCTCTACCTTTTTAATCTTTTTTTTTTTTGCTGCTGCAGGAAGTCTCTCATTCGTAGGTGCTTGTAAATATGCTGCCTCAATCTCTACTGATCGTTAGATGGTTCAGAGACAGGAATGTGGATAATAGATATAATCAAATTATTTTTAGACAGGTTACATGATTCTCGATTCTCTTCATTTCCTCACAGTAACTGTTTTTCTTTTCTTTTTTTTTTTTTGTTCAGTGAATTTTAATTTATTTTATGAGAAGAAGCTGAGAAAATGAAAAATGAGCCATCGAAAATCTGCCAAATCCTCAGGAAAATCCGATCTCAAGTGCTAGGATAGTGCCACTCAAGAGCTGACTGGATTGGTTGTAATATCGTCTAAACACCTAATACTATGAGACCAGTATTATTTCTATTAATTGCGTGAGATCTCCGTCCACAAAACATGCAAGATATCCCCCCCCCGTATGATGAAAACGCGAGTTTCCTGTGAGGAAAAATCCTTCCACCTCAGCATGAGGATAACTAATTTACCCAACTTACTTAACGAAAAACTAACTTACATAAGAGATTGAAGGTGTTCATAAGGGCTTTTCGACCTCTTATAAATAAAGGTTACTTTCGTCCAACGCGGGATTCGAAACCAAGTCTTTCCAAAAACGAAGGGTAAATATCGCTACGTCCTCGCGACTGCTCAACTGCCAATTATTCTCGTGATGGCTTTGTTTAAAAGGGAAGCATTATCATCAGTGCTTATCTTCCGAATAGCATTCGCTTGATGAATACATCACTTTCTATACTGTAGACATGGCATATTCTAAGGTTGTAGACGATGCGATGGGTGGGGAGAGGTTGTCAAGCTTGTGATACTACTGTCTCGACAAATACTGAGTGCGTTTAATGATTTGTGTAACGGCTATAATTATCAACAATTAAGAGAATCAATTCTTCTTTGTAGATATCTGAACTTATTAAAAAATGCAAACAGAGCAGATTATGCTACTTGTAGATGTGCGACATTCCCTCATCGCTCCTTCCCCACTCCCTCTTAATTATGTGCAAGCGAAAACGGAAATCCCCGTTCAGTACATTGTACGTCGCTATGTGCTATGTGCTTTATTTTAATTTTAATTTATGTGATTGTATGTCGCTATGTGCTTTATTTTAATAAAGCACATAGCGACATACAATTTTAATAAATTGTATGTCGCTATGTGCTATAAATTGTAGCGACATACAATTTAATAAATTGTATGTCGCTATAAAATAAATCATATTTTAATAAAGCATTATTTTTTTATTTAAATCAGTAAATATTTTCAAATTCAGGTATTGTATTCTAATACTGTAAATGTTTAATTAGAATTACTGTTCAATTTAAATTCCAAAACTTGAATATCCGACTGGACTCGAACTGATTGGAGAAGGGGTACTAGCAGAAACTATGAACAAACAGCCAGGGCTAGTATTCGAATAATTACTATATATATTAGACAAAAATAATGAAGACGTATGCATATAGCACGACTGAACACAGACACATCACCTTCCAATTTTCTTTTATTACAATCATTAAGATATCATTAGTATAAAATTATCTTGCAAAGTTTGCTAATGCCTTGATGATAATCAAATGAATTATGAGGCGGTAACTGAATAATTAGAAAATCGTTTTATAATTGAGTGAGCATTTATAAAAGTTATATAAGTGTCTCTGAATGAATATAAGAATTCCAAAGGCTATATTTATACGCAAATCATTTACTGGGTAGGTAGCGGCATCGAAGTCAGTAGGCGTCTTACTTCTGTACACGATCGAATTTATTTATTTATTTTTACTTCTAGGTGAAGTGCAGAAGTTAGAGGAAAACAGGGTTCTTACGTAAAGGCTGGTACTGTGTAGTAACTTACGTTCTGCTTGCAGTCCTCGGTATCTTTATTGCGGCTTTTGGGTCAGGGACTACTTCGCCCTCAATTAAAATCACTTGCGTGCATACTATATGCTTGCAACTGCGATACAGACGAACCCACTCTAGTCTACCTAAACATGATCCGATCAAGAATTAATTTAAAATGCACTATACATTGAATTTTGATAAATGTGCTCTGTGTGCATTCTCCACCCTAAATCAGAACGAAAAAATAAGCTAAAGATCCGCCCTCTCTCTCTCTCGTGATTGGATTTGCATTAAGTTCTAAAAATCATAAGTCGGCAACAAATACTTTGACAAGGACTGCTTCTTATAATTATTCTTCATTATTATTTCGGACTTACTGCATTAAAAAAAGGGGAAAAAAACTATCTTGTGCGTTCGTTCACTCTAACAATAATGCTAGAGTGCAAAAAATAATATTAATATAAATATAAATATAAACAATTGGTAATTTCATCTTTCACTAAAACAATCGTATTCTAATTCGATTTCAACATTAAACATTCAAAGATATATAAAATTGAAATTTTCAATAATACTTTCGGAGTAACAACTTTGCAAACTAAAAAAAAAACTATTAGTTAATACAGCTTTGCACATAAAACTATATTAACTACTATCAATCTTTTAATTAGGTTAAGGAAATTTCAAGGATACTTCTTAGAACAAAATACACATATACAGAGAAGCAAAGATGTGCAAATAATTCCTCTCGTGGAATATAGATCATCGAGTAGACGTCAGTGTTTGAGAACATTGTTATTCTAAAGAAATTGACGAAACTATTTTTTTCATATTGTATTGTGAAATATTACAATGCACTCTGGCTGGAAATTCATTAGAGAAAGTATCACCTCGCACTCATCAATGTCTCAAAAGCTGTTGCTGGATCACTTAGGCATTAAAGTACAGGTTTGAGAGATGAGAAAGTCTCCAAAACAGGGATGCCATTCGTCTTCGATAGGAGTGAAATTCTAGGAAACAACATTTCTCGAAACTGACGTATGATCTACTCTAAACGTTTTATCCAAGGAGAATATGCTATCTACGTAAATGGTAGTTATGGAAAAACAAATCTTCTCTGTTCCAAGAATATTACTGATCATTGTGCAACACAGGATGTGATTCGAGAATGGCATGTAGTTTAAGTTCGAAAGAGCGTACTATCGAGTGTTAATTTGTATTCGCAAACTTTTTGCTTAAAAGTCTCTTACTGTTCATATAAACATACACCTGTTCTTCGTACTTTTATTTTTTCTCATATTATGACAATATGAAAAATTGTGGAGTGGTCATGTAGAGGATGATTCAAATAGAACCGAACTTAGTTTTCGCTTTATACTGCAAACGAATAAATGGAAACTGATCAGAGTTTCAAGACATACCTTAACTTAAATGGCTAGGCATGAAGTCTTTGGCAATTCACAAATGCTTTGAGATGAATCCGTGACTCCATTTCTGGTTTATAATTACCAAATTTTGGTATTATAACATTTGGTATTCTAATTACCAAGATCATGAAGTAAATGTGTGTTTTGTCTGTTAATTCCATATGTACGCTAGCCAGTTCGCCTATTTTGCAAGGGGAAACCCTAGAACCTCCGTATAAATAGAATATGAAAGGAATGAACCGTAAATTCATCGCTTAATTCTATTGGTTAGTTCTTACCGATGTTCTTGGTTCAGTAATGAACAGTAAGGAACTCAGCGAAGTTACCACACTTCAGAAAAAATGACACGGAATCAGTAGAAATAAAAAGTGCAGCTTATAGAAAACGGAATACTTGGAATGGCTTATTTGGATTTACGGCCAAAGCAGCTCAGGCCAGTATATTGTGTTTGTTAATTGCGTGCATTCTAATGTCTGGTTTGCCTGCTTTGTGTGGAATGAAAAAACCCCCACCTCCGTATGAGACCGGCTAACTCACCTTCAGTTAAAAAGCCTTGATAAAAGGTTCTTCGCTTCTAGAAAACACGCAAGGCATCAACAAACGACAAAAAAACATTATTAATCCAAAAGAGCTTTTAATATACATAACGATTATTAGTTTTTCTAGTGTCCTGCTTCTGGAAAATTATACTAACGCATCTTTTTCAGCTGGCCTATTCCAGTTCAACAAAAAGTACGATTTTTCATCATTAAAATTATCTTAATTAGTACAAATGCATAGGAGAACTGTTTATTGTACTTATAAAACAAAATTCAAAATATGGTTCGAACTATGTTTATGAGTACAGTAAACAAACTTCAGGCTGTAAAGGCCTAAACTCGGTTTCTTTCAATGCATTATACGCAAAGACTTGCTTGCTCTCTAGCCTGAGTGCTCGACAGCAGCTCTTAGCGATGTTATCACATCAAGTAGCAGAAGTAGATGGAACACTAAACATCTCCAGTAAGGCGAGACTTAATCCATCCATTGTTTTAAAAACTCGTTACGCTATTAAATTCTCCTTGTAGCGTAGGAGGCGCTGTCAGCTACTCGCGAGACAAAGCTCATTATTCCAAAGCTATCTGTCAGAATTGAAAAATAACTCCTTTTGTTCATACCAAATATACAATGGCACAAACCAGCCAGCAGTTTTCCCTATCATCAACACAACTTCCCTCCATGGAAGCCGTTGCCATATAAATGCAGCAGACTTCGAACAACGCTCATTTCAACTCTACCTGCAAACATTAACTTGGCATTGTGGTCCGACGTAAATCCAGGGTCCTTATTTCGGATGGGTGACAAAAACTGTAACACTCTTACTTCATCAGTGGTTTTTTTTTTTTTTTTTTTTTTTTTTTTTTGATGCACTAAACTGTTCATTAAATTTTAACATCCTTTCTTTCTCAACATTCGAATATTGTAGTTTCCACGAAGTATCCAAACGTTAGTAGCCTTTTTCATATAAAATACAGTATTGCATTTTCAAGGGGGGGGGGTAAATGAATAGTCGAAAATGTGCTATTTTTGCACATCCAGAGATTAGCACTGCTGAAAGATTTCAGTATTCCATGTTTGGCCCATCCTCGTAGACAAGATATTACGGGACATTGACTGAGAAATATTTATTGAAATCCGATATTTATATAAAAATCTATAAAGCGGTCTCAATTTTTATTCAACCAGACCATTTTTTTAGATGCATAATTTGATGAAATATTTTCATACAAAGATAATTCCATATAGAACCGAATAATCTCGATGTTATTACAAATGGGCTGTTTTTATCAATAAAATGCTTTATTTTTATAGGCTGTTTTTATTTAAAATTCGAAAGACTAATAGTAATAACTCCACTCTGTGTGAAATGTTAATGAAATTCGGTATTAGGATCTTGGCTAAAATCTGTCGAGTTATTTCAATTTTGATTTCAATTGCCCATTTTCAGTGGCAATATTAGACTAAACAATAACATCTACTAAAAACATATGGTTTTTGACGTGTTATTGCGGTTTCAGGTTCAATTTTGATAAAGTGTCAATACACAAATTCCTGTTTATTGAAACTTTATGTGCTATTACAAAATTCGCCTTTCTATGACTGTTAACTGATAACTTCCTTACTGTTATAATTATTGAAGTTAAAATGTTGGGCGTTTCTTTCACCTCGTCTATTTAGCATTTAAGATACAAGCATTTTCCAATCTTCTTTCTTTTTAAATTCCCCAAAAGTTCATCTATATAATTATTGTTTGAAGTAAAACGATAATTATAATTATCGTATGAGAAAATCCGTGACACCGATGGACCACAGCATATCATCTGATGATAATCACCCATAACCATTTTAATTTATATTCTGTATTGCATATCAGAAAGAAGCAATTATTCTTTCTTTCTTTCTTTAATTACGCATGAAAAATTTAGCCTTAACCTTTCTTAGGGAGAGCTGGGAAAGAGAGTGAGGATTCACAATGTAAACAATAAATACATAAATAAATAAAATTATGATGAGCGAATTAGACATAAAGAAAACGTAGTACCATAAGAATTGAGTAAAGAATTCTAGGACGAAGGAGTACAAATTACTCAGGTGGTACTGAAATTAGATATGTTTCCTTATATGTAATATCTAATATTACATATAAGGAAACAAGTAAGAAAAAGAGAAGAAAAATTTGTAAAGTACAAAAACAACGGAATTCTGCTCTTGCAGTTACTATTCTTTAATTATTTTTGATTTTCAGTTTGAACACTTAATACGAACCTCACTCTTATCAAAGAATAGTAATAAAATGGGTTGAAAAATCGTTAAAAGTTTTAAAAATTGAAAATAAACATTCAATTATGAAATAAAAATTTAATGACATTCTCTGTGATGGAAAACCATATGTATAATAAGCGGGGCTGTCAGTATTGTATTAATTTTTTTTTTCTTAGTCGAAAATAAATAAACGATAAATTCTCAAAAAGATTTTTAGTTAACACTGAAGGGATAATTCATTGGCATCACAAAATGCCTTTGAGGAAACTATTTATTCAATATATTAAGAAATACGCAAGGCTTAACTACTTAAACTTCATGAATGGTCATTCTTAAATAAAAGAACTGAAACTGAAACAATATTTAGCAAGTAATGAAATGTAACTAAGAAGAGCAGTAAGTTAAATCACCTTGAGTTACAACACAGTAAATGAGGTAGGGTCCATAATCTAGCGTCAGCAAGTTACTAATTATCTCCACCCCATCGACACTGAGCAGACTAACATATCCTCCTACACGATAACGCCGGATGCTATCTCGAGCGCATAATTTCTTTCCCTTCCTCCTCTGTTTCCCCTCGCCTATCTCCACCTCTACATACATAAACTCGACACAGAAAGAAAGTGGCAATTACAGTAGTAATTTTTCGAATTCCAACCTTATGAGCATCACTAAACACGGAACGGTAATCAATTGCTTAAAAACACAATAAAAGAAAGAAATCTTATATACAATCTATAAATTAAAATAACGGATGTGAGTCCAAGAAATGGATTAAAAGGGTAAAAGTGAGAGAATAACTTTAGAGGTACTCAAAAAAAAAGTGTTTATTCCCTGTACTTATACAAAACTTCCAAATCTTAAGCTTCAATAAGAAGATGCACAGGCATGTTGAACAATTGTACTCGAGTAGGTGGTAAAAGATTGGCGAAGATCCTTTGCCTATCTCTGCAAGTTTAGAGAAGAAAATGCGCTCTGGCAGCCTGAGGACTCCGCAGAGCCAAGTGCGACTGATTATTTACAGAAACTGGACAAGTCTCAGGATCAATGATTTTACACACAGAAATGCAATTTCTCACACTTATCTGCAGGATGACAAAACAGCTACTGATAATACTGAAGAATAAATGCTAAGTTCCTAAACAGAGTCGTCATTAACCATCAGAACAAACTACAGTATTTTTGCCAACAAGCAGTCAGCGTTAAATGCCTTTGCATTTCAATCAAACGTAATATATTGCACATTTGACATGTGCAGTATATTACTAACAGATATCCGCTATGGTATAAGCAATCCAAACTACTCGTCTCCTCGTGTTTCTTTAACTTTTAAAACTTGTTCATCCATAATGATTTTGTATTTCATATATGTACTTAGTGTTATCATATTAAATTCTATAATATTTGCCCTGTACTTTTATTTCATCACTCCACCATTTGCTGTTATCAAACTCCACTTAGTCTCGTTTGACAATAAGTTAATCGCAATAATTTTAACTGTACCAGGCTTGTCCATAAAATTAACTCTTGATCGGCTACACTGTAAACAGCTGATCTGGAATCACATTACCGAAATAATATCTGAAAGTATCACTTATGCAAAAATTCGAACAGAAGAGGCAAGAAATGTTGTCTCCGTTAGAATTCTTGTGTTCGTTCTAAAATAGATTTTGCATTCTCTAACTCCTATAGCCTCATCATCACTTTTACAGTGATAATGAACAAATAGCAAGAATTTGTTCATTATCACCGTGGCATTCAAGCGTAATAGCATGTACTTCGAAATTTGGAATTTTTCTTACGGACAACCATATTTTCCTCTTCCTAGTGCGACCATTTCAAAGCTTGGAAGTCGTGAATGATGACAAAAAAGAAGCTAGAGGATACCGAAAGTCACAAACAAAAATTCTGAACGCTTTCAGAAGTTTTTTGTTTGTCTTAAAATCTTAAGAACTTGTGCTATTTGTTAAAAACTACATACAATCGTTAATTTACACCAGAAGACATCCTATTTCTCAATTAAAAGCATATTAATTCTGTTTAAAATTTTGTTTTAAAAAACACTCAACAGGCATGAAATCAGGAATACGTAGCCATACTTGAAGTAGAAAAAGCAATCAAAAGCCTAGGGAAATAAAACTGAATGTGAGAATTACAGAGGTATTTCTCCACTGAGTGTTCCTGGTAAAATATATGCAAGTATACTTGAGAAATAGTTGAGAAGGATTGTGGAAGAGAAGCTTGGTGAAGAACAAGCTGGATTCAGATCTTCACTTTACGACAAATAGTTGAGAAATCATGGGAATATAACAAAGATCTGTATTTAAGTTTTCTAGATCTGGAAAAAACATATGACAAGGTGTCAAGCTATTCAATATACTACGGTTACAGGTATACCGTGTCAACAGGACATTATATCATAGTTGTAAGTCAGCAGTTAGAATTGAATGAAGTACAGGAAGATGGTTTAATGTTAAATCTGGTGTCAGACAAGGATGTACGTTATCCCCTCTGTTATTCATTATGAAGGAAAGTAGTATTAAACTTGATATCAAAATTGGAGATGTTAATCTCAGCGCTTTATTTTATGCAAACGATGTTATACTCCAAAATAAATTCACTGCAAGTCTGCAAGATTCCCTGACTAAATGGAATAACTGTTGCAGTAGATATGGTATGAAGGTCAGCAATAACAAGGCAAAGACAATGAAAATAGGTGGAAACAAAAATATCAACTGCATTGTGAATGGAGAACCTATAGAACAAGTAAAACATTTCAGCTACTTAGGCACGATTTTTACTGAAGATGGTAAATTAAATATGGAAATAGACAACAGAATCAACAAAGCTGGTATGGTAGAAAGTCAATTGAATAAATCCATATGGAATAAGAGAGAAATTAGTTGGAACACTAAATTAGCTGTATACAAGACAGTGTTCAAACCAGTTTTAACTTATGGATCTGAGAGCTGGGTCAGAAGTAAAACACTTGACCAAAGACTAGAGACCGCAGATATGAGAGTCCTGAGAAAGATTAGGGGGCATGAACAGATGGCATCAATGGCAATATCATATTAAAAACGAGGATGATAAGAAAGAACTTGACATTGTCAGCATCCAGGAAGGCGTTAGCAGAGCTAATCTCAGGTGGTATGTATGGTCACTTAAACAGAATGGGAGAGGAAAGATTAGCAAAACAAGTGCTCTGTGCCAAGTTGGCAGGAAAGAGACCCAGAGGAAGACCAATATCTAGGTGTATTGATACAGTAAAAAGTGCCTTAGAAGATAGAAATATAACATCTGATAATGTTGGAGTTTTGACAGATTGATATGAAGGGAAAATTGTAAGGAAGTTAGTAATGATGTAAGTTTTTCATGTAGTACTATCATATTTTGTACACCCCTAGAGGGTACATGTCAAGAATTTGATTATGATGATTTTGTTTAAATTAATTTACTGGCGGATATGTAGAGAGAACATCTCCGCTTCTACGAGTAAATCTTTTACTGTATTCTATATATAACAATCATGAAGGCATATATACGAACTAATGTATAAAAAAATGCATAAGCGTTTATTTAGATTCATTTTGTCTATCCGTCTGGACTCGAGGAATAGCTCAACTCTGAACAAAAGGTAAAATTTCGAATTTGGGATCCTTATAAACACTGAAAATGTGGGAGAAAAATTTCAACTTTAGTCTTAATCACACCATCTGAATTGATTTGTGCAAACGTGTTTGAAAGAATAAAAATGAGCGCGGAAAAACTACCACTCCACTGATTCACACTGTGAATCAGTGAGTCGTGGAATCTCCAAGGATAATGTGGGTGAGATAAAGTTTAGATGACAATAAACGTACGCTACTAGAACAATGCCAATACTCTGAGATTGACGATCCTATTTAAAAGCTCCCAAAATCAATGGATGCAACATTTCGATTTATCTTATGAACATATAGAATGGCTAATGTCTATGTCACGGAATCCAATACTATAAGGAAAGTTATCTCCCCCCCCCCCCCGAACAGTAAAATCTAATTTAGCCGTAGAAATGTACATCTAAACAACAATTAGCAAACTATCATCACGTAAATTTTGGGGAGAGGAGAAATTATTTAAAAGTTAGGTGCAATTCTAAAAATCTGAAGTCCCCACCCACACACACACGCAAAAAAAAAAAAAAAAAAAAAGAGGAGAGCTTGTTGTTAAGTAATGAAACAGCATCACAACCCAACTTCCTATCAGTGAATACGCTACCGGTTACTCAGTAGTACTATGCTGGTTTTGGATATCAGATAATACATGCTTTTTCAGTAACGCCCAGAAAAGGAAAACATCTACCGAAATATACATATTTTCCCCAAAAATGTTTATTAGAAGCTTTAGACAGGAACACCCTGTAACAAATATATTTTACAAATAAACTAATGGCATTACGGCATAACATAACAGGAAACTGAGTGGTCTATTTATGGATAAAACGATAGCGTAATATAGGCGTGCTGAGTCAATGCCGAAGTGTGCCGTATCGTTTGATTTCCTTTTGCCGAATCTGAAGGAGGAAATCATGATTTTAAAAGAAATGAACCGACATTAACTTCAGCATAATGATGATTAAAAAAAAACCTACACGCATTATTAGTAGAAAAATTAAATGGGGGAGGGATTTTAAAAGCAAATTTATATCTTGTGCTTTTGATGAATCAATAATTTTTTGTTTCTTTGCAGGGACATAAAAAGGAACGAAAACAGAAAACCGCAACGCAATCAATTTTTTTTAAAACAAACAAAAACACAATGAAATTCTTAGACAGTTTTTTTTTTTTTTGGAGGGGGAGGGGGGGGGAATTCCGGTTAGTAACGTTATTCTTTCCTTGCTAGAACTTAAACTCGGTTACGAACACATACTGAGCATGCGCACTGATGCTGCGTACACTGGTCTAAAAGTAGGCAAAAATATCCATCACTTTATATCAAGTAGGCAGACAATGACTGCAGACAAAAAACAAATTTCGCAAGTCGCCTTCGCTCTTCCGAGTTATACTGTCTAAAATTGGTAAATTCGAAAACTTTGCAAATATTACAAAAACTTTATTAGTGTTTAAAGCTCTTTCATTGCTCGGTCAAACTCATTTGTCAAAGAGAAGGCAAAAACTCAAACTATTACACTTTGAAAATTATGTATGTTTCTTCGCGAGGAATGTTAAAATCGTGATTTATGAAGAAGGTGATCAAAATGATTATAAACAATTACAAAAAAAAAAAAAAAAAGATGCGTTTTGTAATCGCACTTTTACATAATATTTATTCGTTGTCATAACTGAACTATGGTCAATTTTTGTCAAATGTACTACAAACATATATCAAAGTTTTGTCTACCTTTAAAATAATTCAAAGAAATCAACTCGGGAAAAAAAAAATTTATGTTGATCCTTTAAAAAAAATTACCAAATTTCATCAAGACAAAAGGGGGACTTATGATTTCACATCGTTTAGCCATTAAAAACCGTCTAATTATAGCAAGAAAAATATATTTCACTTCGAACTGTTTTACAAATAAAAATGGAATTATAACGGACGGGAAAAAAAAAGTTTTTTCGCTGATCAGTCTTCAACCCGGAATCAGTTCAACAACAGAAATTACCACCGAAGCGTACTAAATTTTTATAATTTCGCTGCGAATAAAAACAGCCCAAGTATAACAAAAACAGAAGGGGGGAGATATTCAGGTTCGCCAATAAAAATTAAATTCAAACGATATATATATATATATATATATATATATAAGCTGTCATGAACCTACCACTCCTGTGCGAACATTTCAGACATGTTCTCGATGCATTGCACCAAACAAGAATTAGGGTTAGAGTACTTTTATTATAACTTGACTTAATCTGACTACCTTCTGGAAGAATAAAATTTTAACAGTTAAACAACTTTTTCAGTCCTCGTGTTAAGGCTGTCTTCAGGAGAGCATGTACACAGCATAAACAGACACACACAGCTTAAAATTCATGACCGGTATGAGTAAAACCTGCAAGAATTTACTTCCTAATAATAGTTAAAACTTAAATAATCTAGGTTCTAAATTTATTTGAAGAATCATATGTCTGTGGTTTGAGAGCCAGAACGCTTTCCTGATGTTAGAAATGGTCTAGAGTTCGATGCTAAGGGGCACGTTCTTGCTGGTAGAGAGGGACACTTTTGTAAACGTTAAGTTCTGAAGTGTCTGGAAGAAAATTATTACTGAATGATATGCTCATTGGCGGAGCATACAGCTGAAGACTTTCGCTGGCCAAATAGTATGACATGGTGTATAACAAGTATAATTATCGATTGTCGATATTTTCCGAGGTTTTTTTTTTTCCAAGAAATGTCATGATGTCTGAAACAAAAACGAGTTGTTCACAGAACTCTATACAGTTGCAGACTGTAAAATAATAATAAATAAATAAATTAAATTAAATAAAAAAATGAGTGTCAAAAGTTATAAAAAAATTTTATTAAACGTCGATCTGTCTTTGGTCTATGTATTCTAGCCACAGTTGTTTGCCTACCTTTTCCACGAACCAAATTTAAAATGACTTAATCACTTTTATCAGCGATCTCGTCAGCATCGAATTTCATTATATTCTACACACAGTGGTGTGGAATTATTAATATCGTTCGAATCGTTGCGCCAGTTTTTGCTAATAACAACATTAGCAAACACGTGAACTGAAATGAAAATTGTAACCAAATAGGCTCTTCATGTATGTATTCTGAATTCAAAATTTTATTTAATTCCATTCAACGTGAACGAAATTACTGAAATATAACTTCAACGCGTTTTGCCCCTCTATGCCTAGGACACGAAGATGAAGAAACCCTTAAGGGTTTCTTCATCTGAAAAGAATTAGCCGAGCTCACAAGGAGGTTTCCTCCTGGAAACTCGGCATGGAAGTACAGACAGTGTTAACCGACAGTCTATGCCCAGGTAAATGATCTGAGTGAAACAAAAATTTGAGCGGTTCGACAATTTTTTGTAAGGTTCCTAAATTCAAATAAAACCCGTTTGCCAGGGTCCTGGAATAAGTTACGTAAGAAAGGACGGACACATAAAACGACTCTTATGGGCGAGTCATATTTTTCGAAATATAGCTAAAAAAAAGGACTTGGCAATGGATATTAAAAGGACAATAATAAATATCCAGTAAATTATTATTTTTATACAAAGAAGGCAAACAAATGCGTGCATATGGAAACGAAAGTTTCGAAAGTTGTCTAGGGGCTTATGAAATCTGCATAGTCTTTGATAAGAAAAGTTTGAAATGGCTGAACATGAAACTTTTAATCAAAAAGTAGTAAGAAAAGCAAATATACGAATTTCGAGCAGAAATCTATATTTGTACCACTTCGGTAGGTTGTACAAAACATCAGCAGTCGGCACATTTGCTCTTCAGTAAGAAAGGCCTGCGTTCAAATCTCTCTAGGTACCAAGAAACTTTTATAAGAGCGTTTCAAAAGATGATGGTTAGCCAGTCTCATGAAGGCAGCAGATTTCTCTTCCACAAAAATAAATAAACCGGCCGGAGACCACACACACACCAATTAAAAGGCATAACATACTGGCCTCCACAGCTTTAGTGTTGTCTGGTCGTCCAACAAACTTGATTTAGAAATTATAAACAAATGTTTTGTAATTTCGCAAGCTATCGATCAATTTTTAAAATTTACTATTATACTACCGAAAGGTTCGTTGCCAATGCGAAGACTTTTAAGGCTCTTTTCTTGATTCAAGACATAGTTTAAAGTGACAGAAAATCTATGAATGTAAAAATTTAGTTCGTGACAATATTGAGTACAGTTTTGTTTTTCTTTCTTCCCCTTTAACATGATTCATGCCAAAAACCTTATCCGCATACTTTTTGTTGTTGTTGATTTTTAGATAATTGAACTTAACTAACAACATAAAATATATTCAATTGCTATAGAGAAGCATAAACTTAACAATTTATGTTTCAGGCTGCATTTTCACATATTATTTTAAAAATATGAAAAAAAAAATACAGGTGTTACAGTTTTACATAAGATTCACAATACAGAAAATACAATTCGGTATACATGTACTAGTGACCGTTACTTCTCAACGTATGAGAAATAGCAGCCACCAATAAATCTATATGCAAAAGTAAACTGCAAGTGATTTAAGCATAAAAATTAGCGTTCTAATGCAGAAAATGAAACGTAGTGTTTTTCTAGAAGATAAATTAAATGAAACGAAACAAATTTACATTCTTAGGAACAATACTAATCGAATCAAATGTACCGGTAATTTTCTCCTCTTATGGAAGGGAGGGGAAAAAAAGGTCACTCCATGTGCCAGTTTCTTGAAAATCAATAAATGCTCCCAAACAGAAACTCTGCTAACATCAAATTTTACTGGTGATGACCGGTAATTTTTCAAATATATTGAAGTGCAAATGGTTTGAAATATACTTATTTATAAAAAAATAATGTGGTGGTATTACTTAGAGGCTTCTTCTTTTAAACGAAGCAATTTTGGGTTCCAAAGGCATCGTCAATGATAGGAGTTCTTGTTTTCCATGGAACTACATCGAATATTGAGTTAGCTGATCGCAAATACTGACAGAGCGGAACATCTATTCTTTTCTTTCTACAGAACATACCCAACCTTAAGTGACAGATATATTGTGGCATGATTGCCTTTCTCTAATCCATGGATGACCACAACCTATAGTTCACTGACCCTAAATAGCATGATTATGTTTAACTGAAATTACGACGGGCAGCAAATAAGACAACAGATTAGTGTATTATGTCGGTTAATTTAATTGCACGTGTTTTTGGAAAGGTTTGGAAAACTTACCTCTGTTATCTCCAGCTAACTCACCTTCAGTCGGAAAGCCTTTTATATAATGCTTCCTCTGCATATGTCGCGTGTTCTCGAGACTACGCAATGCTGGCATAGCACATGTGAAGGAGCAAACATTTCATACTTTTTCGGGGTTCTCTATTTCAACTTTCAAAGGTTGACATCAATGAAATTTAACTTGTTACTCACGCTCCTCAAATCAGCATGAAAGCAAATTCTTAAATCAGTATGGCTCAAATTCCATTATCAGAAGTGTAAGTGGATGGGGAGAATAAGGCGAAATGACAATTTTTGCACTTTAAATACACAAAATAATCACCAATGAAATATATATATAAAAGTATTTATGTAACCTTCTGGCAACGTTTCTAGTTTCATAATACTAGAATGCCTGAAGAAAGGCAGTCTCGTCATAGGTTCGATTTTACCTTCGATTATAGGAATTTTTTCTGGCCCTTTTTCAGTCAGTTCTGAGTTACCTGACCTTTGGCGGGCAAGCAATTAAGTCTTTACCCTCCGAGGAATTCGGATTTTTAACCTCGCAACTCAGAAAAAATCGATACTATTGCGAACAACAAGTTAGGGTTTAGGATCAGGACATAGCGGTAGCTTCCCATCATACTATTACCCTTGACCTTCAAAAGCATCGATAACCAAGAGTCAATTCAGTTATCACTGACGACTAAAAGTATCAAGAGACCAGCTGCCACCAATTTCAAAAGTTTGTCAGAGGCTTCACCTACTCCCTTTGGAGAATAAAAAGTGTTAGACGATGTATGCATATAAAAACGACGCAACAATATTCTTTAATACTGATGATATGAGCCAGTACAACAAACATTTGCAGACTGTTTGTTTGATGGTCTGCCTTTAATTAATTCGAATAAATTAATTTCCATTAAGTTATTCTTATAATTATGCACGGTAATAAGTTTGCAATGCATATGTGCAAAACAACATTAATTGCACAGAAAGGTTTTCAACAAGTCAAAATATTTCTATCGATTCAGCCATACAATAAAAATCACAGTGGGTAAGTTAGTTTACAAAGCTACATTGAAGCAACACGTTTTCATAGGTGAACAATATCACAAAGAGTCGTTTAAAAAGACCTCGACTCAAATGATAGATTTATAAGTCTTTTCTTTTTCGGGTAGAGATAAAGTTAGCTAGTTTGAGCAGAGAAATGAGCATTTTTCACTTCGAGTTCCGGATTTTTACTAGGGGGAAAAAGAAGGGAGGAAGAGGATAATAACCAACTATAACCACATACGCAAGGACAGACATACGTCCAAGCTTTATCCTAAATTATGCCAAGTTTACTTGACAATCATAGCCTTCGAGAAGCCTGAAAAATCGAAGGACGAAGGAATAAGTTTAAAATGATTTCAAATGAATCTCGGTGAAGATGAAACATCAAAACAGAATATGATTAAAATATATATATATATATATATATATATATATAAAAGAAGAAATATTCAGAAAGACATCTCACACATCCATGAGAATTGTTAACGCATCTCGTTAGATCTTCACTGAAAGATGATATTTCAAGTGGGGAGGGGGAGTAGGACTATTGTTTCACCAAAGATGGGTTTTTCAAAAATTAAAAAACTGATTACGCAGAAGGGTGATCTGACACTGCTTTCTGCGCACAGATTTGAATTCTCCAGCTTTGTGAATAAAGTTTTCAGCAAAGAACTTGGATAAGTTATTTGCTTTGACGGCCACTCATAAACAATCCCATCCTCATTATTATCAATCCCAATCTTGAGAAATTTATCCTCACTTGAAATGACCTCATAAATATTCTTCGCGTACAATAAAGAATTCGGACCTAGATCTTTCTAAAGGACAAATATCACATTGACTGTAGTCGGAAGACATCCTGGGATAGAACGCTGCATCTCACCGAGAATTCTTACTGAGAAAAAAATGTTAGAAATTTTGTTTTCGCCACTTTAATGTGCCATCCGCAAATTAAACAAGTCAACATGATCCAGGAAGGTGATTTAAAAAAGTATGTTTCGTATCTAATTCTGGTTTAATTTTTTTAGAGCCTCTATAACTGACATTTATTCTCATTTAAATAAAAATATTCAAATTAAAATTCCGTTAACCAGAAAATATACAAGGGAATCTAAAACCTTAATCCCCAAACTTGTAAATGTATAAATTATGTACAACACCTTCTGGAGTCAAGACTCATACTACATAATAGGTATAAAATATTGATTTAAAAAATATGCATTTTAATGCATCCAGATAATATTTAAACTTTTATACCACTTCCAAAAATAAAAATGCTTCAATTTCCTAGTTTAATTTGGATAACAAAATGCTCTTATTTTAATAACAATTACCATTCCAGTTAGGTGAATTTCCTGTTAAAAAATTGCGATTTCAAATACTTTCTCGAACAAGTCCAAATATTAATATAATTTAACATGATGTAAATGACAAAATGCACAGCTATTTCATTATAAATGTGTAATTATTAATTTTACGCATTAATCTTCTGTGTACATCTTAATATAACTTAGTCTTAAAATGTATTAATAAATGAATGCATTTTAAGACTAAGGTTATGCATTTATTAATACATTTTAAATAAATTAAATATTGTATCTGTGGCAATTATTAGCAAAAATTATTTAATGAAAGAGATGGGGGGGGGGCAATGAAAACGCTCCAAATTTTGGAAATCAACCTCGTGCTATACAGATTGTTCTATATACAATCGTTGCAGATAAAATGAAACGTCTTTACTTCTTTAGACCGAATGCATAATTAATCTTTTAATTTCAATAAATCTGAGTGATGATTAATCATTTTTGGAGATTAATTAACAGTATTGATTTCTTCGTCTTTAATATCCTTTTTCGTATCATTTTTCTTTCCATCTATTCATTAACAATTTTCTAGAAAAAAGTATTATATTATCACTAGAGAACTGCAATAAAACTTCAGTGACAGAAATTTGATTCTTGTGCATTACTGCAGTTGTTCCACTTATCTTGATACTATGCAAATATAATCTACATGGAAATGCATGATGCATTTTTGTCATAATTCCATGAATCACCGACGAGTTGTGACCAAGCCTACCATGGCTCCAAATATACAGCAAGTAAAAAAGATAATGGGAAGATATTTCCAGAATGACTGCTGATATTCCTATATTAACAATTTTCAGAAGAGATTTTTGTTTGCAAGAATTTGCATCTTGAAAACATTTGTTGTTACAATAAGTTAAGAAATTTAAAGAAGTCAGCAGGCGTTATGAAACTGAAGGTATGTAGCACATGCATATTTTTGATACCAGATACCTTCAATGAGAATATATCTGTCATAAGCACAGCAATTCAATTTAGTTCCCCCCTAGGGGGAAAACTGTTAGATATGTGTCACGCTATACACCGATATGAAGTTATCCACTCGTTGTAAAGTTCATAATGGCAAACTTGTTTTTCCTTCAAAGCGTAACTGCCCAATGCCTTTAACATGTTCATTGCCAATCACGCGATGTAAGTTCTCACCGAACGGCCGATCACGCGTTATCGCGTGGACGTCACTAACTAAATAAAAAAAAATAAAAAAAATTTGGCCACCACACGAAATTCCAATTTTCAGCTTGGCAATGAACGATATTGCGCTATGCAAGTTCTCACCAAACGGCCGATCACGCGTTATCGCGTTGACGTCGCTAACTAAATAAAAAAATAAAAAAAATTTGGCCACCACACGAAATTCCAATTTTCAGCTTGGCAATGAAAGTGTTAAGAGAAAATGAAGCAGGAAGAAGAGAACTCGAATTTCTAATAAATTCCTCTCTATGTGGAGATGACCCAGCTTGCATTGAAAAATTGTTCTTAGCCATGAGGTGCACTTTTATTTCAGCGCGAATTTGTCAATAAACAATGCATTTTTCATAAGAAATTCACTTTTCTTGCAGTGTCATTTCACATTGCTTTTTTTTCTCCCTTTTTCTTCCTTTTTTTAATTGAAAGCGCATTAATGAACTGCTCATTGTTTGCACATAAAGTAGCTCAAGTCTTCAATCCTGAACTGCAAACTGAAAGGCGGGACAACATTTTCCAACTATTCGGTAGAGCACTCGCAGAACCAAGAAAATATCAAAATTGTGTCTTCCTCCTTCCCCGCCCTCTTCTTCCGACAGTATTCGATTCTGCTAGAAGAACCTTTCTGGCTCAGGACCCAGGCACAGCGGCGCCCCTTGGCGCCAATGGTGCGCCTTTGACCTTATTGATTCTTGCAGTTTTAGTGTAAGGAGTGACTAGCACGCACACACACAACGCTATGAACTTCTCAGTCAATAAGTTCCTAACAAGTTGATTGCTCCATGGATAACATTTTGCAGGGTTCATGAATAACCACCCCTAATTTCTTTTGAGATTAATTCTCAAAATTACGATACATTATAAGAGATCGGAAAATGAACGGGTGAATGAATTTTTTAGTTCATTCAGAAGAGATTAGAGTGAACTGCACCATGCAACGAGTTAGTTCAATGTTGTGAACGCGTAAACCAAAGGGAAGATTTGAAAGCAGTACTTCAGCTAAAGAGAAGAGATTATTTCCTTATGATTTAAGATTAAAGAGGTTGCCAACGCCGCCAAGTCGGTGGGGTTAGGTTGAATTACGGCCGTAGCAGCTAAGGCTATGAAACCAGTGTATTTAAGTCTGTTAATGTGTTCTTCTGGCTGGTTTGCGCGATGAAAAAACCATAGTTTCTGAAGGCGAAAACCTTTTACCTGCGTACGGGCCCTGCTCATGACGTAATTGTAGAAACTGCATTATCAGAGATAAAATGGTTTGTGTTTATTAAGAAGAAAAAAAACTTATGTAATAACAAATATAACACTGTTCTTAATTGATGCAAAATGAAAACATTTTTATAATGATATAAGTTTGAGCCGTCCTCTTTGTTTTGGGTGTCAGGATCTCCTGTCATACTAATATCAGAAAGTCATGTTTTTATCCAAGCGAATCTAGAGGAACTGATAAAGCAGTTCGGGGATCCTGAAGTTAATGTCCATATCAGCATAAATGATCATTTACATAACATTGAAATAAATACACTGTATATGACACTTATAATTACTCAATACACCCAACTAAAATTAAATTTTAAGGAAGCTGCATTTTACTACAGCATTCTCAAAACTTCTTTACGTTCTGAACGGGATTCAAACTCAGATCTTTCTAATCAAAGAGCACTGTTATTCTTCCAACATCACCTTGGAAGCGCAGGACATAGAAGATCAATGATGATATAGGTCTAGTAACTCAGACTGGGCTACAAGACATATTTACAACGTTGAATAAAAGTAGCAACTTATAGATGCGCAGCTTGCTGAGCAAAATATTTTTATTTAATAAATAAAACGGGAATCTGCGCCAAACTTTACACCATACATCATCATCAAATTCCTGATATGTACCCTCAGGGGGGTGTACAGGATAAAAAGTTACACCACTGCACCATAGATCTTGAAGTCTAATGTACTGCAGCCCGGATGCGCGAATGTTCACCGCTTCACACAGAATCATCATGGTAATTCAGTTAGCAGTGACATAAGCTTATTTGAGCTGTACGCACTGAAGTCAGTGCTGCTTCAATCTCAGTTGGAAATACCATTCACAGCGTCAGGCGAAGGCGTTTTTTTTTTTTTTTTACTGTTCGTGAAGTGTTATATTTACAGTTCTCATATTCTTGCTTAATTATTTCTGTGTATAACCTCGTTTAACTTAAAATATTTCTAATTGCGCATAGTTTTATTAAGGCAAACGCACTACAGAAAGGTTGGAAATTTCAAAGAACATTAAATAATTTGGAGTCATACTCTATGACCGAGCGTGCTTTTCCTACCAATTCATACCTTGAATTCAAGTAAACAATATGGTAGTTTCTCACTGCACGATTTACTTTTCTGACGTCTTAAAATAACGGCTGATTCTTTTGAGGCTACCAATTTGTTTTCAATTAACTATGACGCACAACAAACAATGAATCTAATGTGGAAAAGCATGCTCTTCTTTCTCTGTTTTCGTTCTAGTTTTTTTTTTTTTTTTAATATACATCCATCCATCCAATAAACGTCCCAATAATTAGCAGGGCCATTTAATATTGCCTTTATATAAACCTGAGTAAATGAATTTTTTTCTCAATCTTTAGGTTACGTTTATCCCAAACATACTTCAAGTAATTTTTCAAGGTCATGTTAAATTATATCTCCCAATACTCATTCTAGTCCACAAGACTTAAAATCAACGCTACTGACTTTTTTATATATATTACACGTTTAACAGAACCTTTCCACAATCTTTCATCCTAGTTCCTATACTTTAAATAATCACATCTTTTATTTAATCAATTTTGCTAAAACTGTACACCTATGATTTAGCTATTATATTTTGAATATACATGTAAATATATATATATAAATATATATATAACCTTTGTGCTATTGTGTACACGTGTTAATTTTATCTCATTGTAATCATATCACAGTTCCCCTCCCCACCCACCCCGTCTGATAAACTACAGTTGACCCTTATAACTTGACTAATAGTAACAGTAGACAATTGTCCGTAAGCAGTAACATAAACAGTCGATTAACACATATTTTATATGTATTACGTACTGTATTCTTATAATAAAGTAAACTAGAGAAAAGAAAATATTATTAAAGAAAATCAAAAGGAAGTGAAAATACATTTACAATACTGTATTTATCAATATCATAAGTTTACGTCTGTTTATAAGATGAATCGCATACATATCAGTACCTACATGAATATTGTCATATATGATACAAAACGATGTAGATGTTATACGTATTGCTAACATTAGACATCAAAAATGAAAAAGATAACATGAAAAAGAAATTATTCATATTTATTTACAGGTACAACGATTCATGCACTGATAACGAAGCAGCAGCAATGATTGCTTTATGGTAGCTCCCAGCGCAATCGATACGATTGCTTCGCGGTAGTCTAGTCAATACACTAATCAATGAACCGTTATATTTTTTATTTTATGCTAATTAATTAATTACAGTTATTTTATGCAGTTATGATTTAATACTGCATCTTTAAATTTGTTTACATTTCTCTCAACCGCAAATGGCCATATACGATTTGTAAGTGTATGTGTGTGTTAAATTTTGATAAATTTTAACGTTTTTATAATAGATTTTGTATTTTATCGTAGTAAATAATAAAATAGACTAGTATCTACATATATTTTATGCATTCATGACATACTTAATTTTTTCGATATTTCTAAGCTACTCAGTTCGTCTGCGAGATTTTTCAAATTGTCGAAATATCTAAAAAATTTCCAATATATTTATTCAAAAAAAAAAAAAAAGAATGCGTATAAATAGACCTGCCAGTTCAAACCCGCATTCTTCAAGAGTCAACTGTATTTTCTAAAATTACCTTTACCTTACACAAAGTATGGACCTTCTGATATCACATATTTACACACGTACTTAACCTTTTCAGATATTTATTTTTCTTTTCCTTAATTTCTTTTCTAATTCACCATCCTATTATTAGTTTGTTTTGAATTGTATCCAATGCTTCCTTACAGTTAGGTTTATAGCAGCGAGCATTTCATCCATCATGTATACTTAATAATCTAACTGCTCAGTGCGTACAGAATGAGTAGCTAGGTTATTAGGTACTCGAATAAAATAAAGGAAGTCGCGCGTGTTTGTGTAATCTATGTGGACTTTGCAAGAAGGAAACAAAACAAATTCCCTAATATATATTTATGTAGATACAAGATCGTCCTTATTACAAATGATTTAAGTGTGGCAAAAGAAATAAAAAAAAACTATACATACGCGATATCACTAGGTTAACGAGTACAGCATTAGACAGAATTCTAGTTGTTGTTGTTTTTTTTTTTTTTTTGAGCAGTTTTATGCATATGGCTATTTGTAGTGCACGTATTCGTGCTCTCGAGAATTGGTTGTATAGCAATCACGATGATTAAAACTTGGATTTAGCTTTAGGTGACTGGGTTTTAATATGATTCTCAGGAGAATCTGCGATTTTGTCTTGTAGATTTCGGACTGGTTTGTGGATACTTGATAATTTGGATACGTTCTCTAGTTGGTCTCATATGGAAACAAAAGTTGTTGTTTTTCTTCAAAAAATTACGGCATTTCATTTCGCAGTGCAGGTAAGATTCGAAAAGAGCCTGCTTGGTGTCGTTCCAGCTTGTTGACATGGACTAGCTTATACCCTCTGTAACACTGCACTTATTTGCATCTATGATGATGGTGTATAGTTTCTATGTAAGCGTTGTACTTTACTTCAATATTAGAAGCAGTCAGTGATAATAAGAAACGAAACTAGTCATATCTACACTATTTTAAAACAAGTAATGACACATTGCTATTTTAATAGAAGCATACAGATGCACTGTATATGTCCCTAGTGTCGCACGTGACTTACACTCCTAGAATCGACTGTAGAGTAGTCAGTAGCAAGGAGAAAAGAGTTAGCTTCTTCGAAAAAGATGCTGTCGTATGAAGCTATATCAGTGACTAACTGTTCATGATAATGGCAGAAGATTGAATCATCCTAAATCGATTGTAAGCAATATTATCAGAAATGTGAAAATTCCATCTCAGCCCCAAAAAAACACACACAAGACCCAGAAACTGAATTCCTGATTGATTGGTTCCATGGTATTAGCTTCTAAGTTTTCTTGTGTGTTTCCTGGTTGAAGAGGAATTTTCACATTTCTATCGACTTCATGGTAGTAGCATACTGAGGAAAGAGCTGCACATAGCCAATGAAACGAAACTAGTCATATCTACACTATGTTAAAATTTGACTGTATGATTGCATTTTTATCGATGTATGAAAGTTTTACGAGTGCATAGTGGTCATCTTAATTGGTCCAATGCAATTAATGGTAGGAAACTTTGAATTTTTAATTTATCAATTAATTGTAGCTAAATGAATAAGTACAGTTGTTTTTGTTTTAAGATATATTAGAAAAAAGTTATAAATTATTTAGAGAAAATTATATATTAAAAACTTGGCTAAAACTGATCCTAAACACGTCAGTTCACTTCACACACGCAAAAAAGATGAAACTTGAAAATAAAAACAGTAATTCATGACAACGTTCAATTGGATTGGTTGACACAATAACCAATTACATCCACTGATTTCTGGGTGCTATTGTCTCAGCGCACATCCTTCCTCGCCTTCTGAACGGTTTATAACCTATAGAATGCTAAGAATTTGATCCCCTGCGTCATCTGTACGTTTGTTTAAAGTGCTTAAAGGTGCCCGTATTTGTGACCCATACCAGGGATACTGACGTGAATGACATGCAATGTTTATACATCGAAAACTGTCCTCTTCATGAAACATTAGTACAGTATATTGTGTTTAATTTTAGGAATCATGCGAAGCCAGAAACCAATGGGGAGTCTTTAACATGAATAAATGCAAAAAATATATCGGTGATATTGCTATTCCGTGGGTGTGCGTGCGCACACACACACACACGGCTTGGGAAAAAAGTAGCGTAGAAGAACGTTGAAGAAAGTTGCTGTTCTTCTACTTGCCCAAAGTTATCTTTTTGGCTATCACTTCTAGAAGGAAATTATAATAAATGCATGAAACTATTTCTCACCCTTATGAAACAACAGAGATCAATATGTCATTCGAGATAGCCAGCGGCCACCGTATAGTAAAGGAAACAAACAAAAACCGATGCATATATTAAAATCAGTAAGTAATCTATTGGCTTAATACTGATCTGAAATAACCAACCTCCTACGCATATAACTGCAATCCAAAGAAATCTGCTTTCTTACAATACATTCTCGACACACCAAACAGCAGTACATATTGCATCGAGAGCAGTACTTCAAGAGCAACAGATTTTAATTCGGTCAGACACAAATGGCGGCGTGGAGGAAAATTATCACAATCCGTGGAAGTTAGCATTGGCGCGGCTCTCTCTACACTACAGATAATTATCCGTCATACGCATGCATCACTTCGATTTATTTTTCCGAATAAATTTAATACACGGGGGAATCGATTCAAGTTCTCTTCAGAAGTGGATGAGTGCTCCTGCGCTAAAATAGATACGCAGTCACTACTTCACGATGTCGCATGAAGCATTGAACATACGCCATAGAGAAACAGAACATGAGAGTATATTCGATTCATATTCACTAACAATTTGCATGCAACTGCTGGAAATGTGGCATGTTATCTTCTAGTAATAAATGTATTGAATTTTCATTAAAAAAAAAGTGAAATGTTACAATTATATACTGCAATAATTCCGCTTTGGCTGAATGGAATTTAAAAAAAAAAGGGAGGGGGATTTACATTGAATTCACGTACTTCGATTTTGGTTCCAATCAGATCATTTTTATTGCCAAAACGATTCCAACTGACATTAATAATTACCCACTAGCTGGATGGAATTTGATAAAGCAAGCAAATTTTATCTGAATCAGACACGCGACAAGATGCCAGCGGAGTTCAGTTCTGAATTACGAGGCCAGTGTATAAAGTTCTGTGAGAGATTGAAAGCCTATCTTAGATTACTACCGTGGGTGAGTCAAGGGTTAGATAATTCGGTTCCTCTCCCCGAGACACCAAACTGGAAATTTTTTGAAGCCTCGACTTAACAAAGTAGTGGTGATCGCACACACGGAAAATGTATCATCATCTAAACATTTACAAATTTCATCTTCCTCCTAAACACATCACAAACATCCATGGCTTAGTGAGATCCAACTCATAGGAGAGCGGAAACTCTATTGACTCCTCTAACAAGGCTATAGAATCTCTATTAAATTTATCAAGTCATTTCAGTTCGTTTCAGACCCTTTGTACATTTGTAGAAGAACAAAATTATTCTAATAGCATCCTCATATAAACAAGCTAACAAAATGCAGGATAACAGATAAGCAAAAAAGAGTAATGAATTGGATACAAAAGGGACAAACAAAGGTAGACCAAGTCAAAGATAGCGGAATGGTCTTGAAAACAGTGACGCTGTAAGCAACTAGGATTAATAGTAAAAAGATGTATAACGACAAAGTATATATATATATATATATACAGGGTGTCCCAAAATTCACGCAAGATTTAAATTTAGCGCCATTTGTGCGGTAAAGTGTTGCCAACGATAAAAAAAAGACAGCATGACAGCTGACAGTTCAGGGTTATTAAAAATGGAGCGCTACACGAAAGAACAACGCATTTTCATTGTTGAGCAATATTTTAAAAATAATGAAGGTTTGGCAGCTACAGTTCGCAATTTTCGTACAAAATATGGTCGGAATAGTGATTTAACTTCAACTGTGAAAAGATTAATTTAAAAATTCAAGGAAACTGGATCAATTAGTGATCTTATACACTCTGGCCGTCCTTCAACAAGTCGTTCAACAGAAAACATCGAAGCAGTTCGTGAGAGTGAGAGTCCAGGAACATCAATTCGGCACCGTGGTCTTGAATTGGGCATTTCGAGAAGCTCTCTACAGCGTATTCTCACGAAAGATTTGCATCTTTATGCTTACAAAGTTCAAGAACTGAAGCCTACTGACCACACACAGCGAAGAGAGTTCGTTGAATGGATTATGGAACAACAACAAGTGGATGCTTATTTTTCGAACAAAATCATCTTCAGCGATGAGGCTCATTTTCATCTTGATGGCTTCGTTAATCGACAAAATTGTCGCATTTGGGGTTCAGAAAATCCACGGGTGATTGTTGAGAAACAAATGCATCCACAACGTGTCACTGTTTGGTGCGGATTTTGGGATGGAGGCATCATCGGTCCATTCTTCTTCGAAAATGCGGCTGGTAAGGCAATAACAGTTAATGGTGCTCGCTATCGCGACATGATAATCCAGTTTTTTGTGCCTAAATTGCAAGATATGGATGTGGACGACATGTGGTTTCAACAAGACGGTGCCACATGCCATACAGCCCGAGAAACAATTCAATTACTGCATGAGTCATTTCCTGGTCGTGTAATTTCCCGTTTTGGTGATCAGAATTGGCCTCCCAGATCATGTGACTTAACGCCGTTGGACTTTTTTCTTTGGGGTTTTTTGAAGTCTAAGGTTTATGCCAACAAGCCCACGACCACCCACGCCTTGAAGGAGGAAATTGAGCGCTGTATCGACGAAATTCAGCCACATTTATGCAAAACGGCCATGGAAAATTTCGGCAAAAGAGTGCGTATGTGCCAGCACAGCCGTGGAGGCCATTTACCCGATATGCTATTCCATGCATAACTCTATACTGTATACTTTATGAATCAATAAGAAATTACAATTTTTAATTAAAAACCTGTGTTTTCTATCAAAATTACTTCTTGCGTGAATTTTGGAACACCCTATATATATATATATATATTAAAATATGCATAAACAGTCCACAGTAAAATTTGGGTCAAAAACTTAAACGAAACCTAACACCCAAAGCGGATAATTCTTCACTACACTGCAAGACATTTCTACAACAGACAGTTAATTAATTTAATTTTATGCTATACAAATGGGCTTCTCGGTCTATAGAAATTCAAGAAGTAGGATTCCCACACAAGTCGTGATGATGAACGCCAATTTTAGTGTTGAAGGTCATGTTAAGGTTATGTTAGTTTTTTAAACGAAATACATAGTTTCCTAAATCGTAACACTGTATTACATGTACATTTTTATTCTTTTGAAAAATTCTCGTGGTGGTGTACTGAAAAAGGACAAAATATATTACTGCCCCAAATGTGATTTACATTTTGTAATTTTTCAATTTTGTTTATAAATAAATTGACTTTCTAGAGTAAGTTTCATATTACTGTCATTTCCTTATTCGCAATTATTAGGTACGATTTTGGAAACAGACCAGTACGATTTAGGCACCGGGTTTCCTAAATGGTACCGATTGCGTGGTCATAAAAAAACGTTCAAAACACTTGCAAAAAAAGGAAAAAACGTGCTAAAAAATACAGACATGAGATGCATAAGGAATCAATTTGCAGAAAGAAACATGATTTATCATTTAAAAGCATATTGGGCAATAAATATGTCAAAAATATCTTAAACAGTACGATTTGGGCAACTCTCACCTATATAATTGTGTAATTATACAATATCTAGTGATAGCCTCTTCTCCTCTTAACAATTCATGTCTCTCATATCATTCTTTATCTTATTTATCAAGCTCCGTAAATTATATTTCCTGAACTCCTCATAGCCAATTTCACAAACCCGATACTGCCTTTGCCGAAAGAAACCTTTTCAAGGCTAACTCATCTCCTCGAAATCCAAAAGACCAAATCGGTACTTAAGAGTTTATATGTGGCCCAATCGAAGCGTTATACAATGGAGTGAACACACTTACCTTCACATGTTAATGTTTTCCTTACTATTATACTACTTTTTGTGATGTTTTTCACTTTTGTAATATGTCCCTTTAACTTTATTCGCCAATATCCCGAGATCGTGCATTCTCAACCTCATTTCATTTATAACCGCTAAAGAATTTTCACTCAACGATTTCGTATGTGATATGTTATTCTGTTTGTAATACACCAGTTCGTAATATATTTCAGATGTGTACATATTTTACAGGTTTTAATTTTAATTACAGTAGAATCATGATTAACCAAACTACAATATACAGGTATAGCAGATAACAAAATGTCAGTTAATATGGAAATCAGGCACAAGTATATGCAGCAGCACTTCGAGAAATCTCATAAAAATTAAAACTCCAGTGATCATACGCCCAAGATTTTCAGGAACGGATTACATTTTAAAAGTTCTGTTGGAAGCGTAAACATCGAATTACACGCTAAAATTATAATATTTCAGCAAATCGTGACGGAGTGAATGAAATAAGCACTACAATAAGAATATACGTATGTCACGAAACGCTGGTCGCACCAAAAGATAGAATGAAGAAATATTATAATTATTTACAAAAATGGGTACGTATCAGGCATTACAGAAGTCAACAGACTTCAAAATACATACGCAAGTACTCTGTGGGTGGGGAGGGGGAGGGGGAACAGCGCAACTCACCGCGACAATTCCAAAGCTCGCAAGCACCGCACTGTAGGCGCTAATAACCTAATGTGTGTGTGTGTGTGTGCGCGCGCGCGCGCGCAACACGCAAGGCATAGCTAGTTATTTGACTGCGATAAGTTGATGACGATGATGAATATTTCCACCGATACATATTGCTTTAGTTAGAACATATGTTCCAGCACACAGAACATGTGCTAAATTTATAGTTCATAAAATATGGTCATTGTATTAAACCTAAAATTATATGATCATAAAATGAATTACGTCCCCCCCCCCATATTAACCCTTTTTTGTCTACTGTAAGAGATATATCACATATACCATACATTGTTATCGAAAATGACGACAATAATAGATTCCATGGTTACAAAAGCAAGATCTGTTTAAAAACATAATTCCTTATTTAAAACAAAAAAACGAAGATTATATCAATGAAAGTTGTGTTGTTTTTTAATATAGTGAATCCTCCGAAAATTTTTAACGAGTTAGCCTCGGTTTTTTTTTTTTTTTTTAACATGTGATTGATACTGTTGGTTAAGAAGCATCTTATTGACACGTTAAGAATCAAAACTACAAAAATTCCTTTAGTTATTGTAAATATATAGGTCATAAAATGTATATAAACATAATTCTAATTATTATAAACATTTTTCTGATAAGCATGATAAATAAGCAAAATATCACGTGGTGGACTTCACTTCTAACACAACGAAATATTATCAGAAAGGCGAATGATAATCCGAAATGTTAAACGTACGAAGAATGCCTGAGCAAATCAATGTTCTTATGTCCGCACTCAACATTACTGCGCAAAGCGAAATACATATTTATTGATTCTTGAAGTAAAATGCACAGCTAGGACGAAAGAAGTTTAAAACATCAAAAAATGAGAAAGTGCACTTTTGAAGTAGTTTGCTCAAAAATAAGCATAAAAGAGCGACCTCTGCTGCGCGTGACTAAAAACTCGAAAATATGACATAATATAAGAGGACTGATAGCAGAGAATTTAAAAATCAGAATATCAATATTTCGAAGAACATCTTAAATGGATTAAAAAAAGAAAATCAAAGTATCCCCTAAATATACAAACAGAGGCGTAGCTTGGGGTGGGGGACAGTCCGCCCCGGGCGGCACTTTGAACCTATTTGAACTTTTGCAGTTAATTCTAAAGTACAGTCTTGAGAACTCATTTCCAATCTGCTGCGAATTTTCCTCACAATTGCTTTAAGTGTTGCTAGTTGTGAGAGGAGTTTTTTTAAATAAAATTGGTTAAGAATTACCTATATTATCATGAAATAGACTTCACCAATGTCATCGACGATTTTGCTAACAGAAAAATAACATTTTAGAATGTTAAAATTAAAGTTTTACTTCAAAAATAAACATAGCGTTTTAATTTATTTCCCTATACGTCGTTTTGATTTTTTGTAGTATTTCTGGTGTGTATTGAGAGGGGCGGCAAAAGGTCTAGCTACACCACTGTATACAAAGCAGAATACGAGAACTGGAAACATACAGCAATGTACAGTATTTCTTTTCGCAGCCAGCAAAGGTTGATCGATTGGTGGAGCCTCTGCTACTAATGGCTCACGCAAAAAGTTAAGCAAGTTTGAGCGCGGTTAGTAGTTGGAAGGGATACGTTCGATGCTGTTGCCACACTTCCCCTCGATGAGTCTTTGGACTCCCTGGAGGTGTCACATAATAATAATATATTTCAAAAGAAAGTGAAAAAAACTAGATAAATTTTTCAGCTTCTACAAAGTTAATTTGAATCCTAGCAGATATTTCAGCAACTCTGTTATATCTATTAAACATCTGGAAAGCAAAAACTGACTCAAGAATCAAATAAAAGAGTAACCAACTTTATTCTGGCGTATAAAATTTTAATTAAATTTAAAAATAAACAGTATAGTTATTGGCAATTTACAATCGACTGTTTCAGACAGTATTTCCCAAAGTGTGGTGAAAGGTCTACGGGGACAGACGACACTTTTTTTTTTAAAAAAAAATTGATTATTATTTTTTTTTTACTTTTGTTTTTGTCGCCATATTATCGCAGATAAGTGCAGGTCTATTCTATAATTAATTTTTTTTTGTTTTGTTTTTGTTATTGAAAAATTGAAGGAAGTTTTAAAATGTCTTTTGGCATGTATGCCGAGATCGTGTCTGGTTGATGGCACGATCACGTTCGAACGTGATCGTGCGTCGGAAGTCTCCACGCGGTCGGAAGTTACCGCTAAATTTCGGAATCATCGGTATCTTAAATTGCAACGGTCATCAGCCATTGTTTCATCACCCGTTGCGTGCATCTATCTATATATTTATTTATTCGTATTTGTGTCGCAGGTTATGACGGATGTACGGGTAATACGCGCGCGGATAATACTCTCACTTTGTAGCAGGTGTTTTGGTATTAGCAAATCCTGAAATGCATTCGCATAATTTTATTAATATTTATTTTGTATTTCTTAAGATAAAAATGTCATTGAGTCTATGACATTTTCATTCGTTAGATGGAGTAGGTCAGGTTGAGGTCCTGACTTCATCATTTTCTCAAGGATTTAAGACGAGTGGACTATCCCAACAAATTTCTTTCCCGTGGTCGGCCTTGAACTCTATATCATTCAATTAGAAGGTATTGGAGTATCTTTTCGGGTAGTCTCAAACTGTCCATTCTTTCAATATTTTCGGTCCATTTCTTTCTGTATTTTTATGTTATCCCCATGAAAAGTTGTAATCCTACAGTGCATTCGTATTATCATGAGCGGCCATAAGGAATTCTTTCATAATCTTTTATTATTACATTCATTTATTGTCCGGAAGCCCTATTCTAGAGACCAAAAATAGAACTATTTTAAGCCACTTCAAGCCTCCAATAAGTGAAAAGGTGATCTCACACCGGACGATGAAATTCGGACCAACACGTGACTTGACCTGCTGGTTGAAGAATGGGTACATTAATCTTGGCCAGTTTTGTTCACAGAATGTATAATCTGTTGCCCCTTATAAAGGAAGAATACACCTTTAAGCAATGAATATATTTGTCTATGAATCATGCCTTGAAGAGATATTCTATCATTTATTCGTTTTAAAAAAGTGTATATTGTTGTGTATGTCCATTATCTTTCATATGGCAGCGTTACTTTGCTGGCTGGCGTGATCCCAAATATTTTTTTTCGCGCCAAAAACTAATCTCTCTGGGAAGAATATATCTTTAAGCAATGAATATATTTGTCTATGAATCATGCCTTGAAGAGATATTCTATCATTTATTCACTGTTTTAAAAAAGTGTATATAAAAAGTATATATTGTTGTGTATGTCCATTATCTTTCATATGGCAGCGTTACTTTGCTGGCTGGCGTGATTCGAAATATTTTTTTCGCACCAAAAACTAATCTCCCTGGGGGCGATATTGTTCCAGTTGAGAAACACTGGTTTGAATTCAAATAGTTCTCATCACGCAGTCGGAAAAACATTATTTTTACATGTAGCAACTACGACACTCATGTGCTATAAGTTTTACTACTTCTCGTGCGTGGAAATTATATAAAATTGGCATATTAAAATAAATTCGAAGTTACTCACGTGTGTGTGTGTTCCAATTGCATACCTAAAACATTTCATGAATGATGCATAATCTGTATTAATTTATTAAGACACAACTAAATATAATTTCGATGGCATTCATTTACCCTTTTTCTCAATGAAATGAGTTTTATTGCGGGCAAAGTACTAAAGAATATGGAATCTGAACCCACACTAATTTTCCAGAAGTTATACTCTCACTAATACACGATTATTTACATTTGCGTATCCATTGTAGATTCAACTTCAACTCAAGCACCTATTTACTAGAGTTTTTAATGATAAAACGAATTAGCGGCATGATACAAATTGATGCACGTGTTCTGTTTGGAATTTGTACAATCAGCGAAAGAATAAATAAACGTACTCAAAAAAATTCAAATAAACTATCTGAATTTTTAAAAAATATTATTTATTTAGGCAAACAGGAGCAATTACTAGGTTTTGAAATAATCTTTTCAAAATAAACGTACTCAAAAAAATTCAAATAGAACTATCTGAATTTTTAAAAAATATTATTTATTTTAGGCAAACAGGAGCAATTACTAGGTTTTGAAATAATCTTTTGCAAATATTGTTCATTCTTGTACTACATTAACGACCTGAAAAGGCTCGGCCTGTAGATTACACTTTTTCCTAGAAATCCCTTTAGTTCAATTGTAATCTATATATAATATATCGTTAAAATACATAATTAGAATGAATATGTATTAAAGATTTGTGGCAAAGTATCTAGAAGTTAAGTTTATTAATTTTAAAATGTTTAATTAATTAATTACAATGATCTGATAATACCACCGAAAACTGAATTCAGGTGTTTTTTTTTTTTTAATCACAAAATAATCTAAATGAAAATAAATAAATAATAATAAATAAAGCCTTATCAAAGACAAAACTCTTTCTAGCTTATGAAAAACAAAAACGCTCTGCGCATGTTTTCACAACTAAATTAAGGAATACGTACAAATGTACGTTGCTCACACATCAAAACCTTACTTATCCTTTAAATACATCGCTGTCGCAATCAGCGTATCAAATGAGGTTACATGAAGTTACATGCAGAATTGAATTGTTAAGATATTACACATAATATTTCACTGACATTAAATTACGATACTTCCATGAATGGAGGTTCATGCAATTGTATATTCAGTATACCTACGTTGACCATAAATCTGGAATCGGAACATTCTTGACCTTAAAGATTCTGCTCGCTATCTCTATAAAGCGTCAAAATATCCAGAAAACTCCAATATTTTGGCATATCGTAACTAAATGAATGACGTTAAATAAGCATACGCATTGCAGTAAAAATATAAATGAGTCACAAAATATTGGGAACCATAAAAGATAGAGAATTACAAAAACAAATCGCCACAACCTATGAAAGTGCACGCATTTAACTCATAATACGTATCCCGATAGCTTACGACCGTAGTGTGTGGTGCAGGATGTTTCTAGTAGCAAAGCCAACGAATCTCGTGCTGCGTGCACTATTAGTTTAATTATTACGCTAATTAAGTTTCTTCGAACTGCAGCCAGAACTACTGTATTTTGTGCAGATGATCATCATATAATAAATACAAAGTGTTTTTTTTTAATGCTACTTTCTTAAAAATTTCGTTATTCAATAAAATGTTTCGCAACGATGACAATCAATATTATAACCTGCCTAATTCTAGTGCTTGAATTAAATATTCTTTTATTTTTTATTTTTTTACACTATCTTCAACTTCAATCCTGGCGGCATCATACACTAATGCGACATTTGAAAATTATAGATACCAATGTTCGGTTCGAAAGTCACTGTATCCTACAAACATGAGTCAAGTGATACAATCTATAAAGAATGCGCCAAAAAAAAATAATGACAATTCAATTTTAGAAATCCTTCAGAAGCGCTCGACTGTCACCGGGAACCCTTAAACCAAACTAACAAGAGTTTAATATTTAGAACGGGATCAAAAACACACATGGTTTTATATTACTTGATTTATTTAATAGTTTTCCATCATCACATTCCATGAAATAAGGAATCAATCACATCACATAGCGATATATCGCTGTAAGTTGCAAATAAGGGCGGCTTATTGAGAAAAATAAAAAAAGCCCCGTAATTTAATGGCTAAAATGCATAAATAATACTATGAGTCACGTTAACATGAAACGCAAATTGGTTTTTTCTAACACATACAGGATACAACCACAGAACTCGTTCATTTGGCAAAATATAGGGAGAGAGAGAGAACTTGTTAGGGCTTATGCCAGCGATAAATTCTGCTACACATAATCGCTGGCATCCATTCTAAACCAAAAGACTTCACTCATGATAATTTTCCCACCAATGACAGTGTGGGAGAGGGTGAGGAAAATAGCCATTTTTTTTTTTTTGTTATTATTATTATCGCAATTGGTTCAAAACCTATACTATACAAGCAACGTAGTGGATCTAGGGTTAAAAAGAAGGTGAATAACAGTTCTTTGAATGGACGAAGAAAGGTCCAGGAACCCTGCTACAGAAATCAAGCATACAAGTTTTACGAGCCACTTCAGATCTCCAGTAAGCGCGAGGAGAGTGATCTTGCACCAGGCAATGAAAATCATCTCCTGCCAGAAGACTTGCACAAACATCCTTGTCACAGTGGGATTGAAATTCACAGCCTACGATTAGAAACTGGACATATTATCCACTCGACCAAACAGGTTGTTGCGAATACTATTGTGAGGAGCAAGTTGCGTCTAACGGCGACGGCAAGAACAGATGAAGAGGATAAATAGTACAATAAATCTGAAGTTTAACTAAACAGGAATACTGACTGGTTGCAGCTTATGTTTCCACTGGTACAAATGTAAGAAAATGCCTTGGACGACTATTTCAGTTGCATCAGCAATTTCCAAAGTTAATCACAAAAAAGGTAATAATTAAAAAAAGTCAGCATTTTTCCTTTCTCCACATCTATCTTCATTCATCTATCACATACACACAGAGTTAAGACAATCTTTCAGTACTTAACAAATTCCCTAATTGAAATTTATTAACCTTTTGAAAAACTATGCTATTACTAGGTTTTTCTTTTACTCGCCAGTTCTCTTCAGAAAGACTCCTTTGGCAAGGAAACCTCTGACTGTATCAATAACTTTTGTATCAACATAAATAACGTGTACTTTTATCTTATTAAGATGCATGACTGGTTGTTCAGCCACAATAATCACAAGCTATAGAAACGGTTATTATGCAGATTTATCCTTTACCCAGCTTCATCTGATTAATTAATTTACGTAATGAAATGTCGGCCTGGTTGGCCGAGTGGTTAGCGTATCCGCTCTCCAGCCAAAAGCCTGAGGATTCGAATCCCGCCGTGGGCATGGATGTTATGATTGTCTGTGAAAGTACTAGTGGTGGTAGTCGGCGGTGTTGCTGTTAGCTGCTATTATGTTTACTATCTGGTATGCATTGGTGTTAGATAATGAAGGTTGGTGGAGTAGTGAGACAAAGAGTTGTAGACCAGATACCCTCCCTCGATGAGTCTTTGGAGGTGTGATGTAATAATAATAATTAATTTGATACAGAATTACTTCGTGGAGGAGAATACAAATATATAATTCTTATAACCGGAAAGAAGTTGTATCAAGACAAAATTACAATTTTTTCCAGAAGCAGAGCTTGTATAGTCGGTTATTTAAGTAATTAATTATATATTCATTTTTTTCAGTTTTATGAAAAATTATTAGATTCTGAAATGTTCTGTAAAAAAAAAAAAAAATATATATATATATATATATATATATATATATAATATTACGCAGTATATAAAAACTTTATACTACATAAAATACGATAATACACATTACCATATGGAGGCAGAGCGTATAGCGTAGATATATGTTTACCAAACAACATGCAGTAGGTTCGAATCCCACATGTTTGTGAATATTTGTAGATGGTAGATGACTCGTCTCACACCGGACGAAAAGGTTTGAAAAAGTCCCATGTTTGATCTCTAGAACATGATTATCCAACTGAGCCTACTCATGGTACTAACTTATTATGAATTTGTAAACTTGAAGGTGAGATCTTCATTAAAAATTCGATCTTAATGTTTTAAAATGCAAATTATGTTCCAACATAAAAACGTGCACAAATTCACATGGAGAGAAGAGGCAAGGAATAAGAAAAGTCTCATTGACTATGTTATTGTGGATAGTGATGTTTTCTCCCTGCTGCAAGACACCAGAGTGTGCAGAGGATTTGAAATTGGAAGTGATCGCTATTTAGTCTTGAGCAGGATAAAATTGAATTTCATATTGAAAAGAATAACATGTAAGAAAGTTTTAAAGCGAATAAAAGTTGAGCAGCTCTCAGATGTGAACTGTAGACTAAAATACACAAAGATTATTGAAGAAAAAATGAAAGAGTTTGAGAACAGGAATCAAACCTTGGAGATTCAGTGGCAAACTCTGAAGAAAACATTGATTGATTCAGCCAGAGAGTCATGTGGTGAGGGTTGTCTGCAAGGATAAAAAAATCAGAACTCCCTGGTGGACACAGGAAGTTAAAGAGGCAGTGAAGGAAAAGAAGAAAGCATATCAAACGTTTCTGTCAAATAAGTCAGCTTGTGCTCTTAGAGAATATAGAGACAAATGCAAGAATGCTAAACACTGTGTAAAACTAGCTAAACAAAAGTCATGGGAGGACTTTGGCAAGAACATAGCAAATAAATATCAAGAAGGTGATAAGATATTCTGGAGGTTGTTGAAGAAGCTTAGAAATGGAGGAAAGAGTGCTGTAAAAGGAGTTAGAGATGATAAAGGTGACATGAAAATGGGAGAAAAAAATATCCTTGAAGTATCGAGTAAAAACTGCTAAATGAAACAAGCAGTGATGATAGCAGAGTGGTAAAAAACACTGACCAGGCATGCAGTCAGGAATATATATATCCATACTTGAAGGTAGAAAAAGCCATCAAAGGCTTGAAATGTGGAAAGGCAGCAGGAGTAGATGATATTCGACCAGAAATGCTGAAGTATGGTGGTATAAGAGTCTTACAGTGGCTGCACTGCATAGTTCAGAAAGCTTGGACAGAGGGACGAATTCCCGATGATTGGAGTAGAGCCCTCATAGTACCCATATATAAAAAAGGGAAATAAAACCGAATGTGAGAATTACAGAGGTATTTCCCTACTGAGTGTTCCTGGCAAGATCTATGCAAGTATACTTGAGAAACGGTTGAGAAGAATTGTGGAAGAAAAGCTTGGTGAAGAACAAGTTGGATTCAGGCCAAATAGAGGCTGTCAGGATCAGATCTTCACTTTACGACAAATAGTTGAGAAAGCATGGGAATATAACAAAGATCTGTATTTAAGTTTTGTCGATTTGGAAAAGGCATATGACAAGGTGCCAAGAGAGAAGCTATTCAATACGCTGCAGTTATATGGTGTCAATGGGGCATTATATCAAGCAATACTTCGTCTTTATTTGAGTTGTAAGTGAGCAGTTAGAATTGAAGGAAGTACAGGAAGATGGTTTAATGTTAAATCTGGTGTGAGACAAGGATGTACATTATCCCCTCTGTTATTCATTATCTATATGGATCACATAATGAAGGAAAGTGGTATTAAACATGATATTAAAATTGGAGATGTTAATGTCAGCTCTTTGCTTTATGCGGATGATGTTATACTTCTAAATAAATCCGCTACAAGTCTGCAAGATTCTCTGACTAAATTGAATAGCTGCTGTAATGGATATGGCATGAAGGTCAGCAATAAAAATAGACAGAATCATTGAAAATGTCAACTGTGTTGTGAATGGAGAACCTGTGGAACAAGTAAGACATTTCAGCTACTTAGGCACGATTTTTACTGAAGATGGTAAATTAAATATAGAAATAGACAACAGAATCAGCAAAGTTGGTATGGTGGGAAGTCAACTGAATAAATTCATATGGAATAAGAGAGAAATTAGTCGGAACACTAAATTAGCTGTATACAAGACAGTGTTCAAACCAGTTTTAACTTATGGATCTGAGAGCTGGTTCAGAAATAAAATACTTGACCAAAGACTAGAGTCCTGAGAAAGATTATAGGCGTGAACAGATGGTATCAATGGCAATATCATATTAAAAACGAGGATATTAGGAAAGAACTTGACATTGTGAGTATCCAGGAATGCTAACGCATTCCTGGATACTCACAATGATGTTAGGTGGATTGATGCGGTACAAAGTGCCTTAGACGATAGAAATATAAGATCTGATAATGTTGGAGTCTTGACAAGTAACAGACTGATTTGGAGGAAAATTGTAGATAGGAAGTTAGTAATGATGCAATTTTTTTCATGTAGTATTATCATATCCTGTACACCCCCTTGAGGGTACATGGCAGGAATTTAATGATGATGATGATTTTCATTTTTTCCTCTCCAAACAAAAACCTTGTATCAAATATTAATGCAAGTTTAAGAAACTAAAATTATGATTTTTTTTTTTTTTTTTTGCATATATCGAAAATTTACAAATGGGATTATTTCTGTATGTCTTTCAGAAATGCGTTCTTGAAATTTGTATCCCTCCCAAATGTTACATAAATCCCGTTTCACTGCATCTAATTAGTATTATAGCTCAGTACTAGTTTATTTCAGATTAGTACCAATGCCAAAAAAATCCTGTAGAAACAAAACTTGAGAAAATAACTCAAACCAAAACTCGATTTACGATCATAATTAAGTCAGTTTACATGTAGAAGAGCTATGAAATACAGAGGGGAGAAAGATATTTTATAAAATAATATCCTGAAATAGGTATAAGGTATCACAGTAACCAAACTACAGAAAGTGTATAACATGAAGTACACTACACTATATGCAGAGTCGGAATTATTCTAGATGAAATGCTAAGCTTTGACAAACGCGAATCCCCCCCCCCTCAAAGAGGTGAGGCGCCGATTCAATAAAGAATTATGTTTTTCTGTCTGTGGTTTAAGCCAATCCAAAATATAATTTTGTCGGCTAAGTCCCAAATTTCTAGTCTATTCCCATTCGTTCAGTATGCGAGCAGATACCTAATAATGGGACGCATCAAGAGATGAGTGGCATTAGGTCAGAAGCCCCCAGTTGGTTCTCCGCATTCCTTGCAATGTAGAGGTCTTCTTCCAGTTATCTAGCATTGATTAAGCGACCCTATGAAAACTTAATTACGTAGTGCTATCAACAGTATGCCGTACACACCTTGAGGGTACATGCAGGAATTGATGTTTTTATTATATCCATATCGGACTGAATGAATAAAAATAAATTAAATTTTAACTTTATTTTATTTCGACTGTTTCTTATCTATCGCAACTTGTTTTAATTTGCGGCGCTAACTGTAGTTGCATTAGCTCCAAAAATGACTGTATTATTATGAGCGTATTTTGCATGGTCACTCATGTAGATATTATTACGAATTACTTATTTGTAATTGAAGCCCTTGAAGCATGAGCAGAGATGTTTGTTAATGTTTAAATGTAAAATACGCGATATGGAATTTTCAGTACTAAACGTACATCGAATACATCGTAAAATATGACAATTATTATTTTTTATTACAAAAGTAATTTTAGTTCCATTCAACCGCGCGCGCGCGCACACAAAAAGTGATCCTACTGCTGTTCAAGACTAGACAGCAGTGCGATCACTTCATGCACGGTTAATTAACAGAATTTCATATTACTTATGAATTATTAGAAGTAATATTTCAGAACAAGAAATATATGTTGTATAACTCAACAATACAAGTATAATAGTACTGATCCCCCCCCCCTTTTTTTTTTCACGGCTAGTAGAATGATAGGCTTTGAATGTCACAATTCTATTCCTACTATAAGAACGTTAAGCACACAAAAATCCAATTCGAAAATCCTAATTTGAGATCGATAAAAAAACCCATCAAACATAGCTTTACTTACAAAACAGAGGAGGGGGGGATATATATATATATGTTTGATTGAAGATTTACTCGGTTTGATATCATATTAAAAAAAAAAATTAATGACTAGAAACGAGGTTTAAATAAAAAAACTTTAATTACACTACTAGTTTCGTCTAAATCTAGACTTCATCAGGTGTGAGATAAATATATAAATGCCAGTAACCAATCTAAAGGAATTGGTTTTTTAAAACATACATTACTATATCTAACACTGAAAATAATAACCTGAAATACATAGTAACAAAACTATAGGAAGTGTACGGCTGAAATTATGCGAACAAAATGAACGCTGGTTAGAATTAATCGGAAGCAATGAAGGCAAGTATTACGTCGGCTAACTGCGTATTTTTTTTTTTTTTTTGGTTAATTTGTTTTGTAAAAAGAGTTTCTAAGAGGAAAAAACGCTGCCCACGTGCTTATGATTCCTGCTAACTCACTTTTAATTGATAAATCCGTATAAAAGTTCATCGCTTCCTTGAAAGGATTCAAACCTCTGTTTGAATCCCTTCTGGAATGCGATGGGCGTTCTCTCTCTCTCTCTCTCAATAGAAGGGTAAATGTGGCAGTCTTTGGAGCTGCGATAGGGAGGTGAATAATGATTAAGGGAGATGAAGCCATATAACACCAGGCATGTAATAAGCATAATTACCATAAACGTCAATGGAATCAGGCGACCCAGTATTGGTACAAAGTCTACTATCCCAATGCCACAAGTCAATCACTGTCCGCATTCTCACCATCCTCTCAAAAAATGTATTCCCCGCACCCACTACCTTATGGGGAAAAAAAAAAAAAAAAAAAACTTACTTTTGACTTCCTTGCTCACCACTTTGCACAAATTTCAAGATCCCTGCACTTTTTTTTCACTGTTCTAGCATTTGGAAATTATCTGAAAACTCTCAGTAACAACATTACCGTCATATCACTTCCGCTTTCTATCTTTCCTTTACCCAAAATCTCTTCATATTACACGCTCTCAATCTATATAGAGTATATTAACGATCCTGATATTATCGTTGTTACGTACCTGAGTTCTATCCTATCCAAAGTTTATTCCTATCCTCGAAATCCAAGCGATCAAATCATTGCACAGTAATCCAAATATGGAAAGCCTTATACAGATAGCTACCATTCACATACTTATCTAAGTAAATCGATGCCCTTCTCACTGTTGCAGCCTTGCTTTAGGATGTGTTCACCACGTTTGCAACGCATTTCTCCGAACTTCAATTCCTACCTGATCTAACTCCCCAGGTCTCTTTGCCTCTCCTATATAGTCCTGCCAGTAGAATACACAGCCATACATCTACAGATTCCAACGTTTACTACGTAGTCATATTAAGCTGACATTCCCACATATGAGGGTCATTTCAAAAGTGCTGCATACCGTACACGTGGCCAGTGAGATGATGTAATAGTTTTCACCTTCAAGTCAGTTGTAAGCCATATTCGGAGTAAAAACATCGTGTGATCGTTTTCTGTTTCGAGTGTGTTTGTTCTGAGAAATAAAACTTCAAAATATAGAGGAGGAATCCAACTGAAGTTGGATAGCGTGCATTTTACATGAGAATGCCAAGTTCTACATTCCTGATCTTATGTAAAAGTACTGACAAGTGCTTCCTCATCATCCCCCTTTCGTACAGTACTAGCATCAGTTCTCCAGACTTCGATCCATTCTCGAAGTTGAAAGAACCACTACGTGGAAAAATGATTCGCTACTATTGATGAGATTTCTGCTGAAGTAACCAGACTTATCAAACACATGAACAAAACGGGTTTCTAACCAGAATACAGGACTTGTCCAATCGCTGGCAAGTCTTACAACATCGATGAGAAAGGTAAACTAGTAATGTTGCCATTACTGAGGACAGTGGCCAACATCGTGGAATGATCTTGTGTTGTATTGCTGAATGATCCTCAGGTCTGTTGTTCTAAATCAATGCATTAATCATATAAATACATTTTTATCTTTTTTTGTAAATTAATAAAAATTGCGTTCTTATATCATTTGCAATATATCTGGAATAAAAATGACAGTGGCATTTTTTTTTATTCCAGATATATTACTATTCCTTTTTGTAATTACTAATCTTTTCTCACTTATTGGCCATCTGTTGTGTCATGTAGGCACAACAGATGGCCAATAAGTGAGAAAAGTGACCATACAAAAGTGAAGCAGTCACTGTTATTAACTTAGAGGGGCCTATGGAGGACCTATGATGATAATGTTAGATGTAAATTTTAATTAAGTGGGAAAAAGAAAATTTAGATAAGAAAAAAAAATAAGGCAAATAGATCCATCATAAGTGAATAAAAATGGAATAGGTAAAAAACTTATAAATATTCAGATCGAAATATTAATGAGTTAACAGTTTTTTTTTTTTGTAAATATTACTTTTTAGAATGTGGATATACACAACTTCATTAGATACGAATAAAATTACAGAAAGATCGGAATAAGTTGCGAAATACTCGAATATAAAATATGCCAGAGAGATAAAAATCAAACATTTAAGTTCTAGTGAAAATATGGGATTGATACCTCAAGGAATTCACTTACATGTTCCCAGAATTCTCTAAATTAGCACGCTAACCTACCATTATTAATTATTATTCCAGTTTTTAACAGCAATAAACTTCTTCCGAAAGGCTGACTTTTATTGATAACCTATTTTAGTTGTCAGAACTCAGTACATTCACCTGATTGCACTCTAGAAAACATCACTGTTGCATGTTTGGCTTTAATACACGGAGGAGAACACAAATGAACTAAAACTTTATAGCATCGCAGCATGCCAACTACTGCAAAATAATTCTATCGTGTTGTGAATGACCGATATTTCTCTTCTTAATCGAGAGAACAGTCATAATCAGTAGAATTTTATCTTCAATATCTGATAGTGGTTACTGCTGACGCATAATTTAAAATGCACAAATACACTTTAAAAATACACTAGCGAATTACCCTGAAGATAAACACCATACTAAGCTATTCAAATTTTTGTGATATTTAAATAAGCTTAATATTATATTAAGCTTATTCAAATATTCTTAGTTAAGTAATCTTTCCCCTCATCCCCTTAATAATATTTATTTAAAGTAAATGAGATAGCATATTCCATATCTTGCATCTCGTGTGGTTTTTATCTTTCTTCCATGCATGTGTACTTGAGCATCGTGCGCACCCAAAATTGCATTATATTATCTTTAAATTTTTACTAAAAACGAAGATCCTACTTCAGGACCCTCAAAAATGACGTACTCAAACGTTAACCAATAGGCTCCTAACGCCCCTGGTAACTAAAGACAGTGACCTCGTTGCCTACATTTAACGTGACCTGGTGCTGGTGCGTCAGCGAGACGTGACGACATTGCAACAACGAAAGGGCCAGCGGACATTCAGTGTCTATAAAGTGATAAACGTAGTTAACGGCACCTAGTGGTAAGTTTCTTAAATGACAAGAAACCTGTTGCATTCGTTAACCCATCTTCTAATTCTTTCCTGTAAAAGAGCAGAATTGGCATTGTTTTTTTCAGCTATCGATGTGATAATTTAATATTTCTTATGGGATAACAAATCATGCCATGAACTAACGATTTGCTTTTGTGCAATTATGCACAGCAGCCAAAATTCTCGTCAGCAGAAGACGAAGTTAGAGTAATTACGGATTTTGACGATAGTCAGTAGTAATAATTAGCAACACTAAGCTGACTTCTACAGATCAATTATTCAATACAAACTAATTTCTTTTTTCTTGTTATTATATTAGAGGTCCACATTCTTTCACGAAAGGAAGGGGAAGCAATCTTTAATAAACATGGAACGTGTTCAAGATAAGCAAGACCAAATTTTAATCCCTTCAGCAAAAGAATAGTCTACTTTTATCGAACTAATATCATAACTTTTGTTCCGGCAGAACGAATCTAATTTCATTTCAAACTATCTTCGATACATACGCGATAAGAAAGAAATATTAATATGGGTGTGTACGAAACTAAAAAGGGTGTGTTTAGTAAAAAAATATGCCACACCTCAGCCGAGAGCTCATATGGAAAGGCGAAAAATAAATTTACCGGTACTGCGAAATAAGTAATGATGCTATAAATGACTAACGTCTTTGAAGGAGTGGGGGGGGGGGGGAAAGAGAAGAATAAGCAAGCCAGACTTAAGACAGTAAAATAATACGTTGCCCCACCCTCCCAAGTGGAACCAATTAAAGAGAACGTAGGAAGCCAGTTTCTCTTTGGTTCAATCAAACTCTTTATAGTAATTCAAACTCTACAATCAAATGTAATCGCATAAGATACGCAGGCTTGTAATGTTGATATCTGCTGACTTTTCATTCCGTGAAAACAATCTAGAAATCTATATTACTCCATCACTGCCGTTACCTTAACGGAGGCAAATGTGACGTATCGCTATTGATTGCCTCATTGGGTGATGGACAGTACCCAAATAGCGGAACAAGGATAACGCGTGTGCAGATATTTTCTTTACGACTTACTGAAATGCAGCTAAGATTGAGCAGTAAACTTCACTTCAGAAGTGGATTGAATTTAAAAAAAAAAAGTGTTAAATAGTTCGCAAAATTCAAGTGCAATTAAGAACATCTTTAATATAGCATTTGTTTGTATTTAAAGATTATAGCATGTTTTTTTTTTTAAAACATTTCTATTTATTTTTAAACCAAACACGAAAGTCCTATTTACGCTTTTAGTGTGCGTTTTTCTGCTACATTGTGATGTTTAGTAACACAAAGGAAAGTGCAATATTTATATCAGTCACTTAAATGTGTTCAATGGCTTTTTTGGCATGAGGAATGATTTGTGTGTCCTGAAAAATCTACAATGAGGATACCAAGTGATTGTACGAAACTCAGAGACAATCCATTTGCACGGTCATTGAGCGGCTAAATTAAATTATAGCAATAAAATATTGAAAAAACTACCCACAATTTCGGCTGCGGAGGTTATATCTTATAAACGATGTTATATCTGGTATGTTACTTTTTTTAATATAAAGTAGGTAAAACAGTCAAGGAATAAAGTGTAGAAATCGGTTGAAGGACCTGCTGTGGAGTCAGCCACATTTTACTTTCTTCTCCTTGCTTCACAATTCGGCCCTCCGCTTTGGACCAACTTTGAGGAAATCCTCAGGGACCTTGAAATACAGAAATAGCCCTATTTGCAGATTTTGCTGAAAAAAGTTTGAAACGATGTGATCTATAGCAGTATTTGCTGAATTTCTCAGGAGAAGAAATAACTTACTTCACTCTAGACAGATCCGGCTAATTTCAGATGACCTTAACAGCTATATTCCAATAGTCGACGTCCATTGAATGATGTGATCTGTATCTGCGAAAGCCACAATTTCCCCTTCATTTTTGTCGGAATGAGCTGATAATACACTGACAATTTAACATAAGAAATATAATCGAAATTGTGCGAACGAAGCTACTAACAGATGGTAACCTGTTACGGAGAAAGCGCACTCCCTCCGCTTCATATTTGTTCCATAGGCCGAATTTCTCAGGGACCTTTAACAATGTAAATCAATTATATTGCATGTTTGGTAGAAATCGGAGGAATGATGTGGACTGCAGATCTACGAACGGGAAAAGAATATCAACACTTGTTTGGGGTTGTTCCGCTATTTTCAAAGTACTCTAGTTCTTTCACTAATTTGATTTAATCCATTAAATTTGGTAGATCGTGTTCTGTTAAATGTGGCAGATGAATAATATTCTGCTTAGAAAGGCAATTATGAGAGGTCGAATTTTTGGCTCTAATGATTATTGTAATAAGAACAGTCTGTAACTTGTTACAGTAGGTGGCTTGTCATTACCGTGACTCTTGATACCTGATCTTTATCCAGTAGTGAAAGCAGGATGAAACATTGTACGAAAAAACATATTCTAAATCTAAAAAGTAATATGAAGAAATATTTCACAAAATTCTATTTTGAAATAGAATTTTTTTGAACGAAAAGTCCAGTTGATTTAAAAAAAAAAAAAAAATCGAGTCCAGCATACACGTTTAGTGCCTACCTGCATACTATTGAAAACGGAATTAGATTATAATATTTACAAAAGAAAGAACAAACAATATCATGCCAGTCTGGTCAGCCGAGTGGATATGTTTTACACCTATCCAACCAAAGATTATGAGCTCCAATTTCACTTTGGCATGGATGCTTGTAAAATGTCTTTACACTGAGAGATAATGTACATCATTCAGTTTAAGCAAACAACCACCTGCTTTTTAGAGAACTGAAGTGGCTTGAAAAAGTTTGCTTCTTTCTAGAGGATGGCTCTAACTTCAGTCCCAGCAGACATGTAACATATAGACAGTTCTATTTTTTATCGCAAAACAATTACATAGACGGGCTTTGGGGACTCGAAAATTTATTCGCAAAAATATCTGTAGCGCAATCGGAGAACAGGGTAACATAGCGCCCTTCGATTGGAAAAAGAAAAGAAAATCGCCACGAGAATCGAACCTATGTTCGATTCTCTTCGTGAGGAGAAGAATCTATGTATGGACTTTTTTTTAATTGAAAGTGAGCTAGCCGATCTCATACGGAGGTAACAGGGTTTTTCATCTCGCGTACAGGCAAATCGGCCATGAGAATACATGCAATTTGCAAACAAAAAAATGCTGTTGTTGGAGGTGATGAGTGGTAGATAGCGTAATGTGTATTTGGAAAATTTAGTAGTAGAGATGGTAAAATGTGTGTAGTAGAGTGTCCTCCCGCGATGAGGCCTTGGAGGCACCACGTAATAATTTATGAAACACGTATAGTGTTGGGTGCGAGTGGACTAAGTCACCCCAAGTCTTTTCTTACTCTCCGAGGTCTTGAGTAATTAAAGGGATTCGACCAAAAGTTTTCTAATAACCAAGCAGGCGAAGCAGATATATAAGCTGCCAAGCAGAGCATGAATCCGTAGAAAGGTAAAACTGCATGAGTGAAAATTCTGAAAATTCTTCATTCGTTAGTAGAACTTCATTCTACTAAACGAATGAAGCACTGCAGAGAAGAAAGCATATTTGATTATCCAATCGTTGTTTACTTTTAGGGAGACGCGAAACTTGTAGCAAAGTTTCCAATTTTGAGTTCTCTGCTCGAAGATGAGCAATGCATATGGGGTTTTAACTTATTAAGTAAATATGAGTACAAAACTCAACGCTATGAAAAGATTAGTAAGCACAAAAAAAATCACCTGTTCATATTGCAGATAGTTTTAAGCACGGCTAAGACATTTTGATAATCCCCAATGCAGTGAAAACGCATTATATTTGAAACCATAATATACACTCGGGAGAGTTAACTAAAACTGCAACTTAGCCTGGGATAAAAAAAAAAAAGTGACCTGTTTATATACACAAATGTGCATGTTAGTTAATGAATCTGTTACCCACACTTACTCGAAAAATCAACTGTTATAATTTTAATAAAATTAATATTCATGGCTTTATGAATCCTATAGCACTTCCGTTAAATTTAACTGAAAACACGAGACACTACACAGTTTATATTAAACAATAAATAGTTTAAAAAAACACAAAAAGAAATTAATCATTATTGATTAGATTCGTTTTTTGAAAACTATTATTTATATCGCCACAATTTTGACAAAGACAAAGGATGCAAAGTGATATATCCGAAGAGCAACAGAACCTAAATTCACTAAATGGTATAGAGAAAAGACACGGTGAGCTAAAATGCATATGAAGCTAAAGAATGTCAGTTTTTAACTGACGAATAGACAACAGAAAGGGAATTCCCGTAATGAATTCATTAGAATTTATTCAGGTTGCTGTTGACAACCCTATCTCTTCCCAATTTCGTGGTATGCTCAATGGATGGCCTGTCACGACCAAGTAACAAACCTAATCAATGCTATGATGGGCGGTTAATCATTACTACATCTCTGTCTGTTAACTGTGCGTGTAATTATCCAGACCTGCTGGAGAATTACATTCATACGATGATTTCAAGCAGCATGACGATGCTGTGAATCAACCGATGTATGTTTTCGTGGACTCAAGTTTATTTACATCGTTGCTCGCTACATCTCGCTGTGAATATAAACTATTCATAACTATTACTTTATTTTTAAATAATGACAGATAAAAATCAAAGTAAGAATACTGTTGCTTTCAGTGAAAAAAAAAAACGACTCGTAAAACTATTACACGAGAAATTAAGATTAAAATGATTAAAATTTAGTGACGATAGTGTATTAAACAATGACATAAGCCGTGGGCTAAACTTACCTCGCACTACCGTTGCGTATTTAAATAAAAGCAAAACAAAAAAAAACAGTTATTGAAAAACAAAGTTCTTAGTGAAGTGAAAAGTGGTACACCAGTTAACATCGCAGTTTAAACGGAACAATCTATTTGCAGAAATGGAAAAGTTTAATGGTGTGGATAGATGACCGAAACGGTTGTTGTATTGCCCTCCATCCTTCCTTCAATAATTTTTCGTTCTAACTTTTCTGTTCGTGTAACTGACGCAAATAAATACTTTATTTAGGTATGTTACGCACTTCTTTTACTGCTTAAAATGTTATGAAACTATAACATGTCTATACAAGTGGGAAAACCAAGCGCCACTGATTCGCTATACGACGGTGGTCTGGAGCTTATTAACGTATCGTATGATAGAGGTACGGCGGTACTGAAATTCAAGTATTCGAGTTATGCAAACTCTGACAGTAAAATGAAATGCGTGATTTAATAAATATACAGTAGCGACTGTTCCTGTTAAATTAAAATAATTCTTGCGATTGACACTTTTACAGCAAATACGGAATACACAGTATGCCATATTCACTGTAATAATTTCTGATTATATACCGTTCTAACGAAAGATCTGACAGTTTCAAAAGTGGAAACATTCCACTTTCTTCATTCAAATAGCTGAGAGCCTGACACGATTTCAAACAAAAATGCATAAAGCCATGAATATTAATTTTATTAAAATTATAACAGTTGATTTTTCGAATGTGGGTAATAGAATCATTAAGTAACATGCACATTTGTGTATATAAACAGAGGTCACAGAAGAAAGGTAAATTATGTTTTAAAAAACATACATTTTTCGAAGAACATGTTCGATGCATATTTTTCTTCTTTAAAACACAAGTAACCAGCTTATTAAAAAAAAAAAAACTATTGTTTCTGTTTAGAAATACTTATACAGAATGCATTATCAAGGGTGTCCACATCGAATCTCCATAGTTTCAAAGCACGGTAAAAAATCGAAATGCGAAAATATGTAAGGTATGGGTTGTTCAAACGTTCCAGAACTCTACAAGTTTCATCCAGAATTTTTTTTCACAAAAACGTGGCGAATGTTCCTTCTCATTCGTACAATTTCGACACCATGGTTCATACACTTAAGTAGTAGTAACACGTTGAAACTAGGGAGGTCCAATGTGGACACCTTGTATTTCCGACAGATTTCTCCTCGCAAAACGCAGGTTGACTACCGCTTCTCTTACTAACTCATGGTGAGCTACAGATTAGATCATATGGGAATCCCTTTTCTAGAGATCAAACAGTATTTCTAGCTACTTAAAGTCTAAGTATTATTGCTCTAACTGCGAGAGATGAAAATTATGTATCTCCTAAAAATACAAATACCGCAGAAAAATTCGAACGCACGGTCTATGGGAGTTGGAAAGTAGAGATGTTGTCCACTCAGTAATTATATTTTAGTTTTTTCAAAGTAACAAATTTAAATTATATATTTGCTTTCTGTTCTGATTATTTGAATGACAAATATGAATAATCTAGAGTGCAATGATTTATAGCTATTATTCCTTTTGTGATTCAGAGGAAAATGTTTCGAATTGGGGAGGGGTGGGGGTGAGGTGTCATATAGATAATTAAGATCTACTGGCAACAGCAAGAATTATTTTGGTAATTGTCAAAGCAACTAAAGCTACCAGAGTATCGTGTTTTATCTTCAAATACCTGCAATAACAACGAAGATTTGTCAATTTTGCAGGCAGGGGGGGGGGGACATCGAGTTTTCAAAGTAGATGAAAAGACCTACAAAATGTTCCTTGTGCCCTTGACCTGATTTAAACTCAGGTCTTTTAAACCAAAATACACGTCTTTTTTCTTTGAGTGGGCCAAGACATCTTCAACCATGAGGAAGGCTTTTCTATCACCGCTGTGCGAGGAGACAAGTGAATAGGATAAGAACAATTTCTCTCAAGATAAAGTTATAATTTTATTTGTATCAATTTTCTTAACAGTATGACAAAGAAATAATTAACGTTAAGGAGATCGTGTATTGTGTCATAAAGGCGGCCGTGAACTACTTTGTTCAGTCCAGATAACTTATTACCTAAGCTAGGATTTATTAAAATTACACTGCTAACTTACTAACTATTCACTTTCAAACAAACTCCTTTGCAAGTATAGAATGAAGGATTGACGCATGTGTCACAACTTGAACATCTTACTTGAACACAGTTAATTATACCACATGGGACAGTGAAGGATTCCATTCACCCGACAATGTTCATAATTTTAGCGAACCTAGTCCGGATAATGGGAAATGTTTAAACCAGATTATCTTTTAGTATTTTTTAAAAAAAAAAAAAGGTACATAATTACACTACACTCTACTTGACTGCATTTTGAAGTTATGAAAATACACAAATATATATTTCAGTTATTCATATACGCAATAAAGAAAAATTAGTTTAATTAACCGAATTCAGTATACTGCAATTATGTTTGTTAAATCTACATGCCTCTGACTAAAAAATAAATGTGGTATGAAACTAATGTGTATATTTTTTCCCCTTTTCCTTCTAAAAGCACAGCCTTACCAGAAGGGCTACTAATGGGATACTGATGCATTCTCTGCGTATAGTGCATACGTCACCTGAGTTCGACTCGCGTCATAACGACAATAATCCTTTGTATAGTCTTTTTCAGTTGAAGGTCAGTTTGCAGATCATGAGGATAGAATTTTTTTTTTTTTTTTTTTTTTTTTTTTTTAACATTCCACATGCAGGTAAATCAGCCAGAGAACACACAAATTTACAAGAGTAAAAGAATACTATTAGCAGGCGGTGGATGGTGTGGAAGTAATGATGAATAGTCGCGTTGTGTGAAGATGGAGAAATGGGTAATATAGGTGGGTTGTGTGGGTGGTATCCCTTCAGGCGATTAGTCCTTGAGAGTTACCACATAATATATATTTCTTTGATTGTTTATAAAATATAATCTTCACTTTATTAATCAAGTTATCTTTACTAATATGCTTATAATTTCGTTTAAGTTAGCATGTTATATTAATCGAAGATCAATCCTATATAGAATTCTTAACAATTTTAGATTTCCTTGTTTGATAACGGGAGCCTGTGTAGCTCAGTTGATGTGGCGTTTGCACACCACGGCGCTTAGCCGCACGAAGGAAGACTTGGTTTCGAGTCTAGTCGGCGACTAGAGGAAATTTTTCTAAGCCTTTTTTCGACCGGTTCCCGAGTTAGTCGATCTCTGGCACGGGCAAGCGGGTTTTTCCTCCCGGAAACTCGGGTTTTTCGTCCTGTAAACTCAAGAAAATCGACCGTAGAACTCACATTATTTCAGACATTAAATATATTGTGTTAGGGTTAGGGACCACGAGATGGCGGCACATTTGAGCCGTCTCTCTTCACTGCGTACCGCTTAATTAGTGATAGCCTTGGGCCATCTATCTTTGATTGGGTACCAGTGGAGATTGAACTGCCCACTCAGTCTCCAAAAGTTAGATAGGGCTAAATGGCCTCGCCTACCCCCGTATACGGGAATAAAAAAGGCGTTAGCTGATTTTTTTTTTTTGTTTGATAACGAAGCGATACCCTGTATCAGAGAAGATTTCATTAACTCAATCAAAAACTGATGTGCGTGTGTGTAGTACAAGCTCATCAAGATGGTACATGGAAGGAAGAAACACAGCAGGAAGAAATAATTAAAGCGATAATATACAACAAAACAAGTGTGCTGAGGAGTGAGTTGTCAAAAGAGGTTGAGAAATGGAAGAGTAATGGCAAAAGTGAAGGCAGTTAAGCAGGCATGTAAAAGAGAGATAAGGAAAAGAGCAAAATATATTGTATATACAAGTGAAGAGAGCTTCAAACTCAGAGAGGTATCTGAACATTCTGGACAATGCAATGCTTCCTACTTTGTGAAATTTCTGCAGAACTGACTTGTCTCTTTCAAGCAAGACAATGCACCATGTCATTATGCTGCTGCTGTAACTGTGTGGTTTGTAGACATGAATATCAACACTTGCTGGCCTCCAGAGAGCCCTGATCTCGCATTGACAAAGCTCAGTATAATGCACGAGTAGAAGCGCATTATAAATTTTAATTTGGATGGGTACTGTGGCCTTCTGATGAAAAATATAGTATTATGCAAAATTTTATGTCTTCCATTGTTATTGTGCTCTGATATTTATTATTTTGGCTATTTAATCTCATACTGAATAGTATACTTTTTTTTTTTTTTTTTTTTTAATGGATTATTCAGCTAATCCCGTTATACAGAGATGCATTTGGTGGTTCTCTTCAACTCGAATATATTTCTTAATTTAGAAATCTTGTTTGTAATGATTTTCTCATATTGCTATTTTAATGATCTTGTGTCATATATACATACAAACTTCAGCATGCTTTTCTGCCTGGCTGGAAAGTATTATATTTTAAAAAATTATGCTCGTGTTTTTGTCTATGTTTAATCCTGTACACAAAATTTGCATGTGAAGTATATTTTTATGACTAAGCTACTGCTAAATAGAAAGTAGACACCTTTGCATTAAGCTGAGTCACTTCCCAGAGCAGATTCAACCTTTACTGAAGATCCCATCAGAGAATATTTTCATGGAAATACTGAGACCAATGTTCCCTCTAAGCTGCGTACTGACAGATGCGCCCACGAACACTGAATTGTTGTTGCACAGCTGAAATTTTCAAATAGTGCTGGTACTAAGTCACTATTTACATGGATGTTTCTGTTTGCCTTGCCTTTCCTGATGTTCCAGGTATTCTAATTGGTTTATCAACTGCTATTGGATTGGTTCAATTAGGTCATGTAATCTTGGCTGGGCAGCAGGCCTTGTTAGGAATGAAATAGGTGACCTTCCTATTTTTCAAACAGATGGAAAAGGAATGATGGATTGGAGGATTCCTTTACTAGTCATCTGGTGGCAGAAACCTGAAGATATATGAGATAGACTCAAAGCCCTGTATCAATGTGGGTGTCACTTTTTTAAGTGTTGTACAGCCGTCCAGGCATACAAAACTTTTCTGCTCGGTGCAGATGTAAACAGAGATGGAATATGACTGAGACCCACTCAGTGGCATTTGAAATGGCTGAAGTAAGTTTTTCAGTGGACTGTAACATACATGATACTAAGCAAATTAATTTTCAACTCTCTCTCAGCATCTCCATGGATCTAATTCCCAGTGATGAAATCTCAATCAAGTCAAAAGAAGCGACTCCCACTGAAATATATCGATTACAAACTGCTGTACATCTAAAGCCACTTAGTTGTGAAGATATCTCACATGCAAACTTCATGCATGCTCATAATTATGTGACACAGAGTCCAAGGAATCATCATGAAAGAGCAATCCACATGTCTACACCCAAATTTTCCATCCACACAAAGAATCACTATCCACCATCTAAATACTATGCTATGCACTACCACTAATAGTGAATGTGCTGTCAATTGTATGTGTTCGGTGGTCAATTTGCTTGCATGCAGGATGAAAATATCTGAGTTTCTGAGAGAAAAACCCTGCTATCTGTGTATGAGATCAGCTAACTCAACCTTCAAATGAAAATGCCAATGTAAAGATTCTTCTTGACAATAATCATTCAGGTCTTTTCCAATTGGAGGGTGTAAATGTCTTGTCATTTATTCCACTGCACTATACAGGTGTGTATGATTAGCTAAATTATGGTTGAAAAACAAGAATATAATTTGTCAAAATATAATAATTTATTGGTAGAGCAGCAAGTTGCTGGTTACAAAAGTTTTTTTTTTTGTTCGCACTGTGATAATTCAAGATGCAATTTTACAAAAAATCAATTACATGATGCTTAAACCTTGAACAAAAAAATGCTTCTTTAATTCTCAAAAATTTGTTTGGTTATATCCCTTTAAAAAAGGATAATTTTCTCTCCCTTATTACAAGTAAAAACAACAGTAATGTGATGAGAAATTGGACTTGTTTCTTTTAAAATTTCACCTATCTGAATACAATGAGACATCATTAAACTAAACATAATAGTATAACAAATTTTATCTGCTAAATTAAATGAATTCAATTTAACAATTGGCAGTAGCCATGGTATCCAGCAGCACCTAATTCAAATCATGGATTGTAGTTATTTTATTAGACCCTTTGTACTTCCCTATACTTAATATAGCCAGTTTGTCAAGCATACAATGATTATAAAACAAAACGAGAAATGAACATTTGGAGATTGGGACATAATTCTTCAACATGTTTTGCAATAGTCAAACCAAGTAATGAACAATTCATTGCACCACTATAAGATGCAATAGTGAGCTTGTGGTCAACTATGTGCCATGAGAAAATCACGAAAAGCAGTTCTCATCTGCTTTAATCTCATGCCATATGTAAGTGCTCATTATCAAATGAACAGTCCATAAAACTAACAAAAAACTGTTTATTTTAAAAACTAAATTGTTAATCTGAATTTATAAAAAAAAACAGAGGGGAAAAAACTGGTATTCAGTTAAACTGAGCCAATGTGTTAAAAACTGAATCCTGCCGAGGACCCATAAAGGATTATAAACTTATCATACATCATAATAAATTTAGTTTAATCCTTTATCCAAGTGTAAGCAAACAAAGTTTGCACCTGAAGTAGCTTCAGGACTGAGATAACTCGTGGTAAAGGTGGACCAAGCTCTCATCAACTTGCCTTAGTATCTTCCATAATGCAAAGCACATCTCCTTGCGGAGATGTATAATGCTATTAAGGGAAAGGCCACTACCCAAACCGGTTTCAACCTTTATTGAGGTCTTATCAGTGGGAGCCAGACCCAGAGATGGTGACACTAAGGTGGAAGTAATGGAGAAGTCATATTTACCTATACGAGTTGCCAAAAGGTGTCTCACCTTATTAAATTACTCTGGATTTAGGGAAAGATGCTGGAAGTTTTTTCCCACTTGGTCCACCTTTACCACGAGTTGCCTCAGTCCTGAAGATACTTCAGGAGCAAACTTCGTTTGCTTACACTTGGATAAAGGATTAAACTAAATTTATTACAGTCTAACCAAGTGGGGAAAAACTTCCAATTATCATACATTAGTACTCAGAATGAATAAAGAATCAAATCACCAGGAAAACCTACTCTTCAGATAGAAGATGGAACAAATACAAATACAAACTATTTTAGGCATCTAATAAGCAGGATAGTCTTACACCAGGCATGAAATATTTATCCATCACCTAAACATTCATAAACATGAGTGCAGAAACTTTACCTCCTGTAAAGCATGTTGAGTGCAAATTTCAGTCTGGGCACCTATTTCTTTCTTACTCAAATGGCACTAACCACAACAATGCTGAAAATCAAAGTAGACCTCCTGGACACTCTTCTCATCCAACCAGTGTAAATCACCTCCAAATATACTAGGAACAGCATGCCTCTTGTGACTTCTGTCAGAAAGACATTAGAACAAATCTTGAATAACTGAAATACTAAAAAGGGTTCTGGTCCTAATGGCATTCCTCAAATTTAAGAGATGTGTACTCAAAAACTAACACACATCTTTGATCATCTGATCAACTTATTTGTACTTGAATGGCATCTCTACCTCACAGTATCGAAGTAAGCCCATATTCTGACCATTTGAGAAAAAAATAGACAAGTCTGGCATCAAATTACCAATTCTTACCCTTTTAATCAAGTCACTTTTCTCATGGGTTCTTTGCTGCATATAATGATAGATGGTGTTCTTACTTTCAGATTTTTCTACTAATGTAGACATTCCTCATATGCATAAACAACTTTCTTTCACCAACCTCAAACCCTATCTATAGTTTTTATCAATGATAGCACTCCAATTTCCTCCTACTCAAATGACTAACTTTGCAGTGCTCAAAACATCCCAAGCTTCAAGATCTACAATCAGTGTTCTAAACTCTGATCTCCATACTATCCTTGAGAGGGATGGTAACAACTCAGCCACCATAATGCTTCTAAAACACAATTTTGTCTTTGTTTTTCACTAAAAAAAAAACTGGGACAAACTGGGTTTTGAAAGAAGAAAATCCTACAACTTTCATAAAAGCCTGACTATTCATTATCTGAAAAGCCCTTAAAAATGTTTCTCTCCTACTTTGGAAATTAATCTACATGTTTCTAGTCAAAGAACAGCCTCATCGCTATCAACTATGTATGAAGGAACCAAAAATTGTAGTTTTTTTCCTTATCAGATTTTGAAATGATAACTATCTGGTGCTTCAAGGATCTGATAAACTCAATCTTTTATCAAAAGGTATGCATCCAATCTCTGATCTTTTGTAAATTTCAGAGGAAGTGAGTCAACCAGACAGGTAGTGACACTTACAGGAGTACATTAAAAGCTGGTGTTCAGCAGTCAACAGAACCTCCGATTAAACACATCTATAAACTATCCTGATGTGAGCAGGAAGTTCCCAATTTTTAACCCATTCTTATGATTACGATTTTTTTGCCTATTTCAAGATTTTTTTTTTTGTATAAATCATTGAAATTAAAGTTTAAATTCTCATAAACTTCATAAGTATTAACTTGTCACACCTCAAGGAACTTACCCCCCTCAGCACTACCTTGTTCAGGTCACAAGGCAACAAGTACAAAATTAAAGTCTAGTGGTCAAGCTTATGTGTCGATTATTATCTTATATTAGTATTTTTAGGAGATGAAACATAGCTGATATAACTAAAATAATTTAATTATTTCTATATTTCCAAAGTCAGTCAGCATCTTGGGTTGGGGGAGGGGGGGTAAAGATAAGTGCACATGAGCACTAGCATGAGTAAGTGAGAGCAAAATAAAGAAATGGTGCAAAGCCTAAAAGTCCTCAAGTCTTCAGCAACTGAAAGTTAGAACCTCTGATCAAACCCACTATGTGATATATGCCACCTAGTGGTCTTGATAGTGGCTCTTAGCCATTAGACTAATCTCTGAGTATGCCACATATGTGATAGTTTTATGCTGAGATTTGATATTAGGACAGCTTAAGGTAGAGTATGATTCATGTCATTGCATTTACTTCTGTGAAGGAAAGTGACCTTCTTCCAGCACATTCTGTAATGAGTATTAAGGTCCTGAGTGGCCAAAGGCAGTAAGTGGTGCTAGATTATTTGTGAAAGGCTGTACATTGGGTGTTGGCTATCCTGCCTGTTTATAGCTACTGGTCACCTAATAAATGGCAAACAAATAAGGATGAATTTTTTTGTGATTGCCACTTTTTTTGGGGGGGGGGTTGCCACCTTGTCAGAAGTGCCATGAACATATGGAGTGTAATTCCTAATGTAGATGGAATTTGGGAGGAAGGACAATGTGTGTATCTTTTTGATTTGGTTTGAATTTCTGCCATTGGCTAAGTGTTTATAATGAACCATTAGGAGGAGGAGTAGTAGTAGTGGTGGTGGTGATGTGAATGTTTGTGGATGTATCTACCTATATATAGGTTTCTTGTAGATGGTGAAAGTCAAGGATCCATCAGGTTGATGCATAATCAACCTGATACGATCCATTTCTAAGTGAAATGGATCATAGGATGCTGGCTCTTCAGATATGTTAGAAAAGTGTTCAGTCTATGTCATCAAACTGAAAATACATCATCCACGCAGAGCACAGCAGCAGATTTGTGTGGGACAGAATTTTAAGCTTTCTGTTCAAACATAAACAACTTAGCTGAAGAGAATGAAAGCAAAAAAAAAGCCCATGGCTGTACCTGCTATCTGTAGGTACAGCCTTCCTTGCAAAACAATAACTAGAGTTCATGTTGAACCAAAAAAAGGTCTAAGGTAATGGAAAGAAGTACTACTTGGATTAAGTCAAAAGTTTCTTCAAACAGGATATTAGAAAACAAATCAAAACTGAAATTATGTAAGTACTATGGAGGGCAATAGACTGATTATAGCAAAAAAAAAAAAAAAAGTAGAGCTGAACTTGAGAAAAGAAAAAAGGAAACTGGTTGCCACTAACAAAAAAAAAAATAAAAAATTAACAGCAACACAATTGCAAACAAACAAAAAGAGTTTCAAATGGAATTGTTAAAGGAGTTAGACAATATTAATCCATTTGTTAATTCCAAATATACATGTATATATTACATATATATACAAATTTCATGAATTTCATTTGTATATATATGTAACAGTAGTTAAATCACCTAATAACTATAACAATGTGCCTATGGCTCCCATTTCTAAAAAAAAATAAATAAATAAATAAAAGCGAAACTACAGAGTAAACTACTTAAAACAGTATTTGCATAGATTTTATATGTTATGTATGAAAGCATTAATCTATTCTTCAAAAATTATAGGCAAAGAAACATGAAAAGGATGATCCTCCACTGACCCTATATTCACTCTTAAAAGAAGAGGATCAACTTAAAAATGCACCATATAAAAAAAATAAATAAAAATTACTCTATATTTTTTTTTAATAACCTATGCACGAAAAATCACGTTCACAAGACCTATCATATCAGTGTCATGTTGAAGTTGCTGTACAATCTATATATGAAAGCATTAAAAAAAAGAGGTGAGAATAGAACTAAAAATTTTAATGTAACAACAATTTAGAGATAAAAGGTGTTTGTGCTTTATTTTCAATACATTGGAATATAATGGAGAACAGTTTAACACCAAAGAAGGAATTTAAATAGAAAAAAATATTTTATGCTAGATATCTTGCTCTATGCAGATAAAGAGGTGATATTTGATGAAAGTGATGATAAATCTGCAAAAAAAAAATTGAATATAGTTTAAATAATAAAACAATACATATATTTCCTATGAAAGAACCAAAACTATAGCATTCAAAAGAAAGTACTCATCCAAAGCAAAATAGCTACAGACATCAAAATTACTGAACAATTCAATAATTTTAATTATTTGGACTTGTAAAATAAGTTATGAAGATTTGGACATATCTAAACAACATGCTCAGCTGATCTGTTGATTTAACAATCATCAGACCAGCAGAGCCAAATAATATTTCAGCATATTCATGCTCCTAGGTTGCATGGTTTATCAAAACTTCAAAGCTGGCATACTTCTCCATTCGATAGCAGCTGACAAGAGTACTATCTACCTGTTCTCGAGGCACTTATAAGCCAAACATCAGATCTGCCATACTGAATATTATTAATTTTTTCCCCCCCATTTGGTCAAAATTTCAGGGAAGGAAGGATATGGCAGGAAACAAAAATTGGTGAGGAGCAGTTTGGATTTATGCCAGGAAGAGGGACAACGGATGCAATCAGAATGGGATAGTTAGTATAAGGCATCAATGTAGGGATGGGGCTAATGGGGGTCTGAAATTCATGTACACTAATGCTAGGAGTATTAGGAACAAGAAGGAAGAATTTTTGGCCATGATTGGCACTTCCAGACCACAGGTTATTGACATTAGTGAAACATGGCTGACTGTAGATGATATAGCTAGTGGGGTTGAATGTGATGGGCATAGTGTATTCAGGAATGACAGGGAGAATAAAATGGGGGGGGGGGGGAGTATTGTTGATAATAGCTGATGAGCTGCAGCCAAGGAGAATAGAAGTTGAATTGCAGGATAGAGAAAAGAGCACATATGAGGCCATTTGGTGTGAGATTGTGGCTAGCAGAACAAAATATACAATTGGGTGCTGCTATAGACCAGGTGATGGAAAAGATGGTGGAGATAGTATGCACAAGCAAATAGAAGAAATGAGTGGAAGGAGGGTAATTATTATGGGAGATTTCAACTATGGTCGCATTGATTGGAGTGAGGAGAGGACATACAGGAGGAAGGAATTGGATTTTATGCAGTTATTAAGGGATAACTATCTGCGACAGCATGTAATGGAAAATACTAGGGGTCAGAGAGTGCTTGACCTAGTAATTGCATCTGAGGATTTGGCTGTAACAAATATAACCACATTGCCACCAATTGGTGAGAGTGATCATAGGGTCTTGACTTGGGAGGTGGCTAAAGGTGTGGAATTTACAATTAACACAGAGTACATGTGGAATTATCGGGCTGGTAAGTATGACAAGCTTAGGAGTTTGATTAGTTCAGTGCCATGGAATGTACAACTGCAAGAGCTAGAAGTTGATAGTGCGTGGGAGGCAGTTAAGAAGTGTTTGCATGAAGCAATGGCTCACTGTATACCTAGAGTCCGAATAATAAATCAAGTAGGGGTTAAATGGATGAATAACACCATTAAGCTTGAGCTGCAAAAAAAGAAACAACTATGGGGGAAATTTAAGAAGAAAGATGACCGGCAGGCACATGAACGGTATAAAGCGCAGGCCAGAAGGGTAATGAGTGTGGTAAGAAAAGCAAAAAAGGATTACGAAAGAACATTGGCCATGCAGGCTAAAGAAAATCTTAAACAGTTTTTTCGATAAGTTGCAAGTAAAAGAAAAAATGTATACGGCAGAATGATTTTAAAGAATGCTGATGGTAGGGAGGTAAATGAATCAGTTGATATAGTTGAGTTACTGAGTGAGCACTTTGCAAGAATATATCATCCAGGTAGTGACATTGCAGAAATGAATGAACCAATAGATTATATGGGAATTGTGGTGAATGAAGTGGAGGTGAGTAGTCTATCGCATAACCTCAATGTCAATACATCTGTGGGATTGGATAGTATACCAGCTCGTGTCGTACGTGAAGCGGCTAAAGAATTGTCAGTTCCTTTGACCATTCTGTTTAATTTGAGTCTCGGGTCGAGTTAAGTCCCAAGGGGGTGGAAAGAGGGGAAAATAGTTTTACTGCATAAAGGAGATTCCAAGATTGCTGTGGTAAATTACCGACCGATTAGCATATCAAGAATCGTTGTCAAGGTCTTGGAGAAATTAGTCAAGAAAAGAATACAGGATTGGATAGATGAAAATGGGATATTGTATGGGGGACAACATGGTTTTGTGAAGGGTAGATCATGCCTCAGTAACTTGCTCACGTTTTATAACACAGTGACAGCTGAACTGGATAAGGGTAATGGGTTTACAGTGATTCTACTGGACCTTGCAAAGGCCTTTGACAGGATACCACATGGAACTCTAATCAGTAAACTGGAGCAGATGGGGATGGATATAGGGTTGGTGAGATGGATAGGAGGGTGGTTGATGGAGAGATACCAGATAGTGGTTTATTCAGGAGTTGAGTCCAAAAGACGGCTTGTGACTAGTGGTGGGCCACAGGGCTCTGTTCTTGGACCACTACTTTTCAATTTGTTCATCAATGATATAGGAAAGGATCTGAGAAGAAGTGTTCACTTGTTTGCTGATGATGCAAAGTTGAGTAGAGCAATTGTGAGTGCACAGGATGTCAAAATTTTACAGGATGATTTGGATAGTTTGGAGGACTGGGCTAGGGAAAATGGATGTCAATTTAATGTGGCAAAGTGTAAACTTATGCATTTTGGGGTGAAAAGAATAGCAGCAGTATATCAAAATGGTGGAACCGTACTCCAGGAGATTGATGAGGCCATGGATTTGGGAGTGTTGGCGGATAGGGAATTGAAGTTTAGGGGGCACATTGCAAAAGTGGCTAAATCAGCTCATCAAATCACTTGGCTTCTGAAAAATACTTTAACAAGCAGAGACAAACAAGTTATTGTTCCTCTGTATCGAGCCTTGATAAGATCCCATCTAGACTACTGTGCCCAGATATGGGCGCCAGGGTTTCTTCTTGATGGGGAGTAGGTGGAGAGGATCCAGAGACGAGTGACCAAGATGGTAGCAGGTCTGTGGAATGAACCTTATGAGAATAGGTTGAAGATTTGTGGGTTGCAGAAATTGGTCGATAGGCAAAGGAGGGGGTGATATGATTGAGGCATTCAAATTACTGAAGGGCTTCTATAAGATTGATCCAGAAGATATTTTTGAAAATAGGACTGGTGGTGGAAGGACTAGGGGCATGCATGGAAGCTGGGCAAGAGTGTGGTTGACAGGGGTGTTAGAGCTAGGTTTTTTACTTGGAGGGCGGTAAATGAGTGGAATAAGCTTCCAGAGTCTGTTGTGGGTGCTACGACCATGAATGAGTTCAAGGCAAGGTATGATAGATACTGTGTGAATGTCAAATAGTTGTTCTTGATATAATGTTAGGGCCTCCCTCTATGAGTCTGTAGACTCCTTGGAGTTGCCCGGAATAATAATAATATTTGCACTAAGGCGATTGATGAAGAAATATAAGGAAATGCAGGCGGAGCTACATATGGTGTTTATAGACCTGGAAAAGGCATACGACAGAGTGGCCAGACAGGAGGTATGTAGGTGTATGAGGAAGAAGGGGATGTCGGAAAAGTATGCGAGGTTGGTGAAGGAGATGTATGAGGGAGCGAAAACTCAGGTCAGGTCTATTGTCGGCATGACAGAGGGGGTTCCCCATTGTCGTAGGGCTCCATCAGGGATCAGCTCTGAGCCCCTACCTCTTTGATCTGGTCATGAATGTACAAGTGGAGGATGTCAAGAAGGAGGTGCAATGGAGCATGATGTTTGTTGATAATATTGTTCTCTGCGAATCATCCCAAGAGAAGGCTTGAAAAGACCCTTGAAGAGTGGAGAAAGGTATTGGAGGAGAGAGGCATGAAAATTAACCGGGTAAAGACCGAATATATATCAACTGGGAGTGACGAGGATATGATCATACGACTCCAAGGTGAAAGGTTAACTTCAGGAAAGAAATTCAAGTACCTTGGGGTCGGTCGTCGAGAGGAATGGTGACCTGGATGAGGAAATACAGCACCGAATAACATGCAGCTGGATGAAGATGAGTGGAGTCCTGTGCGACAAGAGAGTGAATTGTAAGATGAAAGGAAAGCTGTATAAGATGGTGGTGAGGCCGGTGATGCTCCATGGTGTGGAGATGTGGCCTGTAACAAAGGCACAGGAGAGGAAGATGGAGGTGGCAGAGATGCGGACGTTGAGATGGATGAGTGGTGTGACAAAGGACAAGATAAGGAATTACTACATCAGAGGGACGATCAAGGTGGGACCAATCGATAAGAAGGTACAAGAAAGCAGGCTGAGGTGGTTCGGTCATCTAGAGAGAAGGAGTATGTTGGTAAAAGAGTGGAGCGTATGGAGGGAAGGAGGAAAAGAGGCAGGCCCAAACTCAGATGGAGGGATAAGGTGGCAGAGGATCTTAGGGAGAAAAGATGGAGTCAGGAAGATGCACTGGACAGGAGAATCTGGAAGAAGATTAAAGATGGGAACGCCGACCCCGTTTAACACGGGATAATGCATAGCAAAAGAAGAAGGTCAAAATTTCAGGGAAACCAATCAGATATTCTAGTTAATTTGGTTGTAATATTTATTTACAAACGTATCCAGCAGAAGAAGCCATTTCTCATATAAAAGATATGTCAACACAAAACTTTTAATCACCTTTATCTTTTCTACTTCAAAATGCAAAGAAAATTTGTAATTAGCAATATGAATATGCTATTTGTTTTCCAGTGATGACAATGGAGAACAAATATGCTATTTGTTCTCCATTGTCATCACTATAATTGCAAACCTGGATACAGAAAAATTTAAATCAACAGCTTATGCACTAACAGGCTTTGAACACAATGCTACACAGGTGGCATTATTGGACAAGGATTTTATTGCTTTGCAATACAGACTGGAGGATATTATTTCCTGATTTTTCTTTTTGAAGGAAATTATCACAAGAGATCAAATAGTAAGATTAAATAGAATGTTGATATAAATTACTAAAAAACAAGTATGAAAAATCTCAGAAGTCACAGTTTGCTCTCAGCTGTGAAATATTTTAAACATAAAACATTTCAGAGCTGACAGCACATCCATACACATGACACATTTATTATTTAGAATGGATGTTTCTGAGAGTAGAAAGTTTATTTTTCACTTGGTTAGAGTATAATAAATTTAGTTTAATCCTTTATCCAAGTGTGAGCAAACAAAGTTTGCGCCTGAAAGTATCTTCAGGATTGGGGTAAGGTGGTACAACACCAGGACAACTCGTTGCAAAGGTGGAGCAAGCTACCAACACTCCTGTCTCAGTATCTCCTATAATGCAAAACACATCTCCTTGCGGATATGTTTAATGTTATGCATTAAGGGAAGGGCCACTACCCAGACTAGTTTCGACCTTTATTGAGGTCTCTTCAGTGGGAGCCAGGCCCAAGTTGAGATACCAGGCAGAAGCTTTAGCAGGTCATCTCTACCTATAGGAGTTGCCAAATGGTGTGCCACCCTTTTTTAATAAATTACTCTGGATTTAGAGAAAGATGTTGAAAGTTTATTTTTCACTTGGTTAGAGTATAATAAATTTAGTTTAATCCTGGGGTAAGGTGGTACAGTTGTACCACCTTACCACAGTCCTGAAGATACTTTCAGGTGCAACCTTTGTTTGCTCACACTTGGATAAAGGATTAAACTAAATTTATTATGTTTCTGAGAGTAATGCTTGCACACCCAGCAATGTGAGAGCAAGTAGCCTCAAATTGTCTAGTCATGTTTAGTTCCTTCATCCTTCTGCTAGTTTAAGTATACAGTGGTGCATGATCAACATTGTACTGTTATATATTATGTGCATGATCACCATAATAGACAAGTAATTTATGAATTTGTCAAAGTGTGTAACGGTAATCGGAAATGTACATTTCTGTGCATTTTCGATTACCACATTTTTGAAGTGTAGTATATGCCACATAAAAACCTTTACGGAGTGGTAACTGAAATTGTATATTATTATAGCATACAATACTCACAACACATCTACAGCATGAAAAACAAGAAACAGCAATGGCAAAGTTAACATTAAGAACCAATCATGAAGGGGCAACCAAAAACTGCAAGTGATGATCATAAAGCTGAGCAGTTAATAAGAGAAAATCTGCAAATAAGTCAGATCACCAACAGTGAAAATGAAGAATGGATTAGACATATTGACCAAAGCATTACAGAAATGAGGTAACAATAAAGGATACACAGTTGACTAGCAAAATGAAACAGACAAGACTAGAAGGTTCTGGCTAGTTGCTTCGAAGTTACAAATGAGATTGCAAAATGATGGCTGGGAAAGGTTTGGTCCAGCATCATTATCCCAAAATTAAAATTCAGCCTATGGTAAATTTCTGCCCTACCTCAACAGGGCCAAAAACTCAACTTGTCAGTAGTGAAAGGGACAACAATAAATTTCAAATCTATGTGAAGACCTTGAGAAAGGTGAGACAAAGTAATCATGTTCACAATGAGGAAGAACTATTGCTTTTGCAAAACTATAGTGTGAGGTGAACAAGCACCTTCACTTCAACAGATATGAAAAGAGTTTTGGTATGAGTATGTGATGTGATTTCTAAAATACCCCCCCCCCCATCTTGATGAACTATGTGATCATCAATCTGAACTTTATTTTGGTCTTCTCAGGATCTTACAGGAAGCAATAAGTATTTATCCAGTAATAATGCTGTTTAAAAAAACCAGTTTCATTATTAGCTGTTTAACAAAATCTGCACACATCCAATTGTTAGATTTTCCTCATCAGACAAATAGCAAACAGTGTGGAACAAACTCTGTGCAAGGCTTTCTTTTTCCAAAGTCTGTGGTAATTATTGACCATCAATTTCTTCTTCAAATTTAACTCACTCACTTGCTAACATTCTCATTAACGTTGCAGTCATTTGCTAAGTAAATTATACACCTTGCCCACCAGTTTTGGGAGTCATGTCATTTTCAGCTGTTCTTCAAGAATAGTCTACTACATCCTCTCCACCTTCTTAAAAATTATTAAACCATCAAAATATTTCTGCTTGAACCTCATGAGAAGTTAAATTTTCCAGCCACTGGCCTAGTGGTTAGTACAACTACTCTCCAACTAAAATGCTGGAAATTATCCCCCCCCCCACCATGGGCATAAATGTTTGCGATTGTTTTTATGTGAGAAATGGATTTTATCATCCAGCGTGAGACCACTGACCCATCTACTAGAAGCCTGAAGTGGCTTTGTAAGTGTTCTATGTTTGGTCTCTAGAGTAGGGTTTCTGGATTATATAAAAAAAATAAATTTAAAAAAATAACATTAAAAAAATTAATCCACACAAGTTACTAATGTGTTATAGTTTTACAAACATTCACAGGTGGGGGTCACAAACATTTTGTATTTCAGTAGGATCACTTAAGGGTCAAAGCTACATAACTTTGAGCCTTGCAGAAAAACTGAATGAGAGCTTATGTAATGTCCAAACCTAATCTTCTCATGGTATACTCAATTAGTAGTTACCCACTTGGATACTGAATGAATCAGGATAAGACGTCAATCTGTACTGCCCTACACACCAAAAGACCAGAATAATTTACAGAAAAGAACAAAGCTAATAACAATGGTATGTACCTGCTATACTTCTGTTTAGGGTGTGGACTAGTCCTTACTAATACCACATTCAAACATAAAGATGTGAAAAAATTCAAAAGGAGAGAAGATACAAGAGAAGTCTCATTGACTATGTTATTAATAATGGTATATATATTTCAGCAAATTCAAAACACAAGAGCATAACAGGGAATTTGAAATAGAAAGTGATTGCCATTTAGTTTTTTAGCACGATAAAATTACTTTCATACCAAAAATATGTACAAAATTTTAATAAAGAATCGGTCTAGCAGCTTTCAGAGATGAACTTTAGACTCAAACATACAAATATTATTCAAGAAAAAACAAGTATCAAAACGAGAATCAATACTATGTTGAGCCGAACCAGATTTGAGGAACGATAAGATTTCTTCTTCCCATGGAGGATGTTGAAAGAAACTGTCAATGACTATGAATGTAATTCTGGGGTCATAACTGTTTAATTGGACTGATATCCTGATAGTTTCCAGTTAGGCACTTTGGAGGAGAAGTTTATTAACTGTAGACACCAAGGATTTTATTTCTGAAATGGTGTTCAGATGAAATAGGAAAATTGTGATCATAAAAGTTGGTTTGCAGTAAATAGAAGTTGGAAGCAAACCATTAAATTAATCTTTGATGTGTACATCTAAAAAAATATTCCTTCTGACAATTCTTTCTCTAAAGTAAATTTGAATTAAAGGATGTAAATTATTAATTTTATGTAGAAAAGAAAGGAGTTCAAATTTTGTGTCACTCCAAATAGCATAATCATCACTTACATAGTGTAGCCAAATAGAAATTTTAGACGTTTTTCTCTTTTTAAACTGCACCATATTTTTTTTGTTCATAATTATGGAAGCCCCATAGGTGTTTTTATACAAGAAGGTAAGATTTATGCAAGCATACTTAAGCAAAGCAAAACTGTGGAAGAGAAACCTGGAGAACAGGCTCAATTCAAACAAAACAGGGATTATCAAGATCAGAATTTTCACTTTAAAGCAGTTGAGAAATCAAAAGAATATAAAGATCTGCAAGTTTTGCAGATCTGGAAAAAGCACAACAAAGTGTCAAGAGAAAAACTATTAAAAAAACTACAATTACATAGTGTAAATAGGACATTATAGTAATACATATTTAAGTTGTAAATCAGCAGTTAGAAGTGAATAAAGTACAGGAAGATGGTTTAACATAAAATCAGGTGTAAGAATGCATGCTAGCTCTTAAGCTCTTATTCATCATCATCTGTATGGATTGCATTATGAAGGAATGGAGTTAAATCTGATATCAAAACTGCAGATGTTAATCTCAGATCATTACTTTATACAGATGACATTATACCGTTAAATAATTCCAGCGCAAGTATGGAGGATTCTTAACTAAACTGAATAACTGCTATAACAAATTTGGTGCCAAAATCATCAATAAAAGACAAGACAATGAAAACTGGCAGGAATGTTGCAAACATCATGAAGAAACTATAGAAATAAAACATTTCAGCAATCTGCACACAATTTGGAGTGAAGATTGTAAATTAAATACGGAAACAGACAACTAAATAAATTTATAGAGAATAAGTGAAATATAGATTAGCCACAACACTAAACCAGCTATAAACAAGACAACATTCAAAGTAGTTTGAACTTAGATATCTGAGTTATCAATAAAACTGCTGATCAAAAACTAGAGATTACAGATGAGTACTGAGAAAAATTAGGGAAATGAATAGATGCCATCACTAGCCAAATCATATAAAAAATGAAGATATTAGGAAGAAACGTATTGATTAATTTTAAAGGTATAGATGAAAACACAGACTGATAAGAGGAACACTAGCAATAAGTTAATAAATAATAACTATTTATTAACTTATTGCTGATATTTCACTGGTATTCGATCCAGCATCTTCAGAGCACGAAAACAGTTTGTCACAGTACTTGAGACAATCTGGTAAAACAATGGGACTAGTTTGAACAATTGTAACTTGTAACACAAAGACTAAAGTCCTAACTAGGTGCCATCTATGTTGAGGGGGGAAAAAAAAAAAAAAAAAACAGAGAGAAAGCAGGTATTAGCCAGCATCCAAAAATCCACTTTACAATGGAACTGGAAGCTAATGACTGTCTGCCCCTCCCTGGATACACCAATCGCATGGCCTCCAGATGTGTGAATTCCCTATCATTCTCGGTTTATAGAAAACCCATACATACAGGGAGTTATTTACACAAACAATTGCACCATCACCCATCTCAACATAATGGTATTCTGAAGACACTAACCCACAGAGCTAGAACAATTTGTTCTGATGACATTGCTCTCACTGCTGAACTCACTCACTTACATCACTCCTTCTTAGCCAATTACTATAATCCCCATAAGATAGGCAAAATACTAAATGCTCCCCAGAAATCCCCCCCCCACTGTCTACCACAGAAGACTACAATAAAATTGTCACCATCCTATACATTAACAAACACCAACTATGCAACGTATTTAAACCGCATGTGAAATTGGTAACTCTCATCTGTTCATCCAAGGACAGAATCTCTCCTTTATCACATCCAGGAGTCTATGAAGTGCCCTGTTCCTGTCATCAAGCTACTATGGACAGACAGGAAGAACTGTAGACATCAACCTCAGTGAACATAAAAAATACATCTGCCACTATCGTTATGGCAAGTCAGGTCTAGAAGACCATGCTTTAGATACCCATGCACATAGGAGTGATTGGAAAAAAAATAAAAGTGCTGCACAGAAGCTTTTACAAGTCAGAGAGGTTATTCCTGGAATCAACAGAAGCCTTGAAACATATCCAAACCTCAACAAGCATGGCTGTATAAATTTGCCAAAGATTTGGGAGAGAGTCACTTAAGATCAAATTAACACCTGCTTTCTCCCCCCCCCCCAACACGGATGGTGCCTAATTAGGCCTTTAGTCTTTGTGCTGCATGTTACAACTGTTCAAACTAGTCCCATTGTTATAGCGGATTGTCATTGTCTCGCATACTGTGACAAACTGCTTTTGTGCTCTGAAGATGCTGGATAGAATACCAGCAAAATATCAGCAATAAATTAATAGTTATTTTCTTATCAGTCTGTGTTCTCAGCTATACCGTTAAAATTAATCAACATGTACAATGAACTCATAAGCTTTCCCACACATCATTAGGAAGAAACTTTACAATTTTAGCATTCAGGAATGTATAGTAAAGCTAATCTTAGTGGTATAGTCACTTAAATAGAATTGGATAGGTTAGTAAAAAGGTACTCGATGCCAGGAAAAAAGATGAATATCTAGACAGCTTAGTGCAGTTAGCAGTGTCATAGATCAACACTTCTCAAACTGTGGGTCACGGGTTCCTTAGGAACCACTAGTTTCGTTAAGGGGCATGAAATAATGAAAACAAATATATATCATCATCATCATCAAATTCCTGCCATGTACCTTCAAGGGGTGTACAGGATATGTTAGTACTACATGAAAAATTTACATCATTACTAACTTCCTATCCACAATTTTCCTCCAAATCAGTCTGTTACTTGTCAAGACTCCAACATTATCCGATCTTATATTTCTATCGTCTAAGGCACTTTGTACAGATCAATCCACCTATATCTTGGTCTTCCTCTGGGTCGTTTTTCTGCCAACCTGACAGAGAATACTTGTTTTGCTAATCTTTCCTCTCCCATTCTATTTAAGTGACCATGCCACCTGACCTTAGCTCTGCTAACGCATTCCTGGATGCTGACAATGTCAAGTTCTTTCCTAATATCCTCATTTTTAATATGATATTGCCATTGATGCCATCTGTTCATGCCTCTAATCTTTCTCAAGAATCTCATATCTGCGGTCTTTAGTTTTTGGTCAAGTGTTTTACTTCTGACCCAGCTCTCAGATCCATAAGTTAAAATTGGTTTGAACACTGTCTTGTATACAGCTAATTTAGTATTCCGACTAATTTCTCTCTTATTTCATATAAATTTATTCAATTGACTTCCTGCCATACCAGCATTGTTGATTCTGTTGTCTATTTCCATATTTAATTTACCATCTTCACTAAAAATCGTGCCTAAGTAGCTGAAATGTTTTACCTCGTTCCACAGGTTCTCCATTCACAATGCAGTTGACATTTTCAACGATCCTGCCTATTTTCACTGTCATTGTCTTTTTATTGCTGACCTTCATACTATATCTATTACAACAGTTATTCAATTTAGTCATGAAATCTTGCAGACTTGTAGCGGATTTATTTAGAAGTATAACATAGTCCGCATAAAGCAAAGAGCTGGCATTAACATTGCCAATTTTGATATCATGTCTAATATCACTTTCCTTAATAATGTGATCCATATAAATATGAATAACAGAGGAGATTATGTACATCCTTGTCTCACACCAGATTTAACATCAAACCATCTTCCTGTACTTCCTTCAATTCTAACTGCTGACATACAACTCAAATAAAGACTAAGTATTGCTTGATATAATGCCCCTTTGACACCATATAACTGCAGCGTATTGAATAGCTTCTCTCTTGGCACCTTGTGATATGCCTTTTCCAGATCGACAAAACTTAAATACAGATCTTTGTTATATTCCCATGCTTTCTCAACTATTTGTCGTAAAGTGAAGATTTGATCCTGACAGCCTCTATTTCGCCCAAATCCAGCTTGTTCTTCACCAAGCTGTTCTTCCACAATTCTTCAACCGTTTCTCAAGTATACTTGCATAAATCTTGCCAGGAACAGTCAGTAGGGAAATACCTCTGTAATTCTCACATTCGGTTTTATTTCCCTTTTTATATATGGGTAGTATGAGAGCTCTACTCCAATCATCGGGAATTCGTCCCTCTGTCCAGGCCTTCTGAACTATGCAGTGCAGCCACTGTAAGACTTTTTATACTACCATACTTCAGCATTTCTGGTGAATATCATCTACTCCTGCTGCCTTTCCACATTTCAAGCCTTTAATGGCCTTTTCTAGTTCAAGTATGGATATGTATTCCTGACTGTATGCCTGTTGAGTGTTTTTTACCACTGTGCTGTCATCACTGCTTGTTTCATTTAGCAATTTTTTGAAGTAATTACTCCATACTTCAAGGATATCTTTTTCTCCTGTTTTCATGTCACCTTTATCATCTCTAACTCCTTTTACAGCACTCTTTCCTCCATTTCTAAGCTTCTTCAACAACCTCCAGAATATCTTATCACCTTCTTGATATTTATTTGCTATGTTCTTGCCAAAGTCCTCCCATGACTTTTGTTTAGCTAGTTTTACACAGTGTTTAGCTTTCTTACATTTGTCTCTGTATTCTCTAAGAGCACAAGCTGACTTATTTGGCAGGAATTTTTGATATGCTTTCTTCTTTTCCTTCACTGCCTCTTTAACTTCCTGTGTCCACCATGGAGTTCTGATTTTTCTATCCTTGCAGACAACCTCACCACATGCCTCTCTGGCTGAATCAGGGTTTGCTTCAAGGCTTGCCACTGAATCTCCAAGGTTTGATTCCTGTTCTCAAACTCTTTCATTTTCTTTTCAATAATCTTTCTGTATTTTAGTCTACAGTTCACATCTGAGAGCTGCTCAACTTTTATTCGCTTTAAAACTTTCTTACATGTTATTCTTTTCAATATGAAATTCAATTTTATCCTGCTCAAGACTAAATAGTGATCACTTCCAATTTCAAATCCTCTGTACACTCTGGTATCCTGCACCAGGAAGAAAACATTACTATCAACAATAACATAGTCAATGAGATTTTTCTTATTCCTTGCCTCTTCTCTCCATGTGAATTTGTGCACATTTTTATGTTGGAACATGGTGTCAGTAATAACCAGTCCATGTCCTGAGCAGAAATCCAACAGATATTTGCCATCATTCTTAGCTTTGCTCTTTTCTCCAAATTTTCCCAAAATATCTTTGTATGTCTCACAATCATTTCCTACTCTGCTATTTAAATCCCCAACAAGGACCAACTTTTCCTTTTTCATTGTGTCAGTTGCTTTTTCTAAAGCCTCAAAAAATTCCTCCACTTCTACCTTAGTAAAACCTTCTGTGGGACCATAGGCACAAATAAGTCTCATTGTCCAGTTCCCCATTCTCATATTTGCCCACATCACTCTACTTGAGACTGCCTGCTATTCAAGAAGATTAGCCTCGTATTTAGTGTTGAATACTATGATTACTCCTTTTCCTTGATTGTCATTTCCTGAGTATAACATTTTGTATTTATTGCGCAGAAAGATCTCACCAGTTTTTGTCTTTTTTGTTTCAGTCACCCCTATTATGTCGATCTGGTACTTACCTAATTCCTCAGCTAGCTCCATTTCTTTGCCATTCAAGCTTCTTATGTTGATAGTACCGATCTTTAACTCTGGTGATGTTCAGTTGGGGGGGGGGGGGGTTCAGATCTCTTCCAGTAACTGACTTTTCGCTGTTCGCACTGGTTCCCTGGCGAAAACAACGGGGGCCTTGTTTAACCGGGACGCCCTAGCCAGCATGAAACTTTGTCATGTTGTACCATCATTTTGTATTTTGGTTTAAGCCAATAAGAATACAATTTGGTCGGCTAAATCCCAAATTGCCAGCCCATCCTCGTTCGTTCAGTATCCAGATAGATACCAAACAGGGTGCACCACGAGAAGGTGAGGATTGGACATTAGGTCAGAAGCCCTGGTCGGTTCTCTGCATTCCTTTAAAGGCTATGTGGAGGTCTCCTTTCAGTTATATAGCTTTGATCCTTAAGCACCCCTAGATATTATCTATCTATATAAAATTATAAGATAATGTGCCATGTCAAATGTGTATGTAAGATGCTAAAAATGTAATATTTGCATTTGATTTTTGCAATATTTGCTGTGTATGTTTTGTATTGAATATAAATACAATAAATATTATAATATATGCCTGTATTAAGATTTTTTTTTTAGATGGGGACTGAAATATTTTAATTTTTCCAAGGGGGCCTTTACCGATCTTTAACTCTGGTGATGTTAAAGATCGGTAAAGAACTGAAATAAAACATGTGATAATACTGGATTCCTGAGAGATAACATACTTATTTTTTGGAGGAAAGGATAGGACTACATGAGAGTTTATATTATTATTAACTTCCTATCATAGTATACTGTACAATCCTACGGGGTACATATCAGGAATTTGATGGTGTTTCATTGGGATTTTATACAACTTTACACAAAATTTGTTACTGATCCATTGTTCCATTCTCTAGTTTCTGACAGTGACATTAGACACTATGCACAAAGGACATCTGTACAGAGCAACTTAAGGCCAACTGGTTTGGTTTGTGGGGCTGCCAAGGTCACACAGCTATGCTTCTCTAGTGCTCTTTCTCTCCCAGAGTGATATATTAGACATTTTTTAAATTCAGTCTCATCACTTTTTTTTTGCCTCACTTGCACATGCTGCAGAATTACAGTAGCAGTAGTAATTAGCCAACCTCGATTAACTGGCATTCCATTTTAGCCTTCATGAATTCAAGGAGTCAATTTTTTCCCCTTACTGACTAGAATGAGGTTCTTTCAACAATAAACCTTTAACTTTAAAAATGTTTTTATTTGTAATTTTTTTATGTATTTGAAATATAAATATTCTGCTGTTAATCTAAAATACAATATTAAAGTTTACATAGTCCTGTTTCAATAAAAACTGATATTACCTGAAATGGTTAATATGAAATCTTCTGAGATTATCTGGAGTGTTAAATGTTGATCTTTGCAGATGCAGCACAATACTTGCTCAATGTTATTGCTCATTCTTGTCCTGACAGGCCATTATGCACATCGCTCATCTTCCACACTGTCTCTCCCCCTCCAAAAACATCCTATGCCATTTAAACACTTGATAAAGAATCATCACCATACTTCCACTTAATTTCATTAAACATTTCAGTAGCAATGTCATCCAGTTTGTGTGAGTACACACACTTATTAAAAACAAACTCAGCAGATGTTTACCCTACTGACGGGAAAAAACAGGAATCACTCAACAGGGCTGACAATTGTTGCAATAAAAAAATTTTTATTACTTTTCTTCTAGACCTTGTACATCCAACCTATTCCAAAAATTCCAAGAAAAAAAGGAGATAAAAGCCTGCCATCCAACTACCAACCAATCGCCATCACCTCAATCCTCTCCAAAATAACGGAGAAAGTTACTGATGGCCAACTTCTCCGCTACCTACATGTCCACCAGTGTGGATTCTGCCAATCTAGATCCACAGCTGATTTCTTAGCCTACATCACTCATCATTGAATATGTACCATGGGAAGGTTCAGAGGTATGTGCACTATTGCCCTCGACATTTCAAGGCTTTTGATTGTGTTTCACATTGAGGATTGCTTAGCAAACCTGCCATCTTTCTCTCTGGTCATTTACTGCATGTCATGGTGGATGGCACCCTCTCTTACAGCTTTGCAACCAATGCAGGAGTGCCTAAGGGCTCTGGTCTATCACCTGCCTTCTTTCTCCTATACATATATGATCGATTCTCACTCACCACTAATTCTATCCAGCTTTACCAATAATAGTACGCTCCATTTATACTATTCTGACAAACTACATAGTTCTGAATCTAAGCTTTAAGGCACTGGTTGCAGATGATCTGGAACTCTGATCTCCATACCATACTTCAGTGGAGCTAGGATAACCTGGTCACCTTCAATGCTGTCAAAACACAGTCCTGCTTTTTCTTTTGCAAAAGGAATCCCAGCTTACATTCCTTTACCCTCAGTAATACACAAATCACCAGAGGATCATCTCTCTCTCTCTCTCGAACTGACATTTACCTCCAGCCCTGCTTGGCAAAAACACATCACATCAACTTTTTAGCCTCTTTAGCCTCTAAACAATATGCATTCTTTTCAACTAAAGACACTATTTTATACCCACCTAGCTACTAACCCTATACAAATCCCAAATCTGCCCATCCTTAGAAAGCTGTTCAAATGTTTGGAGTGGTGCACCTAAAACCTTAAATTCTTGATGCTGTTCAGAGGAGAGAAATTCAGCTCATAGATGATGCTTGTGAAATAGAGGGTGAAGCAAGTCTTATCCCTCACAGACTCACTTCATGCTCTATATCACAGACAGTTTCAGCTCCATGTCTTCTACAGGTATTTCCATAGTCACTGTTCCAGTGAACTGGAAAACATTATTCCTCTGCTTTTTACTGAGCATGTTAAAAGGACAACAGCTATTCAATATCCTTAGTACAACTGAAAAACAAGTAGAACCTGCGTCTCCTTTTCTGCATTTCCATCTTCCATCTACCTGGAGCATCTTTCCTCATAATGTTTCTGAACAACTTCAATCCAGCTCTTCAAGAAAAATGTCAATAGGTTTCTTTCTCGATTGTTACCTACACAGCACTGATGTGCTATAGGATTAAAAAAAAAAAAAAAAAAAAAAAAAAAAAAAAAAAAAAAAAAAAAAGAATTCTGATACAGAAACATGTAATTGTACTTGTTGTAATTGTAATCACTCAATTGGATAATTGAGTGATTACTGTACATAAGGCCTTGATACGACTATATCTCTACTTGGCTTAGACCTGCCTAGGCTGCAAGAGGATATGAAAACAGAGAAGGTTCCGAAACAGGAAATGGAGATATAACTATAGAATGTTGACTATGTGGAACAAATTAAAAGAATGTGGAATGCAAAGTTTGATATGCAAATGAAAAACAACATATGGTAGAGGAATACAACTTTTATAAGAAGATTTTTCAATACAAGGCATTATCTGGAAAGGAGAGAAGAACAGGTCATCAAATGTGAGTAAAAGTGGTCAGCGAAGGTGAAAGGACTAGATTTTTCTCATGGTAAGTAGTTGCAAGTGAACTATTTAAAGAAGTATAAAAAAGATATTTTATTCATGAGGTGGGCCTTCCACAATGTATCTTAGAACCATGGAAATATCCAAACAGCAACAACAATAAATATAACAATTCCTCTAGTTAAAATACTTAAATAGTTTGCACAGTACCAATCTACATTTCAGTTTGAGAAAATATCATCCCTTTGAGCCACTTATAATGCTGAAATGCTAAAATTTTTTTCCCATTTCAAATTTAGAGTGGCACTATATATAAGGAAAGTTTGGTCATCACTGACATAACCCACAACAAAAAAAAATCTTCTTTCAACAAAAAAAGGACAGACCATCAAGCACTGCAGTTCTCTACCTTAAAATTCAAAGTCCTTCAGTTATCCAACCAGCAAATTATTCTCCCAGTGTGGTTAGATAATTGAGTGATTACTGTACATAAAACCTTGAAACAACTATCTCTACTACTTGGCTTAGACTTGCCTGGGCTGCAAGAGGATGTGAAAACAGAGAAGGTTCTGAAGCAGGAAATGGAGATATAACTATAGAATGTCGACTATGAGGAACAGATTAAAAGAATGTGGAATGAAGAACCTCTTTAAAGAAAGATCTATAATTAACAAAATGAATCATGAATGAATTGCTTTTACTAAAATCTCCCGAACAACCTAATGGACTAAATATATTAAATAACTAACACTTTATATCTCCATAATATTTCAGTGACATCCAAAAGAAACCTTCTGGATATACCACTATTTCAATTTCAACAAATACTTTGCATCGATGTATTTAATGAAGTATAAACACAGCACAATAAGTACAGTGGCTAATCTAAAACAAAACAAAACCATGGCAAATCAACCTTATCACTATTCTTCTAGTATAAACACTACAAAATTAGTGATGATAATGAAAGGCAATATCAAAACAAAATATGAAAAAAAATATGTATTTAAGCACTCCAGTAAGGTGCATTATCAAGAGCGTAATGATGCCAACTGCCTATTACAAGTGTGGGTCAGGACAGCCAAGAATCAATGACATGGACTGAATAAGTGAAGCAAGCATTCACACAGACTTCAAGTCTGTTTGCTAAATTAGTTAAGAGCAGCTCATGACACTAGCCATAAGAAACATTTCTAAATAATAAGAAGCTTGCTGCATTTTTTTGTATGGATTACATGGGAATGACAGAAAATGAAGAAATGTGAATTTAAGTATAGTGATGAAGAAGTTTTTCATCCATCACATAGCTAATAAGCACAACCATCATATTTAAACTCTACAACAGTGCTTCCCAAACTTATGGATGTCAAGGCCCCTTTGGAAAAATTAAAATATTTCCTCCACCCCTCGAAAAAAAAAGAATGAAAAAGTAATAAAGAAAGAATTAAAAACATAGAAGTTTGATAACAATTTAATGTGATGGATGTGCTTCAATACTGCTACAAACAAAAAGTCAATATCAGGTGACATATATGAATCTGCAATGCTTAGATTTCCTTTGGAATGTAGAAATCTAAGCAATGATTATATGAAAAGCATATATTTACTAATATTCATTAAGCGCTGAAATACGCAGGGAAGCAAAATTTGTGAACCTGAACCAATGTGCAATTTTTCCCCATTAAAATATAAAAAATAACAAAAAAGAAATAATAAAAATTAAATACATTTCTTTTAAGATAAAAAAATCTACTTAGTCTTAAAGCATTTTTAATTTGTTTTCATTATTTCACGGCCCTCCCCTCAACAAAACCTATGGTCCCCAAGGGGGCCATGGCCCACAGTTCGGGAAGTGCTGCTCTACAACATCCAATGACTTACAATGAGATATAGCAAGGTTTCTAGGAATGTGAATACAGTAGAACCCCCCCCCCCCCCCGTTATCTGCGGGAGATACGTTCCAAGACACCCCACAGTTAGTACTGAACCCCTCCCCCATATACAGGGTGTTCGGGATAAATTTGACAGTTTCGTAAGGAAAAAGAAAATCTTCTTTGTATCTATTAAATTTAATGAATTGACAAAACAACATTACAGGCAGAGTTAATTACAATACTATCAACAAGATTTACTCAAAATAACCACCATTAGCATCGATCACAGCTTCAATTCTGCTTCGGAACCTCGAACAAGCTGATGCTACAGTCTCCCTGGGAAGGGCCGCAAAAACTGTTTTAATTTTATCCATTAACTGGGCTTTTGTATTACTGGAAGTGCGATTGGTGTCTTTTTCAACTGCGCCCCATACAAAATAATCCATGGGGTTAAGGTCTGGGGAGTTTGGAGGCCAAACATTTGGACTGGTGAAGTCGTAGAAATTTTCAGACAACCATTTTTGACTTTTCCCAGAGGTGTGGCAAGGGGCCGAATCCTGCTGCCATACATACGGCCTACCATTGGCTACCCTTGTTATCCAGGGCTTGACTACAGTTAGCAACTCCACGAACAAAGCCCGAATTCCAATGCCAGGGATCTTCAACACCTGTTCCTGCAGATTTGCGAGGAATTCTGCTGTACGAACGCAATCAGATCGTCTGCTAGGGATCTTTCTTCTTGCTATATCCTCGTAGTCACCATTGCAAGTCTCTAGTTCATGCCTGATTGTTTTTACTGTATTCAGGGAGCATTGGGCAGCAGTCGTAATATCCTTATTTTGATGGCGGGCACGAATCATCATGATACAAGTTATTCTCTTCCATGATTCAGGTGGGTTCCAGCTATCCATCCTTTCTGACATCTTGTATATGAAGGAAGAAGGGTCTAAACTTTTAAATGAAGAGAAGTGTGTGTTAATACATGTAACTTACGGAAAAATATAATTAATTATAAATATGTCAAATTTATCCCGAACACCCTGTATATATATATACACACACACACACACACACGTTTTTTTCCAATACATACATACATACCTATGATAAAGTTTAATTTATAAATTAGGCACAGTAGGAGAATAGCAACAATAACTAATAATAAAATAGAATTATAACAATATACTATAAAAGTTATCTGAATGCAAATGGAATCTTATTGACCCCAGCATATGTTTTTTTTTTTTTTATTATTATTATTATAAAGCGTACGATAGAGTGTCAAGGCAAGAAGTCTGGAGATGTCTGAGGGAGAAGGTACCAGAGAAATATGTCTGGTTGGTGCAAATGCACAGAAATGTGGAGACAAGATTTCGGACCTGCCTAGGACATACAAAGTTTTCAAGTGACGGTTGGCTTGCATCAAGAGTCAGCATAAATTACCATTCCTGTTTAATATTGTGATGGAGGTGGTGACGAAGGAGGTGAGAGAAGACGTGCTTGGACAATATTGTATGTGAATGACATCGTGCTGTGTGCAGAATCAAGAGAAGAAGTAGCAGCTAAACTGGAAAGATGGAGGAAAGTATTGGAAGAGAGAGAGGTATGAGACTGAGCAGAAGACAGAGTATATGTTGCAAAGTGGACGGCAGCCAGGAGACAGATCTGGAGCTGGAAGGAAATGTCAACAGGAAAGTTAGGAACTTTAGATACTTAGGTTCAACAGTGGAAGAGGATGGAGAGGCTGAGAAGGAAGTGGGATGCAGGAACTGGAGAGAGAGAGAGAGAGAGATGGCTGGAGTGCTACGTGATAAGAGGATGCCGATCAATGTAAAAGGCAAAATCTATAGGACAGTAGTGAGACCAGCTATGACATATGCTATGGAAACTGTGGCCCTGAGGAAAAATAACACCAGCAGAATGGAGGTAGTGAAGATGAGAACGCTTGTGCGGTGTGACCAGAAAGGATCATCTGAGAAATGACTACTATGCGAGGGGGAACAGTGAAAGTTACGAACTTAGTAGCAAAGATACAGGAGGCAAGGTTGAAATGGTTTGGTCATGTGATGAGGAGGGAGGACGAATATTTGGGAAGAAAGGTCATGCAGATGGATGTTCAGGGGAGGATGTGGCCAAAGAAAAGATAGAGAGAGCTGGTGGAAGCGGACTTGAGGATGAAGAACTTGGATGTGGTTACAGCCCAAGACAGGAGGATGCGGCAGAGACTCACCAAAAACAGAGACCCCCACTCAAGTTGGACAATCTGCAGAAGAAGATTTATCGATTTATGAAGTTGAGAACTTTCACCTTTTTACTTAAAAGGAAGCACTTTACGGCTTCTTTGGCATATCTGAATTGCCAGCATCACTATTCTTGCACTTGTACTTGAACACAAGTAAAACAAGGATTACTTGAACACAAGCACTGTGATACCGTAACAGTCAATCTGATAACCGAGAACTACTCACAGCGCACAATTTAAAACTTATGAATTGCCTATTGCTAAAAGAAATCCATACCACATGGCTTCATTTCAGAGATGTAAAATTACATAGGCAAAGTAGATATTAGATCCAACATTATTTCAAGGCCATATGTTTGTAGAAACTAATTTCGTAAGCTCTCAGGTCAACTTACAAAACTTTCATGTTTCTACAAACATTCAGCTTTGAAATAAAGTGGATCTAATATCCACTTTCCGATGTCATTATAAATAGTTTATTTCTGGAATTTTCCATTTAATATTTTCGGACTGGGGTTGACCACAGATAAAGGGTGACTATGGCATGTTCTATGAGGTGTCAGAACAGAAAGTGTATAGACAATCTTTCTGGATATGCTGAAGTAATGGTTGTCTCACAGCTACTATAGAATAAGATATTCTGAAGGAATAGATTTTAACTACTTCATATAGTTCTTTGATAACCAGAGCTTGCAACACTAATTCCATGACTTCAGAAGTCTCCCAATCTTATCATACAACTTCCTTGTGTATGGGAGAAGTTTCATTTGTAAAGGAATGAATTTCCTTTCTATTACTATCTACTACGAAACTGGAATAGAAGCTGGATATTTGCTGTGTTAACAGAAATGCAAAATCTTTGTGACTTGCAATGGTTAGAATAAAAAGTTAGCAATTATTCATGACAAATGTAGACGATTGTTTATTATACCTAATGTACTATTAGTCTCTTTCATTAGCTGGATGATTACGATATGCCATTTATGATCCACATATTAGTGGCACTTGCAGAGGAAGAGTTCACAAGGAGTCTGTATCCCTCAAACCTTTACCCTTAGTCACACTTTTTTTTTGTTACATAATTAGTCGCATGAGACTTATTTGATCCCAAAATTAAAATTATATTTCTTTAATTTCTCATGAAATGTTTTTTATTATTATTATTTATTATTATAAGATTAATTATAATTATTATCATTAATCACAAATCATTAATACTGCTTTATTTTTATATCAATTATTAACATTTTTATTCAGTCTTAATTTTCCATACAATTATTGCATCTTACTGAAGAATGCGCATGGCAACTAAAGCTCAGACATTTTTCACACTGACCTTATTTTACGATCCTCTGATCTCTACATATTATACATCGGTCCCGGGAATATCCAGAAATCCTTGGTTCTGTTTGCAGAGCTTCTTGAAAAATATTCATGTAAGTAGTCACATGGGGTCAGAACATTAGAAATCACTCCTTACGCCACAACTGACTGTGCTAATGGGCAGCACGTGACTGATTCAGTGTGGGAACAGCAAGAAACGCAGCTACTCATAATTGCAACAAAAATCCGTCACTGATTTTGTCAGAAATAGAACTTGAATGATAGCTGGGGTCAAATAAATCCCATCTGACTAATCAAAGGTTAAGAATATATACCTCATTACCAAGTTATCTGTAAACCAAAATGATTTTCAATGTTATTTTGTGAAATTCATCATTATATTTTCAATAGATTTCTCAAAAATCATATCTCCAATATATTCAAATCCTTCATGGGATTTCTTAGCTAAGAAAACTAAATATAACTTATGTATAAACCAATGTGATTCCTGTTATTTCTAGGATGAAAGTAACTTAAATCCCCAGATCTCATAATATTCACATTAAAGCTAGTCATTCACTTGTTTGTAACAACTTGGGACATCAAAGACTAAATTTTCTTATGCATTATTAGAAGCTGAACTTTCAAGTTCTTTAGATTCTAAATTGTTTATTTATTTATTTTTATGTGACACCTGCCCATGAAAGATTGTAAACCTATAATACATTAATACTGTGGGTGGGGACTAAGGATTTTTTTTTCTACTTTTATAAATTCATTTTTCACCTGGTCCAGAAACCCTGCAATAAGGATCCAAACATGGAACTTTTTCAAGACATTTCAGGCCTCCAATAAGTGAAGTGAAGCTTTCACACCAACCAATGAAATTCATCTCCCACCTAAAGACAATCACAAGCATCCATACCCATAGCAGTAGCACTTGAACCTACAGCCTGTTGGTTCAAACGTGGATATACACTAGTGGCCAAAATTGTGGAAACCTTTTGGAAAAAGTATTTCTGAGGTTTGATGGCTCGTAACACCATTTTTGTTTTGGAGTAATACCATAAAATTATATATCAATGGAAAAAAATATAATTTAATCAAGAATGTAATGCAATAACTTATAAAGGATTTTTTTTATTAGAATAGCAGTTATAAAGAAGAAAAGTGAAACACATAGAAAAAATGAGATATACAAAAATTCTCACAATGTGAGTTAATACTTAGTTGGGTAACCTTTAGCGTTAATTATGGCTTAACAATACCTTCCCATGGAGTGAACCAAGTTTTTTTAGTTCTGCAGCTGTTATAATGTGAAACCAAGATTGAATTATGGCTTCTATTAATTGGGTTTTATTGCTGGGTTGCTTCTGACTAACAAGTTTCTTTAGTCGGCTCCATAGATTTTCGATTGGGTTAAGGTCTGGGCTATTCCCAGGCCATTCCAGCAGTGGAATATGATTATCTTGAAACCACTTTCTGCACACAGTAGCAACATGATATGGAGCCGAATCCTGTTGAAATATAAATTATTCATTATCTTGGAAAAGATCACGTGCGGAAAGCTTCAGTTTGGGCTCAAGTATTTCATTTATGTATTTTTGGGCATTTATATTCCCATTAATCGCATAAATTCTGCCCACACCTTTTGATGTCATACAACCCCAGATCACCTGTTGTAAGGTGGTACACCTGTTGGCAACTCCTATAGGTAAATATAACCTCTCCTATTGCTTCTGCCTTAGTATCTCCACGTTTGGGTCTGCCTCCCACTGACGAGACTTCAATAAAGGTTGAAACTGGTCTGGGTAGTGGCCCTTCCCTTAATGCATTGCAGTATACATGTCCGCAAGATGTGCTTTGCATTATGGGAGATACTGAGACAAGGAGTGATGAGAGTTTGGCTCACCTTTGCTTAGAGTTGCACTACCTTACCTCAGTCCTGAAGATATTTTCAGGTGCAAACTTTGTTTGCTTACACTTGGATAAAGGATTAAACTAAATTTATTATAGTCTAACCAAGTGAAAAATAAACTTCCAACTACTGACCTATCGATATCTCTGGTGTGGTAGTTGGTAAGAACTCGCATACAGAAATGGGTAGACAAACATGCTATACTCTTCAAGGAACAGCATGAGTTTACTAAAAGAAGGTCATGTTTGAGCAATTTGCTCATATTTTAAAACAATGTTAAGGCTGAGTTGAATGAATGGAATGGATACGCTATGATAATGTTGGATTTTTCTAAGGCATTTGATCGGATACCAAACAAAAGGATGTTGCATAAACTGGAGAATATGGGATTGGAATATAAACTCTTGACTTGGATCAGGGGATGGTCGACAGATATCAAAAAGTGGTATACAGCGAGTGTGAATCTGCCAGATTTAAGGTGACCAGTGATGTACCTCAGGGTTCAGTCCTTGGGCCATTATTGTTCAATCTATGCATTAATGACATCAGGCAGGATCTAACATCAGATGTGCAATTGTTTGCCGATGATGCAAAAATAGGCAGGGCAATCAGGGATGTGTCTTATTTACTGATATTCAACAATCACAAAATTATTTGAATAGACTGGAAATTTGGGCAAAATGAAAATGGTTATCAGTTTAATGTTAGTAAGTTGAAAGTTATGCACTTTGGTGTGATTAGAGTTCTAGTGGCATACTATATTAGCTGGGTTATGCTACAAGAAACTGAAAAGGCAAGGGATCTTGGTGTATTGGTGGATAGGAATTTGACGTTCAAAGGTCACATAGCAAAAACAAAGCACTTGCAAATACAACTCAGAGGAAACGAATCTTGATATGTATTTATAAGACCTTTTTATAAAGCTTTGATAAGACCACACTTGGATTATTGTGCACAGATTTGGTCTCCCAGGTTTCAAGGGGATCAAGAAGCTGTGAAAAGGGTGCAAAGAAGAGTTACAAAGATTATATCCAAATTATGGGATTTAGATTATGGGGACAGATTGTAGACTCTGGTTAACAGGAGAAAGAGGAGTGATATGATGTGAGGTCTATAAGCTTTTAAATGGGTATTACAGGATATCAACTGATGAAATTTTTCGTTATATGGAAGGTGGAGAGAAATGGGAGGGGGGCATCCATGGAAGTAAGTTTGTTCACAGTCAAGAAAGGGGATAAGAGCTAGGTTTTTCTCCCAGAGAGAAATGAGTGAGTGGAATAATTTGCCCTTAGGGATAGTGAGTGCATCTAGTGTGAATGAATTTAAGGGTAGGTATGATAGCTGATTTGGATGATTTATAGCCTCCCTTGATGTCTCAGATAATAATAATAATATTTCAAAGCTATCTAGAAATCCTGAATATCATAACCTTATGCATCATCTCAATGGCAAATTTAAAAACATTTTAAAGTGGCTTCAGTTAAAGTGGCAGCATTGTCAGTACTGACACAAGGTTGAAGCCAAATGATGACGGAAAAGCTTGTGATCAGAGATTTGCAGATGGCAATATGATTATACTGTGTACGTCTGTAATACTGTGGAGCAGAAAGCAAACGGAGAAACTACTGCTCTACCTTATCTCCAGAACAACCACCATGGCGGGCAAACCCTTACAATTGGCCCCAAGTTCCCGGCGTCCCTTAAATGGGACAGGGGTGCGAAGAATCTCCGGGCTCAAAATGGTGTCCACTTTTAAAATTGCAACTTGGAATGTCAGAACTCTGTATGAAGCTGGCAAATTAAGAAATGCCACAAGAGAAATGAAGAGGCTGGGCATCCGGATTTTGGGAATTTGCGAGACAAGATGGCCAGGATCTGGAAAGTGTCAACAAGATAATACGACAATGTATTACTCTGGGAATGATGAGAACAAACATCGACATGGTATAGCTGTAATAGTAGATGAAGAAATCAATAAGTCAGTAATAAATTGGATTCCATTTTCTGAAAGGATAATGCTGTTACAACTTAAGGGAAACCCTGTTAACATAAATATCATCCAAGCTTATGCACCCACAGCTGACAAAAGTGAAGAAGATGTTGAAGAGTTTTATGAACACCTAAAAGAGATTAAAAACCTAACAAAGAAACATGATATAAACATAGCGATGGGTGACTTCAATGCAAAAGTGGGAAGAGGGGGTGATGGAGAAATTGTTGGCGAACATGGCTTAGGCACCAGAAATGACAGAGGAGATCGCCTAGTCCAGTTCTGTCAGGAAGAAGATCTAACAATAGCAAATACCTGGTTTAAACTTCCACCCAGAAGACTGTACACTTGGAAATCGCCTCAAGATAACCAACATAACATTGTCAGAAATCAAATTGATTATATACTGATAAATAAAAGATTCCACAGTAGTATAAAGAGTGCAAAGACTTATCCTGGAGCAGATATCTCATCAGACCACAATCCCATAGTTGCAGAAGTACGTCTTAGATTAAAATCAGCTAAAAAATCATAAAAGAAGAAAAAGAAAATTGATGTAGAAAAACTGAAAGACCCGAACATAAATAAAAGTGCCAAGACACAGCTTAACCTGCGATTACAACAGATTAACATAGAAGAAAATAAAAGTGTGGAATCTCTTTGGAATAGCTTAAAGAATACCATCGTAACAACAAGTATTGAAGAAGTAGGTTATGTGAATAATATAAAACAACAGGAATGGATGACAGATGAGATTCTTTCTCTTATTGATACAAGAAGAATGTACAAAAACAAAGACCTAGCCAGGTATACAGAAACACATAACATCAACAAGAAAAAAATAAAAGAAGCCAAGGAAAATTGGATGAAAAATTTATGTACTGAAATTGAACTGCTTCAGAAGAAACATGATAATTTCAATCTGTATAAGAAAATCAACGAAATTTCCAGAAAACTGAAGAAAAAGCAAATAGTGTCTCTAAGAGACGAAAATGGAAAAATAGTTCTAGAAGAAGAGAATAAAGCACAGATTTGGATAAAATATGTAACAGAACTTTTCAATGATACTAGACAGAAGCCTATAAATATAAAAGATAACATTCAAGGACCAGCAAATCATGAAATGCGAAATAGAGAATGCTATACAAACAAGTAAAACAGGAAAAGCAGTGGACCAGATGGTGTGCAAACAGAATTTTTAAAATTAATCGAACCAGATAACATCAAACTTCTTGAAAAACTATTTAATAAAATATATGAAAGTGATGAATTTCCATCAGATTGGCTCAAATCTACATTTATCACTGTCCCAAAGAAACCCAAAGCGAATTCCTGTGGTGACTTCCGACTTATTAGTCTAATGAAACCAAACATTAAAAATATTTTTGAAAGTAATTCAGAATCGCATTTATAGAAAAAGTGAAGAAACTCTAAGTGAAACAAAATTCGGCTTTCGGAATGGTTTTGGTACTAGAGAGGCCCTTTTCTGTACCCAAATATTGATACAAAAATGCATAGAAAAACAGAAATCTGTCTTTATGTGTTTCATAGATTTTGAAAAAGCATTCGACAAAGTCAGACACACTAACTTAATAGAAGTCCTTCAACAAATAAGGCTAGACGAACAAGACATAAGACTAATAACAAATCTGTATTGGAATCAGTCAGCTACTGTTCAATTAGACAACATTACCACCAGTGATATTAACATCAAAAGAGGAGTGAGACAAGGATGTGTGCTCTCACCACTCCTGTTCAACATATATGCAGAGGTAATCTTTAAAAAAGCATTGGAAGAATGTCCAGAGGGAATCACAATAAATGGAAAGATTGTTAACAACCTACAATATGCAGATGACACCGTGCTAATTGCAAATAATATTATGGATCTCCAAAAACTCATTGACAGAGTATACATAGAAAGCCAAAGAATGGGAATAAATATAAACATCAACAAGACAAAATACATGATCATCAGCAAACATCCAGCCTCATCAATGAAACTGACACTCAATGGGAAAAATATTGATCAAGTGTCAAGATATAAATATCTTGGTTGCTGGCTTAATGAACGGTGGGATCCAGAAATAGATATAAAGACAAGGATTGAAGTTGCACAGCAGTCCTTCATGAAAATGAGAACACTATTCTGCAATAAAGACCTAAACATGGAAGTCAGATGCCGAATGCTACGTGTGGTCTATTCTGCTCTATGGAGTTGAAACATGGACATTGAAGGCGACAACCATCAAGAAAATCGAAGCCTTTGAGATGTGGCTATACAGAAGAATGCTAAAGATATCATGGACAGAAAAAATTACCAATGAAGATGTCTTAAAATCCATTGGCAAAGCTAAACATCTTGTACAAATAATCAAGAAACAAAAAACATCATATCTTGGCCACATCATGAGAAACAGCAAATACCAACTTCTACAAACTATTTTGGTAGGAAGAATTGATGGCAAAGGAACTAGAGGAAGAAAAAGAATATCATGGTTTGACAACATCAAGAAGTGGACAGGAAAGAGCAGTGCACAACTGCTCAGATTAGCACAAGAGCGCAGTTTGTTCGCCAAGATGGTCGCTGACCTTCGATAGAAGATAGCACAATAAGAAGAAGAAAGTGGCTTCCCAGCTCAAGCAAACTTTCATGATAAATGAGTTGTTAATCTTCTAACTGATCATTAACAGAAGATAAACAGTTTTTTAGCTTGAGTTGGATTTTTTTTTTTTTTTAACATAATACTAAGTGCATTATTTCTCATCTTTTCTAAGAAGATAGAAAGAACTTTTACTTCAAAGTTGCAAACATTTATGACTCAAGAACACCATAGCTTGAATTCCTTTCTCAGAATTAAAAACCCTACATAGTTTAAAGAATAATAAAAATCTTACTATTACAAGAAGATAAAGGCAAATGTCACCATTGTTCTAGATTCTGCAGCATACAAATGAAAGATGGATGTCCTCCTCCAAGATCATAATACACCTACACTGTTATTAGTAGGAACTCTACCAAAAATCAGCATAACACCCAGATAATATCTCCTAGGATTCCCTCATTTTTCTTACTGACTATTCCTTTATCAAAAATACCAATTTTATTTCAAAAATTAAATCTAAAGTTCCTCTGATTTGGTGGTTAATTCTGACATCTCTTCACTTTTACCAATATTCCTCTGAATGAGACCTTGATCATTTATCTTCTCAATTTTCATCTGACAGTATCAACCCTTTAAGTGTTATGAATTCAAGATAGTTTACTTAGAATGGCAGCTCTCTCAATTTGTCTGTGACAAATTGAGGGAACTGCCATGGGCAACTCATCTAATTTTTATTTAGATCTGTTATGTCAATGATGTTTTTGTCATCTGAGGGGAAACACATCAAAAACTAGATGTTTTCATATAGAAAATTAATAACTTACATCCCAGAATCAAATTTACCCCATAAAAAGAATCTAATGGAAATTTATCATTTCAGGCATCACTGAATCACTGCTATCAAGATACCATTGGGTTCTTCAGAAACATTTCATTAGCAAGAAATCTATTTTTAAACAAACCTCCTCACTCAACAATCCAAAATTCAGATAAAATCATCAACTATTTTTCCTCCTACTAGAAAACATAACTCCCACAAGATTTCCATTCCATATATTAAATGCCACCTCTAAATGTGTTTCTCACCTGTTAATTAAGAAATTTCAACTTACTAGTTATTAAAAAAAATATACGTTTACAAATAGCAAAATGCAACGATAATGATTTTACGCATAAATTGCATCAGGATATGCAATGTACAAGTCTACGAACATTTTTAACTTTACAGCGATTATTCAATATTTTAATAATTCATTTTTGTTAGCTCTCTTCGAATTTGTACAATGAATTCAAAGAAGCCCTTCGAAATTATACACACTCCTGGGGCGATCAGGGTGACAAAACCTTTACGTTGTATGACATTTTCATCAGGATCACAAAATCTGTGTAACGAAGAGCTCAATAGAAAAATGTATATACATAAAAACTAATCACAAATGATCTTAAAGTAAAATGACACCCTACACATTCGAGTCCAAATTTTGTAATAATAGGCTTCCATTGGCTTACGCTGAAACTTTTTTTTTTTTTTTTTTTTAAATCCTTTGGTATTTAGGAAATACAGCTAGTTCAAGCAGAGACAAATCGAGCCGAACTGGCGACGAGGCTATCCTTGCGCTTGCGCGATCAGAATGTTTGGAGGCGGGAGTCATCAGTTTCTCTTTGAACTAAAAAACCCACAGCTACCGGATAGTTTGAGAAGGGAGAGCTGCACAGCTATGCATATATATAACTGTCATTTAAGCAGAATTATGTGTGATGCGATTGTGGCCTCGATTTTGAAATTCTGTACATGCATTAGCATTTTTAATAACCTTACAAAATTTTCGAGAATTACCCTTATTACGTAAAAGTAATTGGCAGCTGTTTCATGTCATCCTTGCTGATTTACATGCAATAAGGTAACAACTACTATCGAATTGTAGTGAAGATAAAAATGAACGCAAAAGTTGGACTCGAATTAACTGTAAATTTGGGGGAAGATCCGAAAACCCAGAGACATCTGTTAAACAAGAATGTTAGCATCTAAAATTGACACCATCTGGTCAATTTACAAAAACTGCAGAGAAGAAATCCAGCCAATCAGCTAAATCGGTGCCATCTAAGAATTGTTCATGAAGGTCAACTACATGATTTGGTCAAATAAGCTACATTGGTAGTTCTTTCAAATATGAACTTTATTATGGATTAGCTTCGCTAAGGTCATTTCGGAAAATACAGCTTAAACAGCTGCACATTTATCGATTGGAATCTTTGCTGTGCGCACATATATTAAAATCTGAACCCCAGTGAAGTGAATCAAACGCTTCCCAAATTCTTAATTAATGCGAGTGTACAAACTGCCAATCTCTCTCTCTCTCTCTCAAACAAATAAAGGCTACTCTTAGTACAGATTGTTAAAATAAATAAAAGACATAATAATCCTACCAGCAGAATGATTACCGCAGCCAGACATTCCGAAGTTCATGTAATGTTCTATACCCTAAACCTTGCAACGCATGGCATTACTTTCCCACGAACGCCCCAATTACGAAACCGATAACTAGGCCGTATTACTGCTAATAGAAGAGGACGGGAAGACTAAACGCCTTTATTCGCGCTGCCCTGACGACCAGAACCCACTGCTGGTTGTCCTACTTAGCAGCGGTTTCTGTCGCAGAGCCAGCAAACCGGGTGTCGGTAAGCCCGACCCATTTTCTTTTATCATCCAGGTCCGTCTGCATTATACGTCATTCCATCTTTCAATTTAAACGGTCTGTAATTTACCACAACGGTATAATGCTCACTGCGGGAAAACATAATGAAACATTTTAAATTGACATGAAACACACAACATCACATCTAAGAGCGTGATCTCGTGCTGCGAGCGAAAAACTTAAACTAGCTTGTTTCATTAAAGCAAAGAAGCAGGGCCATTTAAAACACAAACATAGCAGGCATCTCATACAACTTATTAAAAACAAGATACTCTGATGAAAACAGACATTTCAAACAATAAACTTATGAATAATAATATTCTAAGTACTCCGGCAAAAGAAAAAATAAAGTTCAATTATCATTACTACTGTTTCCAACAAAGCAACAGGCCCTTTGGCTCTTCCTGTGCTATTTTGTTAATTTGAGGAATCTGATATCTTGCATTAATGAATACCAAAAAAAAAAAAAAAAAATTTCAGTTACACCGATCTTTAAATTCAAATGTTTTATTATTGTTTTAATTATTTTTTCTTCATGGCTATAGCATCTGTAGCGACTCCAACTGTATGCCAACCAAGTTTTATCTATTCCAATTATGTTATATTGAGAGACTACCAGATTTCGATTTTTAAAAATTTTCTGGACAACTTTATTTGTGGACTCCAACCATCAAGTGTTATTTCCATCCAGGAGGTTGAACTACCATGGATCTCCATAAAGTCCTATCTTGGAACTATTTTTTCTTAAGTTATACAGCAAGCTAGTTCTTTACATTTTTTAATCACGTCATTATCTTCTTTTTTTCGTTTTCCCTTTAATAAATTTTTTTCCTGTGTGTTCTTTATTACATCAATTTTTGTGTCCCTCTTCAAAATTTTCATTCTTTTTTTTTAGATTCACAAGATCTTCAGTGATCTTCTACATGACCAAGTCTCAGTGCAGAATCTATTATGGTCATTGTCCATGGTTATATTCTGCAGAAAAAGACTGCAAAGCATGTTATCTTATTCTACATTTTTTGTTTGTTTCACAAATGTGGTTAAGAGAGGAATAAAAATTGCAAGTCAGTCTTTAACAGAGTGAAAACAAGACTAATATCAAGAGAAATTAAGTGAAGAAAAAACACTAGACTAAGATTAATTAAATACTTCATATGATCTATTTAGCATCATTCTGATATTGAAGATCCTCTCTTGTTCCTATTTTTCATAAATCTGCTTGGAACATCTTTTATTTCATTTGTTTCCATTAAATTAAAGTTGCCAAGAAATTATATTCTTGTTTAAATTTTTATCCAAGTGTAAGCAAACAAAGTTTGTGCATGAAGTATCTTCACAACTACGCTACTTGTATATAGAGGCAATAACTTCAGAGGCTATTAATTGCCTTAGAATCCTATAATGCCAAACACACATTCTTTCAGGTGTGAATAATGCTATGCATCATGGCAAGGACCACTATCCAGACCAGTTTCAATTGTATATAAATGAAAGGTTATCTCCAAAAACTAGGCAATTCCTCAAATGATGAGTGATCCAAACGATCGTTTTTAACTCATTAACTTTCAAACACTCTAAGATGCTGACTGGGCCACTCAGTGAGAGGCAAACCCTACCACTGAGCAGAACAGCTCATCTCCAAAGAAAAGCATCCACGAAAGGGGCCCCAATAAAAGACACATCAGTAAAAGACAAACCATAGGCAAGCATGTAATGGAATGCAGTGATTGAGACACTTCAGCAGATCTTACACCTATCAAAAACCACATCAGTGGGAGCCAGACCCAGAAGAGATATCAACAACAACATTACTGGCTTGCTGGGTGAAGCATAAAATGCTTTTTGTTTTCCCCTTTATCTGTGTCGAGAAGCTTGATGGGGGGGGGGGGGGTTGTGAGCCTTATGCTCGCACTTTGTGAACTATGGAGTTAGCTCTGTCCTGCTGAGAGCAGGATTGCCTTGGGCCTTTTGTTTGTGATAGTCATGTTCATTATAACTGGAAGCTTATCTGATTAGTGGGTTGGGATGAGAGTGTGCCTTGCTGAAGAACTTTTCCGCATGGTCATGAAGGAGAGAATGGATGTCTAGGAGTTCCGGTTTCTCTGTGGATCTGCGTGTTTCTGACGAACAAAGGGGCTTCCAAGATCATCTGCAGGCACTTGTTTTGTATCCTCTGTAGTTTCAGGATGTTAGATTTGGATGTGTGACTCCATGCTGGAGATGCATATGTGATTACTGGTCGTATTACCATCTGATAGAGTAGATGGTTGTTGCATGTATCCAATTTGCTGTTGCGGTTGATCAGGGGATAGAGTTGGGCTATGGTTCTGATGTCTTTGTGCTTATGAGCTTGATGTGGCTGTTAAAATTTAGCTTTTTGTCTAGCTGTACTCCAAGGTATTTGGTTTCTGTCTGCCATGGTATCTTTTTTTCCGAGGAGTTGAATGAAGGCTTTGTGCCTGGTGAATAATATAGCTGAGATTTTGATGGGGTTTACTTGTATCCTCCAGTCCGAGAACCATTTCTCTAGCTTTGTAATGGTGTCCTGGAGACGACTGATAGCCAGGTGTGGGCGGAGGGATCTTGTCATTATAGCTATGTCATCAGCATATAGGGCTGTGATGGTAGTCCTCAGGTTCTGTGGAATGTCAGCCACATAGATTGTGAAAAGTAAAGGAGTCAACAGGGATCCCTGTGGTACTCCTGCCAAGATTTGGCACCTAGTTGAGATGGTGCCATTTATTTTTATCTGCATGGATCTGTCAGTGAGGTATGATTTTATTAGATGGGTAAGGTTTGTTGGAATGTTGGCCTGAATGAGTTTGTAGAATAATCCTTGATGCCATACCTTGTCAAAGGCCTTGGCAATATCCAGAAAGACTGCAGCGGTGTGAAGGTTCCAGTTGTATTCTTGAGTGATATGCTCCACTGTGCTGTGTACACGGCAGAAGCCAAATTGTTCGTTTGGAATTATTCCTAATTGATCTGATTTTTCTTGTAGTCTTCAGAGGATGATTTTTTCAGCAATCTTTCCTAGTTTGGAAAGCAGGCTTATTGGACGGTAGCTTAGCAGGAGTTGTGGATTGTTTCCTGGCTTTTTTATTGGTATGATGTCAGCTGTTTTCCATGCAGTGGGGAAGTGTTGTATCCTCACTATTACATTGGTTATGTTATTAACCAGGTGCACAATAGCCTTTCGAGGAAGTAGTTTGATGATTCTGTTTGTAATTCCATCTGGACCTGGAGCTTTTTTGTTGTTTAGATGTTTTATGATGTTGGTTATTTCCATTGGAGTAGTGGGGGTGATGCTGTCTGGTTTGTCTGATCTGTCTCAAGGTACGCTTGACCTGCTGGTGGACTTTATATATGTGGGTGATGTTTATGGTGTCATATGATGGGCTGCATTGTTTTTCTAGGTTTTCTGCTATTTCTTCTGCTTTTCCTTTATCAGTGTGCACCATTCCATGTGCATTTTGCATGGGGTGGGTAGAGGGTTGTGTTTGGTGCACAGAATCTTCAGAAATTTCCATATCGTGTGATCTTCTGGGTTGAGTGATGACAGTTTATTGCCCCAATCCTGATTCCTGTGGTTTTGAAGTACTTTTCTGACTTGGTTGTTCAAGTTGTTCAGTGTTTTCTTGTCCTGTGGTATTTTTTCCTGGCTTTGTTTTTTGTTCTGATGAGGTCCATGATGTTTTCTGGGAGCCGTCTGGTTGGATTGGTTGTGGTGACTGCTTCTAGTGCTTTTTTGATTTGGTTTGTTAGATTGCTTACTGCTTCATTGTTCATTGATCATCTCTAGTTGGTATTGATAACTGATGTTTCCAAGGATAGCTATGTCAAGTACATCTGATCTGCCATGAGGGCTGTAATGAGTGTGCTCGGTGGGTCCTGCTACCACAACTGAGTTAAGTGTTGAGTGGCTGTGTAGTATGCGTCCACTTCTGTTGTTGGTGGTGCTGAACCATGCTGTGTATTTGGCATTCCAGTCTCCTGCTATGATGGTGGGATCTGTGGTGCCAAGGATGGCATCCAGGTGTGCTGTCAGTAGAGGGTTGTTTGGCGAGTTGTAGGCGGCATATATCTTGAGGCTTCCAGCATTGTTTGTGTGGACTTGTATTCCTGTAGTGTCCAGGTTGGTAGTCTGTGGGTTGGATATGGCATTGTGGTGGAGGTACGGTTTGATGTAGATGGCAGTGCCTCCCCCTCTGGTGCTGAGTCTATCTGTTCGCTACATTGTGTATCCTCTCACTTTTGGGTTTGTTGGCAGGTCTTAGGTGGGTCTCGTTGATCAGCATTATGTCCGGGTTGTGTCTTTGTGTGAATTCCTGTAGTTCTAGTGTCTTATTGGTGAGGCCATTGGCATTCTAGGCTGCAATTAGAAGCGAGTTGGGTTTTACTTTTGTTTTATTCATTGTTGAGTGCTGTCAGTATGGAATGGGTTCCTTGCAGGAATCTCTTTGTGGGGGATGGAGTTGGGTTTGTTCTGCTGAATTCCTGCAGCATAGTGGCTAGCGAGGCAGTCAGTATTGCTGTGATGTTGGAACCTATTTGATTGCTTTGCATTGTGTCCTTTGGGCAGGCTGCTTCTGCATAGGTCTTGGTGGGAGATTGAGCCCTTTCTGACTTTTGTGGATAGGGTTTTGTTGGTTTGATGACTGTGCAGCTGAGATGCTTTGAGTGGTCCAGATTGGGGGAGGTTGGACGGATCTTGTATTTCTGTGATTTCTGGGGTGGTGGTTGCATCCTTTGTAGTTTGCTGGGTGGGGACCTCCACAGTTGGCTGGTGTGGATCTTGGTTTGAGCATGTAATGGTTTGATGTTTCTCACCACACTTCAGGCATCTGAACTCGGCTTTACATAGTCTTTGGGCATGGCCAAACTTTTGGCAACGATGCCATTGCCCTGCTGATGCCCTTTACCTAAGTGGTTCTGTTGTTATCTTAAGTCCACAGACCGCAGTTATGTCATAAATTCATCTTTGCATGTTCTGGATCTCAACTAATACTAATGGCATTGGTCGTTTATCAGATCTAAGCATCCGGCTGACTGACTTTGATTGGTGTGAGGCCCTGCTGGGTGAAGTCTGCCACGATCTCCTCTGAGGTAATGCCTTCAGTGACACCTCGCAGTACAACCTTGAGATTTCTTTCGCTACTTAGCGCGAAGGTGTGGTACTGTAGTTTGTTGTTATCCCCTCTGTACAGTCTGTGACTGTTGTTGGTTGAATTTTTACTCCTTCGTCAGTGTTTCTGGCCCAAGAGTAGTCAATGTTATGTTCTCTCAGGTTTCTTGGACACAGGACATATATGGTGCAGAGGGTGAAGCTTGACGCTTTTCATATTCCCTGTTTGTTTCGGGAGCAGTGATGGGAGAGATTTGTGAGCTATTTTAGCTCGCCCTGAGTGGGCAGAAGTGGTTATTTGTTGTTGAGTGTTAGGATGGCTTTCGGTCTTTTATGTTTCCAGTGGTCATTACCGTCATGATTTCTGGCTTGCTGTATTTGGATGCGTAGATGTCTTCATAAATAATTTTTCTGCTAGAGAGCATAGTAGTGGAGAGATGTAGGGAATATTTATATCCTGGTGGATCTGGGCATTCCTGATGAACCATGGGGCGTCCAGTATCATTCGCAGGCACTTGTTCTGTAGTCTTTGTAGCTTGAGGATGTTTGTCTTGGAGGTATGGCTTCAGGCTGGGGAGGCATATATAACTGTGGGACAGATCACTGTCTTGTACAGTAGAATTTTGTTTCTTGAGCTTAGTTTGCTGTGTCTGTTGATCAAGCGGTATAGCTGGGTGATAACTTTTGAAGCTTTGGTGCATGTGCTCATGATGTGGCTGTTGAACCATAATCGCTTATCGAGAATTATTCCGAGGTATTTTGCTTCAGTTTTCCAGGGAATTTTAGAGTTGAACAGGGTGATGTCTCCTTTGGGGGGATGCTCGTCTTCTTGTGAAGAGTATCGTTTTGCTTTTCTGGGGGTTTAATTGTAGTCACCAGTCTTTAAACCATTTTTCTAGATTCAGGATGGTGTCTTGTAATTTTTTGGTAACGAGATGTGGTTGGCGAGATCTGGCTAGAATAGCCGTGTCATCTGCATAAAGGGCGATGGTGGATGTGATAGGATTTTGAGGGATGTCTGCCATATAGATGTTGAACAGGATCGGGGCTAGCAGTGATCCTTGAGGAACTCCAGCGAGGATTTTCCATTGGGTTGAGACTGTTTCATTGATTTTGACTTGCATCCTCCTGTTGGAGAAGTATGATTTGATCAGGTGTATCATGTTTAGTGAAAGGTTAGCGATGATAAGTTTGTAGAGGAGGCCTTGGTGCCAGATCTTATCGAAGGCCTTTGAGATGTCTAGGAAGACAGCTCCAGTGTGTTGATTCCAATTAAATCCTGTGGTGATGTGTTCTACCAGTCTATGGATCTGTTGCGTGGTGCTGTGATTTTGACGGAAGCCAAATTGTTCTTGTGGAATGATATTTAGTTGGTTGACATGATCTTGGACATGGTCTGATGAGGATGATTTTCTCAGCTATTTTCCCTAAGTTGGATAGCAGGCTGATGGGACGATAATTTTCAGGTAGGTGTGGTCAGTCAGCTATTTTCCATGACCTGGGGGAAGTGCTGCCATTTGAGGATGGAGTTTATGATGTTTGCCAGATGTGCTATGGCTTTGCGTGGTAGTGCCTTGATGACTTGGTTAGTGATGCCGTCAGGACCTGGGGCTATTTGAATCTTGAGATGGTTGATGATGCCGATTATTTCGGTAGGTGAGGTAGGCATTATAGGGCTTGGATTGACATCGGGACGATTTACTGTGAACCTGACTTTATGATGGTTCTTGTATACATGGCTGATGTTTAGGTTCTCATATGCAGGACTGCATTGTTTCTCTAGGTTTCTTGCTATGGCTTTGGCAGCATCTGTGTATGCAAGGTGCTGTTCTGCTTGCAAGGGGGGAGGGGATTTGCACTTGTTCCTGAGGTTGTTTAGGAATTTCCATATGGAATGATCTGCTGTGGAGATGAAGGTGGGCTTGTTGTCCCATTGTTGGTTCCTGTGGTTCTGGAGAGCTTCTTGGACAGATTTCTTTAATCTGTTGAGGGATGTTTTGTCCTGGGGAGCACGAGTGTTGTGATATCTTTTTCTTAGTCTGTTTTTTCCCTTATTAAGTCCATGATTTCTTCCAGGAGACTATTTTGTTTGTGGGTAATCATGGATACTGTGGCTGCTGTTATGGCTTTATTGAATTGATTGGTGAGGTTCTTTATTGCCGTGTCTATTTCTTCCTTGGCTATTATATGGGGAACCGGACCAATGTGTTCTGGTAGCACTTTCCAAAGTTTCTCCCAGACAATGGAGGTTTGGGGGGGGGGTGACTGTGGTCTTTGCTCCTTAAGTGAAGTAGGATTGGGTTGTGGTCTGATGATAATTTGTTCAATGCTTGAATGCTGTGCTGGTATTTGATGTTGTGTAGGATGGCAATGTCTAGGATGTCGGCTGTGGTAAGTTGGTTCAGTGGATCCTGTTACGACAGCATCGTTTAATCCTGTGTAGCTGAAGAGGATACGGCCATTTTTATTTGTGGTTCTGCTGTTCCAGGAGGGATGTTTGGAGTTTAAGTCCCCAGCAACAATGATAGATTCATTTATGCCTAGTACAGCATCCAAGTTAGAAAATAGCAGGGTCTTAGCGGGGGAGTTGTAGGCGGTGTAGATTTTAAGTCTTCCAGTTGAGTTTGTGTGGACTTCGACACCGGTGAGTTCTAGTTTGGAGGGTGGGGTATTCCATTGTGCCTGATGCAGTTCCTGATAAATACGGCTGTACCACCACCTCTGTAGTCCAGTCGGTCATTTCTATATAGTGTGTAGCCTCTCAGTTTTGGATTGTCTGCAGGCCTTAGATGAGTTTCATTAATTAGGATGATATCAGGGTTGTATCTGTGAGAGAATTCTTGAAGCTCCGGTGTCTTGTTTTTTTTTAGGCCATTGGCGTTCCAAGCGGTGATCTGTAGTGAGTCTGGGAGTAATCTAGTTTTATTCATTAACAAGCATTGATAATATGGTTTGAGTTTCTTTTAGAAATATTTTTGTGGAGTTTGGTGAAGAGTTTGACTTACTAAAGTCTTGAACATGTTTGCCAATGAAGCTATGATGACTGTTGTCATGTTTGGAAGAATTTGGTCCTGCTGGATATCTTTGGATGAGCAGGCTACTTCGGCGTATGTCCTGCTTCAACGGTGGCTTTCCAGACTGTTGGTAATTTCCATTTGTGAGAGCTGGTATTCTGTTGTCTTTTGTTGGGTGTCAGGCAACTGGGGAGCCGTCGACTCTGGTGCCTGTTGAGAGATCAGTTTAATTTTGTTGTCCGTTTTATTCTTAGGGTAGTGACTGTAGCCTCTGTAGTTTGCCAGGTGGGGGCCCCCTGCAGTTCGCGCATTTGGCTGGTGAGATCCTGGGTTTTGAGCAAGTTGCTGTGGGGTGGTTGTGCCCACATTTGAGGCATTTGTAGTCTGCTCTGCAGAGTTTCTGTGCGTGTCCGTACTTCTGACATCTGTAGCACTGGCCCGACGAGGCTCTTTTCCTTAGTGGTTCTGTTGTGATTTTCGGACCACAGATCGTTGTTAAGTTGTATATGTTCTTGTGTGTGTGTTGGGTATCTCAACGAGTACTAGGGGCATTGGACTCTTTTCAACCCGTAGCATTCTGCTAACCTTGACAGGTGGGAGATCGTGGAGGTCTTCAGTAATTTCATCTGTGCAGATGTTTTCTGTTACTCCCCTGAGTACAACTTTTAGGTTTTTCTCTGACTTTAGTGAGTAAGTATGATATTTAATATTTGACTCATCCATGGTTTTTGTGAGGAGTCTGTAGTTGCCTACTGTGGCAGGCTGGATTTTAACTCCATCGTCTACGTTTTTTACCCATGAATAGGCAATTTGGTGGTTTCGCATAATAGGCCTAAGGTGCTGTTCAACATTCTTTTTCCCGTAGAATAATTGGAGGAACTTTTTTGTTGTTGGGTGTGGGGAGGTCAGTGTTGGGGGTATCTTCTTCCATCCCCTTGTTTATCTGAGCCTCCGCTGATTTACGTTTTTTCCGAGCATGGGTTTCTGTATCATGTTTTGGAGTGGGAGCAGAGATTATCAGGTTTGTCTTCCCCTGGTGTTGAGTTGTCCCCTTCTGTGGAGTCGTCTGTCGCTGAATATAGGTTTAGAAACCCTGGCCACTCTACCTCAAATTTCTTCAACAGTTTTTTGAGGAGGTCGAGTGCCAGCTTCTTATCCAACAATTGGATAAAGTCATCGGGACTTAAACTGTTCATGTTTAAAATATTCAAATATATGCTTACCTGAGCTGGATCTCAAGGACTTCCGTATAGCGTATAAACACAAAATACATCACACTAAAGGACTATTGCGAGACCGCAATCAACGCTCAAAACACACTTGAATGACAATGAACAGCGCAACTTGGAAATATAGACTTTACGGTGAATTCTCATGAGAAATGAAGTCTTTACATGTTCCCACGGTAGCTATTCCGCGATCACACTCGCAATGACCAGACCTATCTGAAAAAATCTCTCATCCAATCTGATTCACTAAACCATTAACCACATAGCAAAAATCTCAATCTATATCAGTTCGAAAACAGATCTCGGTAACGCGTATCCTCTCCATCTAGATCGAGTCTCTCAAGTTTCTTGCAACAATGCAGAAATCATATATCTCATACATGCAAGTAGAGAAAAGGTGCAAGTAACATATTATTAAAATACTCTGGTTAGAGCTAGTTGTAGAAAGTTTTTTTCAATTGGTTATAAATTAAATTAAAAATGCCAAGAAATTATATTCTTGTTTAATCCTTTATCCAAGTGTAAGTGAGCAAAGTTTCCTTGTGAACCCCCCCCCACCAATATAATTCGTAACAGTACTTTTGTTATATGACTCAATAATGCTTACTGGTGTATAATCTTTACACCCTGTTTTTATTATTAGATTTCAAAATATACTGGTGTTAGGCAAACTCTGTAGTTATGACTTTCAGTAACACTTGTTACATAAACTAATAGGGTAAACAATACACCAAATTTCAGCATGTGTAATCTCCAGAGATTAAAAGCTTCATTCATTTTTCACAGTACTTCAGTTTATAATAGTTCTGTTTCTTCAGTTTAGAAGATTTCTCATCTCATTTCTTTATCAGTGATGTCATATACAGTCAACCTCCTATTATCAATGTCATGCAGGACCCAAGTATATATAGGAGAGAAATAATGGTTAGTATTACATATAAATAATGGTCCATGCGGTTAGTCTAGTGGCTTTGTGCTTTGCAACCATATGCCTGAGGAAGGAGTGTCCCAGGTTCGATTCCTGTCGAAGACGTGAGGAACTTGAGGATCTTCCTCAGGCATAGCCAAGTTAGCCGGTCTTGGGCAGTAGGGTTTTTTCCGCCAGTTTATCTAGTGTTTTTCATCCTGTAAGCAGGCAACCCAGCCACATGAACATACGCCTCTACAGCCAAAAATATATCCCCCCCCCCCAGCGGCAGACTAGACGACAAGTCGGTTGGGAGTGGTACTAACAAGTAGTCGCATCTAAGTAACACGCGGACCCTGCATAGGAAGCGGGAATAACGCGTAGTGAAAGAAGAAAACAAATAATGAAAGAAACCATAGTATTTGTAATTATCAAGGTACAGATCATTTTCCAGAAGGACTGACCTTCGGCTGTCAAGAAATATCAAAAGGCATTCCTTTCTCCCTAATTATTAAGGAACTGTCAATATGTGATATATGTATATACAGTGGATTCCAGCTAATTAGGCAACATCAGGAATATAATTTGACCCAATTAAGCAGCTGCTCCAGTTACATGCAGTTTCACATAAAGAGCTTAAGATGTGTATGTACTTAAGACAAAATACGAGTTTTTCATTTAACAAAATTACTGACATTAGATAAACAACTGACTTTAATTAAAGTAAAATGTTTGCCATAAAAATAATTTCATTTGTATACTTATGAAACATGCATACAAGTTCTTAGCAATTAATGTTCTAGGAATGTAGCCTGACTTTTTATTTTTATTTTTTTTTTTTTTTTAGTGCAACTGAATAAAATTAGCCCAAGTACCTAGTGCAGGAACAGTACTGCCTTCTTTGTCTTAGTGCACGAAATAGTCATAATCCACCAATAAATTTGAGCATCCTGGGTAGTCACTCATTCAAGCTTAGGGGTGTCACCATCACATGTCCCAATATTTTGCTGCAATTCTCCATAATTTCATCCTCGAAATCTTCATTTTAAGAGGGTTTCCAAAAAGTACGGTAACATATTTCTTTTCTCAAGGATGTTTAATAATAGGAAGGCAAAATTAAACACCAAGAAACAAGTGAATATTCACTACTTCTCCACAAAGTCTCCAAATTTATTAATGCAATTGTCCCAATGACAGATCAGTTTATTGATACTAGTACTGAAGACGTCCGTGCCTGCACCTAGTAACCAACATCACACTGCCTGATGAACTCCCTCATCCGTAGTGAAATGCCTTCCAGAAAGGAGTTTCTTGAGGAGGGGAGGGGGCTGAACAAATGGAAGTCTAATTCTGAGATGTGGGGGTGGCAGAGTTTATCAACAATTACAGTGCAACCACTCACGAGTGGTGTTGACATCATATGGAGTAGCATTGTTGTACACCAAATTCATGCCATTTGTAAGGAATCCTGGTTGTTTACATCCAATGTTGGCTTTCAGTTTGTCCAATGTTGCATAGTAATGATCTGCATTGATTGTCGCTCCCTTTAGCAAGTCCGAATAGAATGCCTTGGCAATCCCAGAACACTGTAGCCATGACTTTTCAGACAGTGGAAACGGTTTTGAATTTTTTGTGCACAGGAGACTGTGGACGTTTCCAAGTCATGAAGTCTTATTTGCTCTTCGGGGTAAAGTGAACACTTTCTTGCTTGCCTAGTCTCCTGTGACTAGGAAAGCAAGAAATCCTCACCTTTGTTGCTGTATCACGACAGATTCTCCGGTCATATCTGCTTGCATGTTGCCTTGTGCTCTTCTAAAAATTGTTGGGGCATCCAGGCACACCTTTTGAAAGGTCCAAGAACATTGTGAACAATTTCTTAAATAGAGGACTTAAGTTCACCACCTATGCAATTTTATGCAGGCTCGCTTGCCAGTCTTCAAGAACGATGCTCTTAATGCACAAAATGCTGTCTTCTGTCTTGCTCAATGAAGACCTGCTTGCCCAAATGTTGATCTTCAATGTCACTATGGTCTGCTTTAAATTCACTGCACCAAACACAGACCCGTTTCTTTGACATAGCTTTTTTTGCTACACAGCAACCAGCTCACGGTGAATGTCACTTGGTGAATCCTCTTTTGCTTGCGAAACACGAATAACTTCATGGGTACTTATTTTGGATCACACCACCATCTTGCAATTGGATTAGCTGTGAGGGGACAGTAGCACCACACTGCAATGGCAGTCTTTTTTAACGTTATTAAAATGATCTATCTGTCCACTGTGTTTTATCTCATTCCCTTTTACCATTATAAAGAAAAAAATGTATTACTTTACTTTTCGGAAACACTCTCATAGTACTGGACTATCGTCAATAGATGCACAGTTCCTGATATGGTTCACTTCAAGACATCATTTTCACTATCAGTTATAGCTGGCATATCACGTTTGAATGCATGAAACAGCTTTAATCAAATTTTTAGATTCAAAACTGTTTTGATCGCTTTTGAATGGTCCTGTTGCTTATTCTTCCTCACCAAGTATCAGCCATTAAGTGTATTGCTTGTAAAAGATCAACTTTTGCATCGACCTACTTAGCAAATGTCAAGAACTAGTAAAATCTTTCTTCATTTCTGTTGTAATTCTGTGTCCTAATTCAGGAGCAAATTCTTAAAATAGTCTAATGTCAACCATACATTTTTGTTGGTATGGTACTGAACTAGTAAACCCTGTATTATAATCCCTTTAAAGCATAGAGCCTGGTCCTTTTTTTCCAATAAATAACATTCACTTACCAGTGACATATTTAAACACCATAACACTGTTACGTGATCCATTGTTTTCTTTGATCTAAATAGTGTAACTTGCTTATAACATATGGAATCATCCAGTGCAACACGATAAAATAGTCTTGTTTCATGAGCATTGTAGATGTTGTTAGCAATAAATTTTCAAGAAAGATTACATACTTATACAGTGGTACCTTGAGATATGAGTGCCCCAACATACGAGTTTTTTGAGATACAAGCCGTCACTACGTCGATTTTTTGCCTTGAGTTACGAGCCAGAATTTGAGATACGAGCCTGCTTCAGTGACGTCACAACCACCACTCTACTCAGATTCCTGAGTCTTGCGCATCGTTCAGTTCACATGTTTATCTCACCGCAGAAGCATTTCTTTCGTGTTGAGTTTTAATTTTGTGTTTTGTATGTACAGTTATTTAGCTAATTTTTTTCGTATAACCATGAGTCCAAAGAAGGTGAGTGTAAAGAACAGTGGTGAGAAAAGGAAAAAGGTGATATCCATGGAATTAAAGCGTGAGATAATAGACAAACATGAGCAAGGCGTAAGAGTAATAGACTTGGCAATGCAGTACGATCGCACTACTTCTATGATATGTACTATTCTGAAGCAGAAGGACTCGATAAAGGCTATAACTCCAGCTAGGGACGTTAAAATTATTTCAAAGCTACACAACGCTGTCCATGAAAAGATGGAGAACCTGCTGATTTTTTGGTTGACAGGGAAGCAGCTCGCAGGAGACACTGTGACAGAGACTAATTTGCGAGAAGGCATGAGCCATTTACGCAGATTTGCTGCAGCAGACCCCAGATACTTCAGTACAGGAGGCTTCACAAGAGCAGTTCAAAGCCAGTCATGGGTGGTTCAAAAATTTCCGAAAAAAGACCGGCATTCACTCCGTTGTCAGGCATGGTGAGGCAGCGAGCTCTGATTCTAAGGCAGCTGAGGAATTTGTTAAAACCTTTGCTGAATTGATCGAAGCCAAAGGATACATCCCCCAACAAGTTTTCAACTGTGACGAGACAGGGCTCTTCTGGAAGAAGATGCCAAGCAAAACTTACATAACGGCAGAAGAAAAGAAGATGCCAGGTCACAAGCCCGTGAAGGATAGGTTTACCCTCGCACTGTGTGCAAATGCGAGTGGCGACTGCAAGATCAAACTGCTGCTCATATACCACTCAGAAAACCCCAGAGCCTTCAAGACACAAGGTTTTAAAAGAAAAACTGCAGGTTATGTGGAGGGGAAAACCCAAAGGCATGGGTCACCAGGCAGTTTTTTGTGCAGTGGGTCACCAGGCAGTTTTTTGTGCAGTGGGTCAACTTGGTCTTGCCTTTAAGGAATAACTCTAAGTCAATGACTTACCCCTGCAAGCCCTTCTCGTCCTTGACAATGCTCCTGCCCCACCCACCAAACCTTGAGGAGTTTAGCTTTATAAAGGTTCTCTACTTTCACCCAACACCACCCCTAACCTACAGCCCATGGATCAACAGGTGATCTCCAATTTCAAGAAACCTTTTACCAAACACATGTTCCGACGCTGCTTTGAGGTTACGGAGGGAGAGCACAAACCTAACTCTTCAAGAGTTCTGGAAGGACCACTATAACATTGTCATATGCCTCAAAATTATTGATATGGCCGACAGTGTGTTACAAAAAGGACCTTGACCTCTGCATGGAAAAAGCTGTGGCCTGAGGCTGAAAGGTACTTTGAAGGATTTAGACCTGAACAGGAAGTGCTGGAGGAGATTGTGTCCCTCGGAAAATCCATCGGCCTGGAGGTGGATGAGGGAGACATCGAAGACCTTGTCGCCGCACATTCCGAGGAACTGACGATGGAGGAGTTGACGGAACTACACACGCAGCAACATACGGAGGTTCTGCAGGAGATTGGTACAACCGCAGAGGAGGCTATCTCTTCAAGTGAGATAAAGAAAGTGTTGGCAATGTGGGAAAAAGTTTGACTTTATTGAAAAGGAACACCCTGAAAAAGTTGCAACTGGTCGTGCAGCGGCACTATTTAATGACACTTGCCTAACTCATTTCAGAAACATTCTAAAAGGGAGGAAGAAACAAAGCTCCTTGGACAGGTTTCTATTGAAATGCCTTGCAGATGAAAGTGACGAAAGAGTAGCAAAAAAGAAAAAAACTAGTGAAGAAGAAAATTAAGTTAAGCAAAAGCGAAGTGAAAGAAAAAATTAATACCATATGCTAATCAGCTCTGCCAACATCTGTTTATTTCTTTAGATTCTCTTTTACATGTATGTATGTACAGTATTTGGTTTTATTTTGTTTGTATACAATATTTGTTCATTATAAATACATTATAAAAAAATTGGAATGGTTTTTTGGGGGCTGGTATGAATTAATCTCATTTTAATTAATTTCAATGGGGAAAATTGATTTGAGATACGAGCATTTTGACTTACGAGCTCGGTCATGGAATGAATTAAACTCTCTCACACACACACACATTTTTTTTTTTTAAATTCCATGTGGCAGAGGTTACTGGCTGGCCCAATTAAACAGTATTGTGTCCCACTAAACGAAGCAAATTATTTTGATATTCTCGTTATGTTTCTGTTCTTCTATACTTATCCAAAATAATTGGTGGACCAATCCATTAAGTGGAATCTACTGTGTGTGTGTGTGTGTGTGTGTGTGTAAAAAACACAAGTGTATCCTGCCCACAAACGTTGCAAACCTCTCATCTTGTAAAGTTGCATAACTTCATCATTTATTCATGTATGAATAGGGAAATACACTGCTTGGAAAGAAGTCACCAAACACTATAGGGTGAAGAACAAACAGTCACAGCACCCACTTTAACAAGATGTAGAATCCCCCTTTTGCTGATGAATGCAGCAATCCTACGGGGTATAGCGATCAATGTGAATTTTGGACCATTCTTTGTGTAGGCATGTAATGTGATCCTGGACTGTTGTGGGGTGGACATCTTTTGACCTAACCTGATGCACCAGTTCATTCCACAGATGTTCAATAAGGGTGAGATCAGGGCTCTGTGGAGGCCAGTCAAGTGCAGTTACAGCAGCAGCCTTATGACACGGTGCAGTGTCTTGCTGAAAGAGACAATGGTCAGTTCCATAGACATGCAAAGTGGGAATCATTGCATTGTTCAGAAACCTCTCAAAGTTCAATGTTCGTGGCACCACAAACAGAAATCCAAGGCCAAACCAGGGCCATACGATCACACCTCCTGCTCTGAATTTCACAGTTGAGGTTATGCATTCTGGTAAGAGACATTCACCAGGTATCCACCACACCTGTCCATCTGTTTGGTAGAGGGTGTAGCGTGATTTGTCACTCATAACACTCATGTAGTGTCAAGTTCACTGGTGCAAAGAGCATATATAGTAGGACATGGAAGCTTGGATCGGGTAATGATGGGTTTGCATACTGCGGTTTATCATGGAAACCATGTTGTGAGTCTTGGTGCTGAATGCTTTTGTGCAGATTCGTGTTCTGGTCAATGGCTGGAACTCCAAATTCAACATGTCACCCTACAGTCACTTTTAGTGAATGTAGTTGGTTGGTTGTCCACTGCAGGTAGCACTTGCAGTTTACTCCCTGCACTTCCATCTCAGTATGGTATCACTGATTGTTGAACTGAAATGGCCAAATTTGTCAACAATTTGCCAAACAGATAGGCCTGCAACATGGCATCTTGTCACAATGCCTCTTTCAAACTCCATCAATTCCCTTCTTGCAGCCATTTCACTCAGACACAGTTGCACTGACTTGGGAGCATCATATTCCTCCAATTTATACTGGCTATAAGCACATGGCATGATGCACCTTACCCATGGGGGGGGGGGATATCCATTGACTTCTTTCCAAGCAGTGTATATAGAGAAATATTCATATAAAAACTCCTGGAGATAAAGTCTATTGGATGAGAGCAAGCTAAGTTTCTGTTTTGTGTCAAGTGATAAATGTCAGACAGTTCATGAGCCTCATCTCCAAAAAAGAAGTTTGCTTATGCATTGCCAAATGCATAATGTCCATTAGTTGGCTTATGGACAGCAAGAGCACTGAACATTTGCGAAGGTGGATGTTTAAGTTCATGTCCCAACCATCTCAGTTGACAATTTGGAATTGTTTCTATTAGAGGTCATTGCTGACTTTCTTCAAGAATGACAGTATTAGGAATGTGATCTTGCCATGTATATCCTAGTATTGTTCAAAGGTATGTTGTCCTAAAGCTATTGATAATATTAACTGCTTGCTGCGTAGTAATGTATCATGTCTGGACACCATATGTAAATATGGCTTGACTGATTATTTTGTACAGATGAATTTTGGTATTTGTGGTGACAAGATTGAATTTCTGGATATTAGTTAGACTTTTATGGAATTTTTTCACTATGTCAAAGTAGAGTATCGATCTAAGAACCAAGGTAGTGAAAATCATTTACTTCAAGAATGTGGTAATTTAGCCTAATATATCCTTCAATTCTGTTCCTTAGGACTTTAATTTTATTGCTGTTGATTGTCAGTCCAATCAGTGCTGCATTTTTACATCAAGTATCAAAGTGGTTTTGGGCAGTCTGGATGTTGGAGTCAATCAGCATATCATCTGCAAAACGGACTACTTATGTGAATTTGTCCTATTTTACTGCAAGTCTGAATACATAATCAAGGGCAATAATAAAGACATGGTGCCAGAGAGTCTCCCTGAAGAACTCCAGTGGAAATACGAAAGCTCTCAGTCATCTCTCAATTAACCATTACTCTTGCACGATAATTCTGGTACAGTTCTGCTATTGCTTTGATTATTTTCAAGGGTATGCCATAATAACTGAGAATTTTAAAGATCCTTGGGCTATCGATTAAGATACTGATATTAAGATTATGATACTGAATAAGCACACAATATCAAAATATACAGAAATTATACTTTGTTAACCAGAAATAAAATTATGTTATTCAAAAAATTCAGAAAAAAATTGTTATTCAAATATAAAAATACTATATAGAGAAATTACGTTTTGTGTAACCAGAAATAAAATTGTTATTCAATGACAAATTCTTCATGTTTTTTCCTTGGAAAAAACATCAAGAATTTGTCAAAGTAAAGGATACTATGACAGCACCACATGATTACTATCAGTTTACAACAAGTTTACGATCAGCAACTGTCCTCCAAATTAGTCTTACTAATCAGAACTCCAATATTGTCAGATCTTATATTTCAATCTTCTGACTGCATCAATCCAGCTAGATCCTTTTGATAACTTTTCCTCTTCCATTCTATTTAAATGAACATCTTCATTATTAATACTATCTTTATCTTCATTTTTAATAAGATGCTGCCATTGATGACAAGTTTGTTCATCTAAATTTTTCTCAAAATCTGACCTGTGGTCTTGTCTTTGATCAGCTGTTTAGTTCTAACCCAACTCTAGGATCCATAAGATAAAACTGGTTTGAACTCTCTCATATATTTATAGTTTAGCGTTTTGACTAATATTCACTCTGAAAGCAGCAGGAATATTTTAAATGTTCTCCATTTAGAATGCAGTTATGTTTTCCATGTTCCTGTCTATTTCATAGTTTTTGCCTTTGTATTACAATATCCATGTCAAAGAGGTTACAGCAATTATCCAATTTAGTTAACTCTGAATACTTGTACTGGATTTATTTAACAGTATAACATTGTTAGATCCTGAATGGAGAACTTTACAAACAAATTCGTTATTCAGGATTTAACATACTAAAATGTTACTAATTAAAGAGATACCTGCACATCAGCATGAAAATTTCCTTGTGCCATGTGATAATATGTATTCTATGTGCGCTATATACTGAAGTTTATTCCTGTATAACTGAATTCAGAAGCAGAGAATTTTGTGTTAGAATAGTGAGAATTGTGTAAGGGAATTGTTAAATTATTGGTAAATCCCATTAAGCTGTCTGGTACATTACGAAATTTCCAAACAGATAAGTAGTAATCCAAAATAATCGTATGTAATCTGTATGAGTTGAGCGTAGTGCCAGAGGCTGTACCTACACGGAAAGTGATATCAGAACGACTACCTGAAATACGGTAACCTAACAGATTAGGGAGAGTGTGGGATCACCCAAGGGGGCATGAGCTGCGAGGTTCATGTGGTAAAAGACACATCGAATAGAGGGCGCACGAAAGGGTGAATAAAGGACGATGCGAGCCATATTACAGGGCTTTTTCATTCTTCGGTTCCTGGATCCCACTTGGGGAGGTTTTGTCAGGTGATTCGTGAGAGAGCGGTGGGTCGATTACAACGACGTTGGATGATGAGGCCTATTCCTGAGAATGCTTGAGGATTTCCAAGCGAAGCTGATCGTGATATGACGGCCTATGCAGAATCGAGCCTTCGAAAAAAAAAGTCCCATCGAAGAGAACGGAGGAAGTTTCCTGAGAAGCGGTAGAAAACACGCCAAAGCCCAGAAGTGATTCAGGGATAGCGTAGTGAATCGCCAGGCAGAAACAGTTGACAACTATTCAGGAAGGTAACCCAGATCTACTTGTGATAGCGTTTCTGATTGTCATAACGGTAATGTAAAGAATTTCATTCTATGTTAAGATCACTTTGAAGAAAGGGAACTGTGTATACTGTAAGCTAAGGACATTTTTCTAGAGAACTTTTAAGTGAGAATGTGATTGAATTAGTTTAACCCTGTGGAACAAAGAAGAATTGTTGATAGGCAGTATTTTGATTGAGAATGACAAGGCTTGACTAATGAAATTTAGAATTAAGATAGCTTTTGATAGAGTATTAATGAAAGTGTTTAATGTGTATTCAATGAATAACTTGTGAAAGGAATTATAACCTAGTAGTGTTATGCTTACACTTAATCTTATCTTTTCATAATTGAAGGATTTAGCTTACTCGACTTCATTGATGTGATTTAGCATGAACCTTGACTTAGTGCGAGTTTTGTTCTATTGAATATTTCAATTTTTCTTAACTGTAAAATGTTTTGTGCTTTTCCAATAAATATGCTTTTGTATCTTATACCTGAGTTTATGCCTGATTACGAATTCAAACCACCACTTATGAAATAGAACCTTTTTGGCAGGAAGGAATTTAGATATTGTAGTTTAAGTGAGATTTAGGTCACGACTGCTAACTGAATCTGCTCGGCGCTAGCGTAAGATTAATTATTGTGTGTATCCCTTTTGAATTTAGAATTGTTTCCCTAAACAAGAGTCTCTTCTGTTATAGGATATTGGCTGGCGCAGCATTAAAATAAATTTTGCCAGTATCCGAAAAGGAATAGTACTGAATTAATATTTAAGAGGCACAACTGTAGATTAGATAGCAGGCTAATTAGAGATAGAATAAAGTAAAATATACCAAAGCAACGACGTAACAATGGCACAGCCGACAGGATGTGATTAGGGCCCCTAGAATTTAATAGAATTTTTGATATCGTATCAGGCATTTATTGGAATAATTAGAATTTAAGGAAATTATATTGTGTTGAATTGTAAGATGAATGCAGATATGTCCCTACCTACAAGCTCAGAGTTAGATGACTCAGAATTTAGAAACATTGATCCCCAACAGGTATTCCCTCAGTTTTCGGGTGATGAATCTGATGATGTGGTTGCATTCTTCGAGTACATTGAGGAATTGAGAATGATTGGCCGGTGGAGTGAATTCCAACTGCTCAATCTGCTATGCAGCAAGCTAGTTGGAAAGGCTAAAGCCTATTTTCACTCCTCACCGGTTCTGAAAGAGACCCGGAGTTATGTTAAATTTAAAGAAGTCCTTATTTCACAGTTCTCAAGGGTAAGGAACATGGGACCGAATCTGTAAGCTACAAAGGATGGTACAGAAGGACAAAGAAAGTGTGTCCAATTATCATAACAGGTTGTTGGATCTTGCCAACACACTAAGTGTTTCGGACAAAGACAGGCACCACCTAAACTGGGCCGTCTTCCAGCACTTTAGGACAGGATTGAAACAAGAGCTTAAGGAGACAGCATACGAAAAGGATATATCAAACTTAGAGGAATGTTATAATGCAGTAAAACAGAGGGAGCAACTGCTCGGAGACATTTGTCCCGCAGGCGTTCTTGGGTCTGTCAATTTGATCAAAGAAGAGAGAGAATTAAAGATCAGGGCACTGAAAAGAAACATCCAGAAAGGAAGGAAAAACAGAAGGGACAGAAAGGAAGCAAAGAAACTAGACCTGAGACAGTTTACCAAATAGCTGCTAACAGTCAAAATTTTAGCGAGGTTCGCTCCTTGATAAAGCAGGAAGTGGAGAAACTGCAGCAACCCATCATGGAACATCTAGATACTGTACTCAGTCAATTGACAACAGCCTCTATGACAACTCACGAAAACCCCTCATTACAAGATCAGAAAATCAATGACATAGTTCACAGGGAGTTAGAAAGCATGCAGAGACCACTATTTGACAAAATGGACTATGATGCATAAAATGATAGAGCTGATTGCCAAAATACAATAGCAACTCTCCTTTGTCCTCGGACGGAGATAATGCTAGGGGCTACAACCAACAGGGCCCAAGATGCTATAGCTGCAACATGTTAGGACATCTAGCCCATAACTGCTTCAACAGACAAGGCTATTAAAAGGGAAATTCCCATTCAGAAGCCAAGTCACGTGTTTGTAGCAAGCAAGAGAAAGGAAAATCAGAAACAAGACACTAAATTAATGGTAGGATCTGCGGAAAAAACTTCAAGGGATTGATTGACACAGGCGGGCTTCAATTATCTCTGAGAACTATTTCAGAGAGATAGAGCCATATGTAAAGGGTAGGATTAAACATTTAAGAAGGCCCATTAAACTTTTGGGAATATCCTCCACTTTTACCCAGGCTACAAGGTCAGTGAGACTAAGAGTGAACTGGCCCGGATTTAATATGCATGTGTGGCACATGTGAATATCCGATCTTGACAACCCCCATATGCCTGAAATCCACTTGTTCAAGTTTCCTCTCACAATTTTTCTTGGCCCCTTCTCAAATACGCTTACATACATCTTACTTATACAAGCAAAAATATGGGATTTGACCTTCAAAGGTCAAATCTCATATTTTTCAGAAGGCATAACAGCCTTCTGAGCTACGAGATGTAAAACTTTTACACCTCCATATTTGAGCATTTTTGCTCAAATATCTTCACTAAAAGTTATGCCTATTCATAAACATTGTATACGAATGTTTTGTCATTTATAGTTTTACTATATTTTATGTCCTGACACAAATCTGCCAGACTGATCTGTTCCTTAAGTTGAAAGAATCATTGCACTGCTAATATTTCACTACCAGTGATGATGTTTCCTTTGAAATGGCCAACTTATCAAACACGTAAAAAAGGTTTGTTGACAGGAATACAAAATTTATCCCAATGCTGGAGAGTAATGATAAGGCAGAATGGGATCATTTTGAAGCTTTTATTTTTAATATTGACCACACACACACAAGAAGTAACACAACTATTATATGTCTTAGAGAGCTAAGGCTTTGATAAGGATCTGGTCTGGGATTTGCAGTGGAGTGGGAAATGAATGTTTTCTCATTCCAATAAGGAATAGTCATTTGGATCAGGAGAGTGGAAACAGTAATCAAGACCATGAAAAAGAAATAGAAATCCTGAGGGTCATCTCACTTAACACCACTGCAATGAGATCAAAAATCTACAGTATTTAGAGGGAGAGCTAGTAAAGTAAAAGTCCAGTTGGAAGAATGATGAGGTTTATCTGGTATTCTGGTTGGCACATTAATGATTTAAATAAGATCAAAAGTGATAGCAAATACGTTTGATGGCTTCCCTAGAGAGGCGGGGAGAAAGTCAGTTTCTGTTATGAATGAATTCTCTTAGGAACTAGCTTCATCTCCATCTCTCTAACTTCACAGATCAAGCTGGAAGGGAAGCCAACAAACGTATCTGCTATCACAGTCTGGGCAATCGGACTGCATGAAATCAACTTTTAGAGATATGTAGTCAGAGGGAAATATGATTGCTGGAATTAGAAGAAAGGTAAAGACAGCAAATGAAAACTATAAAAGCGAGATAAGGAACCTTTGATCCAGAACAGATTGAAAAGTGGGGAGTCCAAGCTTGATAACCTTTAATAAGGAGTGTCTGATTTGAAAAAGTGCATGTTCCTTCCTTTTTTTTTTTTTTTTAATTGGAAGGCACCATGTAAGATGTGGTTGTGAAAGCTGAGATGGACTGTATTTATGGAGGATGCAAATTGAGGTTTGGTTAGGAATAGCAGATCAGGTTTTCATGGCTGTAAGTGGTGGTGTACATCATTAATGTTTGATGCTCTGGATATTGGCGAAATGGATGTGGAAGTGCTTTTATTGGATGAAATTTTAGTATTATTTTGATTTTTCTTTGAGCATATTTCTGTTATTTTTTTGTAGAGATTTTTTATATCTGCAGTGATACTAGTATTTGGTAACTTTCATAGCTGAGTAAATGCAAAAAACTAAAATTGTCCAGCAGGAGTATGTAGCAGAAATGAGAGAACTGTACACCTAACTCCCACACAGGGAGTGCTCAGACTTCAAGCTTAGCCTCGACAGTTCTCTCTGCACGCTGCTATTCTGACTCCATAAGAATAAGCAGTAGCAGGATTATTTTAATTGGGAGGACTAGCTGGACTGCAGAAACTGCTTTGCTCTCAAATGGAGATGCAGCATGCCCACGCCTTAAAGTGCATGAGAAACAAGTGTGAGGGAGAGACAGAAATTGGGGACCTTACTCTGGAGATGATACATGACAGTAGCCACTTCATGCCTCGAATAAGCATAGCAGTGGCATTTCACTGGACAATAAAAATCAAGGTGTAAAACTTGAAATAACCCTCATACTGTGTGTGTGTGTGTGTGTGTGTGTGTGTGTGTACACACACACACACACACAAAACAATAATATAATTATTTTTATTTAATAATGTATTATTATTATTGGTAAATAATAGAAATAAATATAAAAATAATCTTTCTCAAAAAAATTTTATTGCTTCCAAACTTACCAAAGAATAGATAAATTAACAAATATGTTTAAAATTCTCTCATGACAATATCCATGATTTTGCACTTAAAAAAAAAAGGTTATTAAAAAAAATTAAAATTTAATATAAAAAAACTTATAGGATATTTTTGGCTTTAACTTAATTTCTTTTTCTATTAAATAGTTTTGAAAGCCAAAACATATGTAATATCTTAGAATCATTGTAACAACCTCTTTTTCTAACCCAGAAAGAGCAAAGAAACAAGTAATCAAGGGTATATATATATATTGAGAGAGTTTAAATTGCAGAGGTTGGTAAATAGATGAAACAGATGATTGGGAAATAAGTTACTGACATAAGCATACCAGATAGTGGAGTGATTTTTCAAAGGGTGTAAAGAATAAGCCATCACTGGATAGTGCACAATGGTGTGGTAAGTAGGTAGTTTTTTTTTGTTTTTTTTTTGCATGATGAACACTGGGTGACTTAAAACACACCACCAGAGTGCAAGGATTTCATGAATAAATTTAAGATGGGTGTGACGAGTACCGTGGGATTTATGGTGATCTTCCATGTCAAATCTTTGACTCTGTGGAAATGTGTTTCTTTTTGTAAAATAAATATAGAATTAACTTTGTATATGAATGCTATTAAAATGTATAAAAACAAATCCACTTTTACTTCTATTTTGTTTAATCAACTCACATGCACCTCAGTAGGCCAGCCTGGGTAGCTAAGTGGTTACCATATTTGCTGACTAACCAATAGGCTGTGGGTTTGAATCCCATCATGAGCATGGATGTTTTGTAAATGTCCAAGTGGAAGATGAATTTCACTGCCTATGCAAGACCACCACCACCCTGCTTACTAAACAAGGAAAGTGGCTTAAAAGATTAAAAAATTTATATATAAATACTCACTGGTATCTAGAGCAGGATTTTGTGATTATCTAATCCCTAGCTCACTACAGCACTAATGATGTACTATAAGCCAACAGCATTTCATGGGTCGGATTCATAAAAAACAAATTAAGATCATAATGCATCAGCCTGTTGTAAATAAGATACTGGTTTTTACAATGCATAAGATGAAAAACAAATTTTTCTGATAGAAAACTCCTACTCAGAACTTGGTAAACAATAAAATTTTCTACTGACCACCAACAGAATTTAAACTCTTAATCGGAAGTTGATATCCACAAAAGCTATTATTTTATAAGTTTAAAATAAATTAGTAAATATTTTATAAAGTAACAAACAAAGACGTACAAGTCTAGTTGCAATCTTCATTGTTTCCTTGAGCAAAACAGTTTTACATCTTGAGATAGGTGGCTGCTAACACTACTAACAATGTTTTGTCCATTCACTCTCTTATCATGTTGAGGTGAAGGAAGGTTTAAAGAAGAATAAAAGAGCAGTTTAACAAGGACAGTTTTAATGAAAACATAAAAGTGAATCAAAGCTGGGAAATCTTTAAAAACAATATTAAACAAACAGTATACGAAGCCTTAGGGAAAAAGAACAGTTGGAAATAAATAAGAGATCAACTTCCTCTTGAGTATCAAGGAGTTCAAGTACTAGAACAAAAGAAAAAAGAAGCTTTTAAGCATATATACAAGTTAAATTTAATGAAGAAAAATATAAGACAAACACATAAAGAACATAATACATTTGGCATCATCGTTACAGTGATGGTATTGGAAGACCATGGCTTGGATAATCCTTCATGCAGGATCAGATGGAAGAAAACAAACGTTCTACTCAGAAGTCATAAGTCAGAGAGACTTGTTTTTGGAATCAACAGAAGCTTTCAAATATTCCCCAAACCACAACATGTATAGCTGGATCAGTTTACCAAAAATCTAAGATGATAATTTCATCTTAAATGAATATCGTATATTCTCTGCCAGGTTTGGCAGGAAAAAGATCCAGAGAAAGACCAAGATATAGGTGGATTGATATAGTAAAAAGTGCCTCAGAAGACAGAAATATAAGATCTAATAATGTTGGAGTCTTGATAGATAATAGATATCCTGTACACCCCTTGAGAGTACATGTCAGGAATTTGATGACGATGAATATCGTCAAGTAAGTTGAGGTAAAGCAGAAGTCATATTTTCATATACTAGTAGCCAAAAGGTGTCACACCATATTAATAAAATACTCTGGATTAGAGATAGTTGTTGGAAGTTTTTCCACTTGGTTATATTATAAATTAAAGATACCAAGAAATTATATACTTTAATAATGCAAAGCACATATCCTTGTGGATATGTGCTTTGCATTAATGGGATACTAAGGCAAGTGATGTGAAGTCATTAGCTTCTATATATGAGTTGTCCCCAGTCCTGAAAATACTTCGGGTGCAAACTTTGTTTGCTTATACTTGGAAAAAGATTAAACAAAGCACCGTATTTGCCGGCATATAAGACGGCACCTTTTTTGTACCCATTTTTAAGGAAAAAAACTTTATCACTGAATATTATAATGAATTTACAGTATTTCAAATATAAAGTAATAAATAGGTCTACTTTCAACAAATACCTAATCTAACTAGAAAAGAGTACCCACCTTTTAATCATCAAAACCCAGAAATTCATCTCCACAGCTAAATGAAGAGACACTTTAACCTCTTCTAAATCAGAATCTGAGTCCTCATACAACAAATTGTCCTCTGTACCATCCAGTGCATTACTAATTCCACACTTCTTAAATGATTTAAGCACTGTCTCAGTTTTCACAGCATCCATGAAGCTTTGACCCACTCACAAACTTGCGAAATGCTAGGCCTCTTCCTGATGGCATAACCTCAAAATCTGAAGACTGCATCCAGCTGTTCCACTTCTCCTTCATAAATCAATTAAATGGTTTATTAATACAGACATCTAAAGGTTGATGCTGGCTAGTTAGACCTCCTGAAATTACAGCTAACCGAGTTTTCAATTCCTTCAGTTTATTTGTAACATAGTCTGTTCTGTGAAAACAAAACTGATCCCATACTAGCATGGCAGGCTTCTTCAACAGGGCACCTAGACCAAATTTTATCTATCCATAACTTCATTCCTCCTCAATCCATCCAGCCTTTTGCATGAACATGGACAAACACTCCTTCAAGCAGTTTTTCTTTGGATAGTGTCTTCCTTTTAAAAATCGATAGTGGCGGCAATTTTGTTCCATCAGCACAGCAGGATGCTGTGCTGATGGAACAGAATGTGCCCTTGGAATCTACAGTTTTGTTTGAGGGCACATCAAAAGTCAGCAGAACCTCGTCCATGTTTCCTATTTGTGCAAGTTCAAAATTTTCTCGTTTCCTTGCATTAATGATGAATCGATGAAATTCAATTATTTTTTCTTCATATTCAGCTGGCATCTTTTGTGATATTTTTTGTTTTAGTCTGCATACATAGCTGGTTTCTCTTCATGAATCTTGAACACCATGATGTTGATCCAGTAAAGTTGGCGATCCCTCTGTTAGTGGCTATCGCTTTCGCTTGATGAATAATCATTTTTGTAGACACTGAAAGTCCCGCTTTTCTGTGGTCTAAAATCCAAGTATTCAGTTCTGCCTCGAGTTCTGGCCAGTTTGCACTTCCACTTCGTAGGTTATGTTTACTGTGAGTTGCTTTTTTAAAATCCTCTTCCTGATTCTGCCAAGTTCTTATCATTTTCTCAGTTGGGAGTGGTCCGAAATGCTTCTCTGCAGCCCTGTTTCCATGTTCTTTAGCATACGCAATCACACATAGCTTGTATGCAATATTGTAACAATGCCGACGTTTTTCAGCCATAATTTGCCAAGAAATTTAGAGAAAATTTAATGGCAGCAATTTATCACCATTCACAACTGCGACAACAATTGGAAAGTTTAAATGAACAGGACACAGCTGTGATCGTCGATGACAGCGCATGCACATCCACTGAACTCTACGTCAGTGTTTCTCAAAGTGTGATACGCGTACCCCCCGGGGGGGGTACGTGAAAGGTCTTCAGGGGATCCGTGACAATTTTCGGCTATGCATCATTAATGCATAGAATAAAATTAAATGTATCCGTGAGGTTAGAGATCGTAAAATGTTCCTATTGTATCACTGAATAAGGTACAGAGACATCTGCAGGCTGTGCAATATGTTTCTCAACAAACAGTGCAATTTCTGACAACTGGGATAAAAACGGCACTAACTAATGAATCGCATGTCCCCCTTCCACAGAAAATGCTGTATGACTCAATCAAAACCATATGTTGCCGGTGCAACATATGGTTTTGTTTGAGTGAACGTGTTAAAATGAAGAAATATATAGTTAATGTGTTTCAGATATTATATAAGGAATTTGGTTGAAGAGAATTAGCATTTCAACTCAACTGTCAGCTTGTCTTTGTCATTTAGTAGCATGATCTTTTGTTAATACCGCACCAATCATATGATGCAGATGTCTGAAGTATGAGAAACACTGCTCTACGTAACTGGAATGCTCTCACACACACTGCAAGGAAGCAATAAAGAAATCGTGTAACTCGGAACAGAGAAAATTTCCAGAAATGAAAATAATAAAACACTGAGTATCAGCATATAAGACACCCTGTTTTTCAGACCTATTTTCAAAGAAAAAAGCGCGTCTTATACGCCGGCAAATATGGTATATAATTTCTTGGTATCTTTAATTTAATTGATAGTATAACCAGGTGGAAAAACTTCCAACAGTCATTAGTTTACTCAGAGAATCCTAGAGACTAGCACTGGATTTTAGGAGTACATCATCTGCATAAAGCAAAAAGTGAGCATATCAGTAGGTATCAGCCCACTGACCACCAAATAACGACTGCGCTCAGAAGTAGAATGCCAGGGCCAACCCCAGACGCTATACCAACACCACAGCATGCCTTGGGTCCAAACTCCAGAACATGGGATGAGACTTTCTGCAACACCATTGACCCTTTACAGACAAACCCACTAGCCAAATGATCCTAGCCAGCCATCCAGGTTTGTCCATCTTGTCAAAAGACTACCAGGATCCTCCTCTTTTTGGATGTCCACAGGTTGCACCACACAGCAAACACAGAAGCAGGGCACTGGACCCCAGTGATGGTGGTTTGGAAGAACAGATAGCAGAAAAGACTCAGGAGAAGTAGAGTGAAGAATATAGGAAGAGAAGCAAAGAAAACGAGGAAGAATAAAAAGAGCCAGTACCATCACTGGGAGATCTCCTCCACCACAAACAGGTACTCCACAGGGAGTGGATGGAGACAATGAGATGTGTAGTGGAGTAGAGCCCTCCCACAATGAGTCCTTGGAGATGTTATGTAATAACAATAATAATAGTATCATTAAGGACATTTTTTGTTCATTTTCTTCTATCTAGCCTCAACAGTATCATTTGTCATATTTCTCTGTCATATCTTCAAATTACTATCTATATTTTCCTTTAACTTTATTTTAAAACTCCTTACAGACTTCGGCAATTTGTAATTTAGCAATATCAAACTTGTGCATATTAACTGTTTTTCCTTTTTATTTTTTTCAAATACATAACTGCATAATTCCAATTATTAGATGACAATCTGTTCTAATATCAGTACTTCTTTTATTTTGGAAGTCTAATAATATTTTCCTGCACTTTGGCTGATGAAATGTGATTGACTTAATTTTGTATTTTGCCATCCCATGACACCCAGGTTACTTTATGTATTATCTTATGCTGGAAGATTATGATACCTCTTACCAAATTGTATTTACTCATAGTTCCACCAGTAATCTGCAATTTACATTTTATGTTTTCCAGTTCCTCATTTATATTATCTTACTATTAAATTTGCCTATAAGAAGTATACTGTCTTTATGTGCATCATCATCAAGGTCTTATCAAGTAGACTATAAAACTTTTCTTTTTCTTCAAAAGATGCATTCTCAGTTGGAACATAGCATTAGACAACTCTTAACCTTCCAAATTTAAGACTGATATTATTCATTCTGAAATTAGTTTCCATCTGATCACTGCTTGACTAAATCTTTTACTCATGAGGATTCCAACTCCATATTGGTGTATATCTGTTATAAAGAAACCCTTGCCCATTGGAACAATTTATTTGACCAGTACAATTCCATCTTACTTTTCTAATTCCCAATAATTCAATCTTATATTTTTTCATCTCCTTTCTTAGCTGTGATAGTTTTACTGTTTGACAGTGTTTTAACATTCTGTTGACCAATTTATGTCTTAATTGTCTAAGCTTTAGTCATCACAAGGAATCCATCAAATTTCTGCATTTATCTGACTTGAAAATAATATTTAAATTTTTGGCAACTTGTGGTTTGTTCAGTGTTCCTATTCTGGTAGTAGGGCTGTCACCCTTTTTTTAAAGCATCCAGATATGCATTTACAAGCATTTCCTCTGGTGCAGATGTTGCTATTATACTGCCAATACTCAGTCACCAGAGCTTCTTTTGTAAAAATAGGCTCTATTCTACCACAAAAAGGTAAAGTTGGTATTTGAGCAAAAGACTTCATTATATTATATATCACCATCTTAGAACCTAGAAATTGACTTTACCTTTTACACTTTTACCAGACAATCATCATTGTTGATTTTTATTTTGTGAGTAGTTTCTACAATAGTATACACAGTGCAGGATCAACAATTTCTCTCACGTGCTTTTCAAAGATAAAGCAACATTCACCTGAAATGATATTTTCAATTATCACAACAATCATATATGGGCAATCAAAATTCTACATGCAGTTAGTCAAATGACATGTAATTCTCTATCAATGTATGGGTCAGTCCTATTCATATGTCTTTGGAGACATATGAATAGGACCATATATTCTGTCAAACAGGCTTATTATAGGACCTTTGTACCATGACTTTTTTTTTTTGCAAAAACTAATAAAAAGCATCCTCCATGACACTTCCTTGGTGTTGAGGAGGAAACATGGTTCATGCATAATGGAGCTCCACTACACTTCAGCCACAAGAATAAGTTGATCAAAGGTTGCCTGAAATTTTGATGGTCTAATCAAGGCAGACCAATTACTTGGCCCTCTCAGTCACTTAATTCCTCTGGAATTTTTTTTGTGGGATCATTTCAGATCACTGATACATGCTATCCTAGTGGAAAATTATGAACCTTAGGAACATGTTTAACATGCATGCTCAGACAAGCAAGCCAGAAACTTTCAAGTATGTCAGATGTCATTAGTATGACTTTAGTGGCTACATGGCTAGCAATGGATGTCACTGCTAACCACATCAACAGACAAATCTACCTTATGGTATGTGAGGTACACTCATCCTACTGTGTTTCTTTTGCAAGTTAAGGGATTTATATTTATTTCTTGATGTATTGCCCTCTATCTGCATTGCAGGTTGTCAGAATTCATGTTGCCACATACAACTAAAGGGATGTATCATAAAAATGAGTGTGTGTGTGTGTCATATGCTATATGATAAAGATTATTATCACTCAGTGTGAGACGACCACACTATATCCTTGCCTGCAGCAGAATCTGAATTCACAATCTACCAGTTGGAGAATGGAAGTACTATCTACTCAACTAACCAAGCCAGTATTTGCATTCACCTGGAATATTTTCTACCAGTTTTCTATCATTCATTTTCTCATTAAATGAGAAATTACTCCAGATATCCACAGTATCCTCATCTTCAGTTCTCAGATCAGCTCTATGTTGTTTGATTCCTTTTATAGTACTTTGTCCCCCTCCATTTCTAAGTTTCCCAAGTGGCCACTAAAAAAAAAGTTCAACATCTTTATGACATTTATCCATGTTATTCTTTCTGAAATCTTCTCATGACTTTCCTTAGCTACTTTTACACAAATGATATTTCCTGCATGTTTTTCTATATTCCTTAAGAGTACATGCTCATTATTAGACAAACTTTTCATACTTCATGGGTTTCCTAAAACCTACATCCTCCATGGAGTTCTTATTTGTGTATACTTCCAGACAACTTAACTACAAGGGTGTGCTGAAAAGTTATGATAATCGCCATGAAGTAATTGAGGTAGAATCATGTAACTTTCACATGATTCTACATAATACCCACAGTGTTATACACTTGTTACAATGCTGCCGCATCATTTGCAATACTCTGAGAAAAAAAGGTCTTTCCCTTGTTGCACAAACCAGTCCTCAGTTGCAGATATGACTTCATCATCTGTGGTAAATTTTATTCCTTTCAAGTGTTTATTTAAATTTAGGAATAAGAAATAGTCAGATGGGGCCAGGTCTGGCGAATAGGGTGGGTGGGTGGGTGAGACTAACAGCGAAAGCCTAAGTTGTGTATTGTCTGTTGGGTTTTGTGAGCAGTGTGAGTAGGTGCGATGTCCTACAAAAGGAAAAACATGCCTCTGCTCAGTTTCCCAGTGTTTTTCCTTCAGTACTTCCTTCAATTCCTGTTGAATAAACTGCTGCTGTAACAGTTTCACCTTTTTTGAGGTATTTGTTAAGGATTGTACCATCAATATCCCAAAAGACAACAGCAAAAACCTTCCCTGCTGACTTCTGGGTTCAGAATCTTTTTTGGCTATGGAGAACCTTTGTGTCTCCACTCCACTGACTGTTGTTTGGTCTCTGGGTCATAGTGATGAAGTCATGTTTCATCAACAGTCACAATACTAGCCAAAAAATTTGCACCAGATTTTTCAAAATGACCCCAAATCCCTTGAGATGACAGCACATGTTCTCTCTTTGTCAGTTTTCAAACATTTGGGGCTATCTTCGCTGAGAGCTTCTGCATGTCCAGATGTTGGTGGATAATGACCCCAATTCATTCCCAGAGTCTTTGCAATGTTTCTGGCTGGTATTTGTCTATCATTAAGGATCATGGCATGCACTGCATCAATATTTTCAGGTGATCGCTGTGGAAGGTCTTCCTGTTGTCTCAGGATGCCCAGTTTTAAACTTGGCCACCCATCTGGCAACTGTTAGATATGCTGGGGGAACAGTCCCCTAAAGTCTGACACAATGTTTGATGAATCTCAGTTGCAGACTTTTCTTGCAGCATGAAAAACTTGATGATGACCCACACCTCTATCTTTGCATTTCTTCAAAACCTCTGACATGTTTTCTTATATATTCTAAAAGGGAAAAAAAAAAATTATTACAATTTGATGAAACATGGGAAGGAGGAGTTAAAAGGTTTTACTGTTTTTCTTGTGGTTATATTCACTTGCTTTAATATTTTTGTTCTAGATGTTTATCAGAACTTTTCATCCCCCCCCCCAGAGACATTCTGAAAGTACCATTGCTTAGGCCACTTAAATATATCATTATAACTAATATTTAAGGAATTGACAGTGTATACTGGAAATATAGATTAAATAAACTTTAATATACACTTTCCGATATTTCGGCGAACGTTACGTTGCCATCTTCTTGGGAACTTACTAAAAAGACACGTGCACACAAGTACTAATACAACAAATGAGACTGAGGCTAGGACGCTAGCGTTTTCCTAAAGTCCTGATGGTGCCCCCTGGCGGGCTATATTGGTAGTTCTTGGCCTTTGGGCTGAAGTTCTTTTGATAAAAGTTTCCCAAATTTGGGGCAGTTTCATGCATCCAAATTTGTTGAGGTTTGGCATGTTCCTAAGGGCCGAGGCTGATTCCATGAATAGTCTTTCATACTTGAACTTGCTGCGGTGTATTACTGTGGCTTTCTTCCATCTTATTCTGTGGCGAGTATCCAGAGCGTGGTCTGCAAGCCCAGAGTGGCTGTACTGGTGAAATCGGATGTAATCCTTGTGTTCTGAGATTCTGATATTTGCTGTCCTGCCTGTTTGGCCAAAGTAGGACAGTTTACAGCTGCAAGGGACCTGGTATACACCAGGTAGGTCTAGGGGAAGTGGTTGGTCTTTGGTGGAGCGGATAAGGGATGCCAGTTTTCTATGTGGTCTGTAACAAGTGGTCAAGTCATGTTTTTTTAAGATTTTATTGATTTTTTCTGAGGTGCCTCTGATGTAGGGAATAGTGATGGATTTAGAGTAATCTTTTTTGTGAAGGGAAGGGGGTGGTGGGTTGTGGATAACTGGGTTAAGTATTTTTTGGATTTTTTGGAGGGGGTAGCCGTTGGCTGAGAAAGTGTCACGGATGTGATTTAGTTCAGTGGTTAGGGCTTGATTATTAGAACAGATTATTTTTGCCCTGTTGAATAATGTTTTAATAACTCCATATTGTTGTGAGGGGGGGGGGGGATTGTTGGTGAATGTATCTGCCTGTATGGGTGATACATTCACCAACAATCCCACTAAAAATACTCAGTACAAATGAGAGCAATTAGGTTGATTAATGATCTCTCTCTCACTCACACACATACCTTCACTGCATTGTTTTGTTTACCAGAAATATCTGTAGAAAATAAGTAGAAGCAACTACCTGCATTTTATTTATCTGATGTTATTCAGAAAAGGTAATTTCAGTTTAATGAATATTCTCCCCCCTCCCCACCAGGAATCTCATTTCATTCACTTTATCATAGTTCTATTTCTATCCTATGCCTTTTTCTGTAAAGTGGCTTCTGCATCCTTCATATGATCAGCTACTGGTCAACATCCATTAACAGATCAAGCATAAAACCAACCAAATGAACTTTCCTCCATTTCAACATTCCTTATATTGTGTTTTTTTTTTCTTTCTTCCTAACCACTTGCCCATACGTGGTACTATTGTACTATAGGTTTTGCACCCTCCCATGTGAAATTGATATATGAAAACTATGCATTCTTTACTGCTGGCTTTATATCATAAAAAAAAAAAAAACTCAAATAAAGTGAGTAAGTACTAGAGAAACAGGAGGCTGGTTACAGTTCAGAAGTGGATACTTTACTGTGATTTTTTTATCAGTGTTATTGATGTTGGTGCTATGGTACTGGTTTAAAGAGGAATTTACATTCAAGAATTAAAATAATATCAGAGAATAAGTTGCTTCTAAACTGCAGCTAATCTCCTACTTCCTCAGTACCAGACTTAAAAAATAAATTTAAAAAAAAATGAAAAACACGAAATACTGAATTTCTCAGGGTATTTATTCAAGTACCCTGAGAAATCACTCCAAATTTAGTAAAACTCTTGTCTGTGAATGAGATTTTTTATGAATCCCACGCATGAAAGGTTGAGAATCATATTACATTATGTACTGTGAATGAACTGGAGGTTAGACAATCTGGAAACCTTGCTTTAGAGACAAAACACAGAACTTTTCAAGCCATTTTAGGTCTCTAATAAGAACAATGCAACTCACACTAGCAAAAAAAAAAAAAAAAGTAATCAACCACTTAAAGACTTAAAACCATCCCTGCTACAGTAGGATTCAAACCCACAACCTGTTCATTGGAGAGCACACATATATATATACACACACACACACACACTAGCCACTCAGCAGAAATGAAGTAACACTATACATTTTAGACATTTTTTGCAATTTCAGAAGTGAAGAAAACCTTTTCTTATTAACTGGATTTAATTAACAGAAATTTTATAGGATGTGTGTTGTTGAATATCTGTTAAAAAAAAAAGTAGTAAACCATAATATTCAACATAGAACAATAGTTATAGCAGGTCATATTTTGACTATTTGCTCTTGTAATAAGAGTATTCCATGGCTTGCTCAATACTAAGCTTAACAGTTAATGTCTCCTTAGTACAGCTGAAAGAATGTTGGTTCATTTGCTATTTTTCTGTAGCAAGACATAGGTTCAAATCCCATCAAGGACATGAATTTTTCATGTCCTTGATGATTTTAAAGGCATGGGTTTGCTTTAAACTCATTTGAAATAATGATTGTTTATGTCAAGTGAAACTTACTACATTATAGCTACCTCATCATCCAAAAACTATGCACTCATCTACTATTCTCAATATCAATTTAATGTTTAACTGCAGATGTACTGTATTAATTCTCTCCACTACCTATATCCAATATATTACATATGAGATCCTATTAACTTTTATAACTAAATGCAACTTTTACTTTGAAAGCAAATGCATAAAATAAAAATAAAAAAATCAACAAGCAATGAGCGAGTTGCTTGGAAATTACACAACTTAAAAGAATGATTGTGAAAGAGTCAGTACATCTGCCTTTTAATTAGCAGTTTTCATCGAACAGCAATCAATCAAAATGTAAATTTATCGAAAAAACTACAATTCATTATAAAAAAATCACAATTCATTCGAACAGCAAATTGCTGAAGAAAACAATTCACCATAAAATTAATGAAAGGGTGGTTTCATCAAAATAGTGGTTGATTGAAATCTAAAATATTTACACCACTATTTAAATCATTGAAGTGCTATTATCAGCTGCACTGTATTTTTTGATTAATTGCGAGTTTTTTTTTAAAATTTTGTTGTATTTTTTGATTTTTTTTCATTGCAAATGTACTTACTTTTATAATTAACAACTTGGTCTCAAGGTATGGTACATGTTCTGTGCTCGAAATGCCCAATTATAATATAGTATCTTATTTTCTTCATACTTTACCCACATGCAGTACAGATGTACTGGAGGTTTTGCTATCTCATATATGGAATTTATTCCATGGACAATATACATAACACTCAAATGAGCACTTAAGTGCAAGTGGTTCAAAAACAGAAAGCACATTTTCCCTACCCAGTTACTCAGAAAAATATATTATACAATTACAACTGCAAAAAAAAAAATTTAAAAAGCTGTACAATTCTTCTGCTTTTATCTTTTAAGCTAATGCTGAAAATGTTTCTGAAGTAATTAAGATATCAAGGAAAAAAGTTGCAAAAAAATTAAGCACAAATGACAAAGATTGAAAGGCTTTATGAAGAGCAGTTATACAATATTGGGATTTTCATAAGAAAAATCTAAAGGAATCCATAATAGGTGAAGAGCACTTTCCACTCATTTTTACAGAAGCACTTCTCATTTGAGTTTGAATTGTGACTATCAGTGCAAGTTAAAACAGTGTTGATGGTATAAGATGAATTACCAGGCTCACAATGAAGCAGCACATACACACTGCAGAATAATATGCTAAAACAAAACAGTTCTTAATTATCATTTCAGCTAATAATGTCTGCATCTTGGGTAATGTTAGTTAATTTTAATAAAAAATGAAGCAATATTTCATAATAAAATAAGTGTTTTGGTGAATTACAAAAATATTAAAAAAAAATGGTGAAATGGTTTTGATAAATTTTAATGAACAATGGGCAAGTTGTTTAATTCACTGCAGCAGTGGCAGGATCCCAAAGGAGCAGAAAGGACAGACAGTGCTATTACATACAATTCCAAAATAGAGATAGCAAAATTACCAACTTGTTACTATCTCAGAGTTGGTGGTCAAGGTACTGAAAAAGCTAACCACAAGACCTAGTCTTAGTAATTTATTTACTTTCTATAATAAAGTGACAGTTAAGCTAGATAAGGGAAATATCTAGATAATGATAACACTAGATATACAAAAATCTATTATATAAACTGATACAAACAGGGATGGATATGAAACTAGGGATATGGATAATAGGGTACTGACAAATACAGAGAATATATGGTAAAGCAAAATCAAGGAGAAAGCAGGTGACCAGTGGTGTGCCACAAGGCTCTGTGCTGTTTGATTGGTATATTAATGATATTAAGGATGATATGAGGAGATAACCCAGTTGTTTGATTATGCTAAACTGGGGAGGGCAATAGTAAATAAAGATGATATAGAGATCTGCAGGCAGATTTGAATAGACTGATATTACATGAAAAGAATAAGTTGCTAGTTCAATGTTGTAAAGTGCAACATTGAATTATGTTGATTGGACTACACTGCACTGAAGAAACAGATGTAGGGAGGGAGGAATGCAGCATGTTTGCAACTGTCAAAAGAAACACTAAGATGAATGTAACCATAGCAAGTGTTCAAAAACCTCTGTTGTTGGCCAAGCAGTCACCGAGGCATCTCACCACTGACAGCCTTGTAAACTCAAAAAAAGTTCTGGCTGGTCAGTACATGATTGTTGTAATAATTGAAAATATCATCTCAAGTGAACCTCACTTCACCTGTGAAAGTTCACAAGAGAAATCACTTGTCCCATGCCCAATGTTGTAGAAACCACTGACAAAGTACAAAATCGCTTTAAGTTTATTTTTCACTTGGTTAGACTATAATAAATTTAGTTTAATCCTTTATCCAAGTGTGAGCAAACAAAGTTTGCACCTGAAAGTATCTTCAAGACTGGGGTAAGGTAGTACAACACCGGGCAACTCGTTGCAAAGGTGGAACAAGCTAACATCACTCCTATCTCAGTATCTCCCAAAATGCAAAACACATCTCCTTGCAGATATGTATAATTTTATGCATTAAGGGAAGGGAAGCTCCCACTAAAGAGACCTCAATAAAGGTCAAAACTAGTCTGGGTAGTGGCCCTTCCCTTAATGCATAACATTATACATATCTGCAAGGAGATGTGTTTTGCATTTTGGGAGATAATGAGATAGGAGTAATGTTAGCTTGATCCACCTTTGCAAGGAGTTCCCTGGTGTTGTACCACCTTACCCCAGTCCTGAAGATACTTTCAGGCGCAAACTTTGTTTGCTCACACTTGGATAAAGGATTAAACTAAATTTATTATACTCTAACCAAGTGAAAAATAAACTTTCAACATCTTTCTCTAAATCCAGAGTAATTTATTAAAAAAGGGTGGCACACCATTTGGCAACTCCTATAGGTAGAGATGACCTGCTAATGCTTCTGCCTGGTATCTCCACTTGGGCCTGGCTCCCACTGAAGAGACCTCAATAAAGGTCGAAACTAGTCTGGGTTGTGACCCTTCCCTTAATGCATAACATCAGACATATCCGCAAGGAGATGTGTTTTGCATTATGGGAGATAATGAGATAGGAGTAATGTTAGCTTGATCCACCTTTGCAAGGAGTGCCCTGGTGTTGTACCACCTTACCCCAGTCCTGAAGATACTTTCAGGTGCAAACTTTGTTTGCTTACACTTGGATAAAAGATTAAACTAAATTTATTAAAGTACAAATCAACAATGATGTTTACCTCAATTTTCAATACTCTCACTGTTCTTCATTCTCTCTTTCATGGTGCAGAAACAGTACCACAAAAGCAGTGTTGAAGTCAAGTAATCTTCAAGAGAATGGAATTTGGTGACCAAAAATGCTATCAGCCAATTTAGTAAACATGAACTCATTTACCACTGTAAAACACCTACATGACTTACAAATGCTGAAAATAAATAGCAATTGCCATTTGCTCATGGCAAACCGAACTGAATTAAACTCTCCAGGCACACGTTGCATGTGACTGTTTACGACACGTATATGTTGTTGTAAACAGTCACATGTTTACATGTTAATCTTATCTGAGGAATGGGATATTATCAGAAGTAAAGTAACTGAGATCTTTATTTGTGAGAAAGACCAAACTGCATTTTTATTATAATAAAGTTGACTAGACTATCCTTAACTCACTGAAGAATATGTGAATCCAGAATGTCTGAGCATGGATTAAATTTCAACTCAGTCAACAGATCTGTATGCCAAAATGTAATGAAATACTCTGGAAAGGTCAAAGCATCAGAATGAATTTCTCCAAATTTTCCATGGCACATACATATCTAGAGATGGATGATAACAGAATCCCTGGTGATCTAGTGTAATAGAATCCATATACTGGTTGGTGAAACTTACAAAATGATGAATGACCCCTATTATTTTAGAGAGGACTGAAGAACAACAGGACAATAATTCATCCACATATTTCTAGCTCCATTATTTTTTTTCTTTTTTTAAAGAATAAGTGGGGGAGAGAGAGAGATCTGCTACCTTCCAAGATGTTGGATAAATGTCACAAGAATATGATAATATGTAGAAACAACACAAAATGGATGTTGATTTTTAGAATGAAATTTTAGTATAACTTGGAGAATAGTATCAGAACAAGAAGCCATTTTTGAATCTAAGCTACTGAAGATCAAATATCTTTCTGAAAGGTGACCCAACATACAATGCTTTATTTCTGGTATGGCAGGAAGTGATCTGTCCATACCATCAGTGCAAAAGTTACAGAAAAATAATTAACACCAGAGCAGCAGCTTTGTTTTAAGGTGATTTAACAAGAAGACTATCTAGATGCAAGAGATGATGGAAGCATGGATGGGCAGAAGATGATATAAGCAAAGGCCACATTTACAGACTAAAAGGCATGACCCCATTTGTTCAAGAAGTAGTTATTTTGCAGCTGTTGCAAGCTTCTATATAGGATATGAGTGCAGATCCAAGTTTCACCTCAAGCTGCATTTTTAACTTCAGCTGTCATGGCACACTTGGAGAAACAGTATGGTTCATGAGAACACACACAATTTACCAACAAAAAATGTTATTGTTGGTGGTGGGTAGTAGATGAGGTGTGTTGATGGCAGTTGTGTAGTTGGAGGATTAAACAGTGGAGATGGCGAGTTGTGCATTGTTTGAGGATTAAATAGTGGAGACAGCAAGTTGTGTGTTGTTGGAGGACAAAGTAGTAGGGAGTGACTGAGATGTGAAAAGTGGAGTAGAGTGCCTTTCTGCCTTTCCTTGGAAGTATAATAATAAGTAATGGCCAAGGATTTGAGCAGAATGAGGAAAACAGGCTTTTATTCCTACAAGAATTATTTCAGTAACTCAATTAGAACAAGTTTTTGGATCAGCAGAATATAAACAATTATGGAAAAGATAAGCAGAAATTATAGAAGTCAACTTTGGTGGACCATCATAATATAAAAGAAATCCAAGACTAAAAGTAGTTGTATGATAGGTGTTCTGCAGGAGAAGAAGCATGCATAAAGTTATGGTGTGGATTACCTTAAAAAAACTGGAATCAACAGTTTACTCAATGTGAGTTCTAGACCAAATGGCTCCCATTAGACAAGAAGTATCTTGAGTGCATCCTCTGTTGCTCAAGATCAATTTATCACCATCTTCAAAATCTCATCAGCAAATCAAATTTGTCTGGTTAATAATGATCAATATATATATATATATATATATATATCAATTGATGATAGTTCAAAATTGTGAAAACTGATACTCCCAAGGCCCAATTACCTCCAGCAAAATGCCTTGAATTATTTAGCACTGACCTCACAAGAGTACCAGAGTAGTCATGAATGTCTAGTACAGTAAACCCTTGATTTAATGAACTTCGAATTTAACAGACAAAATTTTCGGTCCGTATGTCATGTGAAAATTAACACCCTGTTGCATTTTGGAAAATTATGGAGACAACTATCGTATTTGAGTAAAACTTTAGTTTAATATAAACCAAAATCAACACTCGACGTTTCGATCTTATATCAAGATCATCTTCTGGAGCATATGCACTATATATACAGAGAAACAAGCTGCACTACAATCTACCTGGTTTGCTAAAGTTAATGACCAACCATTACAACAATTATTGGCCTGACCTCTGGTGAAAAAAATAAAAAATAAACTTGACTACATCAACGCTAGAGTCCTATTATTATCTATTGGTTACAAAATTACATTGGGCTGGAGATTAACATGTTTATAAATATATATATTAAAAACAATTATATATATAAATTTCAACTGGTTGATATGGAACGGTTTCCAATACTAGCTGAAGTTTGCTTAAGGTCCTAAAGTATGCTGGGTACTAAGTATTAAATAGGCTGAATATGTGCCATCCAGATTCTTGGAATTTTCATGCCACCATTATTGTTGATATTAGGGTGGTTAATTAGAATTTCGCAGGCTTCTTTAAATTTTCTTTCATACCAGGTTTTTGTGTGGTGTAGAGAGCAGGTATTTTTCCAATCAATTTGGTGTAAGGTGTTGAGAGCATAGTCTGAGAGGCCTGCTTCACCAAAATTGTTATATTTAATGTGTCTTTTGTGTTCTTTTTTCCTTATAGGGATTATGCATCCAGTTTCACCAATATAAGGTAAGTTACAGGTGCAGTAGATGCAGTAAACTCCAGGATGTGCCAATAGAAGGAGAGGATCCTTAGAGGGATTGAATATGTTTTTTAATTTTGTAGGTAGTTTAAAGGTGGCATTGAGATTATAATGGTGTAGGATTCTGTTGATTTTTTCTGATAACCCTTTAATGTATGGGATGGGTATGGTTTTACTGTAATCTAAATTCTTTTTTTGATGAAGTTTTATGAAGGACTTTATTAATAGTATTTTTGTTGTAGCCATTATTTATAAATGTGTTGCTAATAATTTTTAATTCTTGTTTAAGAGCTTGCTGATTAGAGTAAATTGTTGTAGCTCTGTTTTTAAAGGTGTTAATGACTCCATATTTTTGTGATGGGTGGTGGTATGATTTAGCATGTATGTATGTATTGGCCAGTATGTGTTGGTTTGCGGTACACCATGAAGGATAGATTGCCTGAAGGAAGACGTGTGACCAGTGTATCCAGGAACAGGAGTGTGTTCTGATTTTCAATTTCGATAGTAAATTGCATGCGTTCATGTTGTTTGTTCAGGTGGCTAAGGAATGTGTCTAATGTTTGTTGCCCATGTGGCCAGATAATGAAAACATCATCAACGTATCTAAGTCACACTGTAGGTTTTAGAATGGAAGAATCAAGAGCACTTTGCTCAAAGGCTTCCATATAAAAGTTAGCAATTGGGTGGGGGGATAGTGGTGAGCCCATGGCCATACCTCCTTTTTGTAGGTAAAATTTATTTTGCCACACGAAGTAACCGGAGCGTAGTATGTGGACAAAGAGGGCCATAATGTCGGGTGGAAATTTGTTCTGTAGGAGAAGAATTCTGTCATTGATTGGGACATTTGTGAAAATGGCAGAAACACTGAAACTGACTAATAGATCATCTTTTCCGATGTTTTTAATTTTGTTTATAAAGTGTTGTGTGTTCTTTATATAGGAGGGGAATGACCTACCAACTCCTTGAGTGTTAACGCTAATTTCTTTGCTAAGTGATAATTAGGGCTATCTATTCATTCAACTATCGGTCGAGGTGGCAAGTTTTGTTTGTGTACTTTAGGAACACCATAATTGTTGGCCTTTGTTGTAACAATTGTTGTGTCAACAATTGTAACGGTTGGTCAGTAACTTTAGAAAACCAGGTAGATTGTAGTGCAACTTGTTTCTCAGTATATATACAGTGTATATGCTCCAGAAGATGATCTTGATATAGAGATTGAAACGTCAAGTGTTGATTTTGGTTTATATTAAACTAAAGTTTTACTCAAGCACGGTAGTTGTCTCCATAATTTTCCAAAATATATTCTGATCACCGTGTAAGCCTAAAAGAAAGGATTAACACCCTGTTAATTTTAAAATGCTTTTAACCAAGATTTGCTTATAATTAAATTAACAGGTTATTTTTTGTTATTAATTTCCTGTTATTGTAAACAAATTTTGGAAAAACAGTGTAGTAATTTAGCTGACATAAATGAGTCACCGCTCATAAAACATGTTCAGCGAATGATTACGATGTGATCACACCATAATTGGTTCTTTTGTCGTGTGGCGTGACTTCCTGCGGCAGTTTTATTATACACATTTTCATAATTTCAGAGAGTTAATTATAAAAAAAAAGCAGAATTCAAAAGTTCAAAAAAAACTTGATAGTTTTTTCCAAAGCAGGATTACCTAAACCAAGTGCCTCAACATCGAACATTAACTTATCTAAAAGTGTGTGTAAAACAATTCTTTTGTTATTACAGTGCTAGTATTGATAAAATTGCAGTATAATGTTACAGATATTTTTATTTTAAAAAATTTGCGATTTAACAGACTTCCGAAAAATAAGACAAAAGTTTAGGTTAAACTTTTGTTTCTTATTTTTGGTTCTAATTTCAACATAAAATGTTGTTACAAGTAAATTATGGTCACTTCCAATGTCAACACTTGGGAAAGATTTAGTTCTTGCTTAATTTATACAGGTTTTATGTTTTATATTTAGTATATTTTATATTTTATTTATAAACATATAATCAATTAGATTCTAAGGTTTGTCATCTGGGAAATCCAGGTCCATTTTCATGACCTTTTATGTGGGGAAAGTAGGTTAGTTATGGTGAGATCATTCTGTAAAGTAAATCCTCTCAGTTTCATACCCCTGTCATTTGTTGTTTCAAGGATACTTGCGACATAAGACTGAATGATATAATCATGTAATCACAAGAAAGATATTTATTAACCAAATATTTCGGTCTGCTATTTCCAGACCGAAATATTTGGTTAAATAAATATCTTTCTTGATTATGTGATTATATCATTAATTACCCCTGTCATTTGTTTCTCCTAATCCAAAAGGGCAGACAAAAAGCAGAAAATTCCTTCCTATATCTATTCCAATTTTTGCATTCCAATCCCCCCTTGTACTATTGGAAAGTGTTTTGTAAAATCTTGTATAGAAAAATTTTAGAATAAAATTTCTTCTATATCGATTTTAATTGGGGAATAAAATTAATTTAATATACTGGTGATTTGAATAATTACCTCAAATTTTCTGTAATAAACCTGAAAAAAATGTTAGAATAAACTGTAATGAGAAATTGTATAGACAAAGAATAACTCAGCTGGGATTAAAAATGTAATACCCGAGGCGATCGCAACTTGAAGGTCAACGATGTACAGAGTTTCCCGACTTGATTCAGCGACCGACGGGTGGCTGAGAAGACCCCTCAAAGAAAATCTAGGTGATCATATTTGTAGGAGTTCCAAGGTCAAGAGAAGAGAATAAAAGGGGGATGAATCGACATAAAAGGGGCTTTTAGGTGGAGGCTTTTCGATGCAAGGTTTTGTCAGTGCAAGCCTTTCCGGTTTCAGTTTTCCTTTCCTGCTTTCACTGTGAGAAGTTTCCAGTGTGTCCTGCCGTTCCAAGGACGAGGACCCAGATCCCACCAATTGATGCCTGACGATGATAGAAGTTTTGTAATAGCAGTGATGGAATACTCGAGCATTCCCATCGCTAAATTCCTTGGCTATCTCTGCGTATGAGGTATCATCGATGTCATAAAAGGTGCCTGTGTGTGAATTTTACAGGAAGACAGAAGAAGGTGTCAACGATCTTGTGCAATGACCTGGATGACAACGTAACAAGTAAGATTTTTGTATAGGACTTTTCCTAGATGTTAAATTAATGGCAAAGATTGCTGAAATGTTTTTGTTTGTTAGCATAAAGACGGAAAGTTGCAAAGCCTAATTGTTGAAAATAATTGTGAAGTAGCTTTGCAGTTATGAGGAATTAAATAATGTTATATATTGAAGAAGGAATAGTATGTGAAAGTTTTAGTTAAGCATTCTGCTCCAGTGTCTGAATTATTTGTGAGCGTAATTAATTGCATTAGTGGTTGAGCTTAAGCGAGAAATGTTAAGTAATCTAGTGGAGAACCAGACACGTGAATTTTATGTTTTTTCCATGTCAATTTATTTAGTGAATTTGAATTGGATTAATTTAGTATGTGTAGTGTTACCCTTTTTATGTATCTTGATTTAGCATGAATAAATTGTTTTGTTTGTCAAATAACTTGCCTGATTCTGCCTGACCAATGCACTTCTCATAAAAAGAGAAAGCTTGTGTGACCTTAAGAGTAAAGTAGCCACGACTGACGAATAGTAAATTTAAACGTTGCTTGACTTAGAGATAAAATTAGAGATATTTCTGTGTTGTGGTGGGTGTTTTTCTTGAGAGTATGGAAAGATTCAATTCCTCTATGCAATCTCTGATGCTGCAGTCATAAATAAAAATAAATTTTCAAAGATCAAGGTGAGAAAAAGCCAGCCATTTAGACAAAGGAATTGGCTCCAGCCAGAGGCAATTCCTAAATCCTAAAATACGAACACGTGAAGTAGCATAGTCACGACCTTGAGAAGGGGGGGAATTAAATAGATAGACTGAAAGGATTAAAGGAGATAGTCTATTTCAAGCAATGAGATTGTGATGAAAAAAATAAGTTAAATTAAGTTAAAGAAATTAAAATAAGGAAAAGAATAAATATTGAATATTCAAATAAAGAATATTAAAGAATGCAAAAACAAAATCATTTATTTTTACAGTTTCTTAGGTGTTTCACAGATCAGGTTATTGATTTGGTCATAAAACTGATCCCCTTCCTGATCATCAAATGGGATTGTTAGTGCATACACTTGCATAACATATATTTAGTGCTTAATTTTAATCTTACTATTTGCAAGTCTACTATTCACAGGTTTAAAGTCTATGACACAATGCTTAATATTTTTTGAATCAGGAAAGCAATTCCTTCTTGCCCTCCTTCTGGGGTACCTGAGTAAAGAAAGATTTCCTTTCTCTGTTGTTAATTCTCCAGATTCTGGCTGTCTTATCTCACATATATCAATAATGGAACCATTCATAATGTGCTAATTCTTGTTCCAATCATCTTTTTACTTTATCAAATGTTTTTTCATAATTTATAAACAAAAGGTGAGGTATTAGTTCAGTGAACAAATACCTCTGTAATTTTTTTTTTTTTTTTTTTTTAAATATAGATATTACTACACTTGTATTCCAATCTATTGGCATGTATCCATTTGTATATATTTTATTTAAAAATTTTAATAATCTCTGATGAAAATTTTTTCCAGCAAATTTACAGTAATGGGTGCCAAGCAGATGATTATGGATTTTGAACTGAGGCTGCTGCAAACAGAGTATTATGTTAACAAGAATTTGCTGCAAGTCGTCAATGAAGCCAGAGACCTGGGGTCGATGGCAAACAGAACTTATGTTTAAGGGTTACACTGCTAATACTATCAAGTCATCACATCAGATAACTGTAGCTTTGCAGGAATAGAAGTTATTCTCCCACTTTACAAGGCCCTAATAAGACCACATATGAACTATTATAGTCACATACATATCAGCTGGATTATGTGGAAATGGAAAGAGTCAAGATTGTGCAAATTAGGACAGAGTGAAGAAATGTGGTTTTTCAAAGTCTGAAAAATAGAGGAAAGGAAAGTAGGATGCCACTTTCTTACTCAAGGCATGTAATGAGTGTGTGAAATGGGTTGCCACTGGATGTTTTGTTCATGAGTATATTTAAGAAGAGATATGCATATATGCAGGCAATCAGTGATATAGAAGAGACCCTTCTATGAGTCCTGTATCTTCTTGATGATAATAAAACCATCTTCTCATGCAAGAAATAGTCACAGAAAATACAGTTGTAAAATATAGAAAAAAAAGTTCACAGGAAGGGAGATTTTGAAAAACTGTATAGATGGCAATGGTGGATTAAGTGGTGAAGATGGAAAGTTGTAGAGTAGGTGCCTTCCTTCAATGAGTCTTTGGACTCCTTGGAGATGTCATGTAATAATAATAAACTGGTTTTCAAAAGGACAAAGAGATGTTGGAAAGGGTCCAGAGGCGACTGACTAACGTAGTTTCTGATCTCCGGAATGTTGAATATGAGGAAAGGTTGAGAAGATGCAATTTACAGTGTCTAGTGGATTGGAGGAAGAGGGGGGGGGGGTGATATGATAGAGACCTACAAGTTAGTAAGGGGGGTTGTGATAGGATCAGTGTTGAAGATATTTTACAGAAAAAGGTGGGAGATCAGAGGACGTCCCTAGAAGCTGTATAAGGAGGGTGTGAGCAAGTGGGGGGGGGGGAGAAGCAGGTTCTTTGCATGCAAAGTTATGAATGATTGGAATTCCTTGAAAACCTGAGAGGTTAGTGTCAGCAGAGAATTTGAGTGTGTTTAAGGCACAGTATGATGAGCTGTGTGTATGACCAAAGGATCTCCTAGATGAGTCCTTGACTCCATGAGGTCTTAAGGTAATAATAATAATATTAACCTTAATTTCTGCAAACTTTTGTTACATTGTTTTTATTACCTGTTGTGGAATCTATACTAATGATAAACGCTTCTGTAAAATCTCCAGTTAAAGAATTAATGAATTTCTCCACTGATCTTAGAAAGGACTGACAAGAAAGGAATTGATAACTAATGACAGAGTGGTGTTCATTTTGTTGTAATGGGGTGAACAGGCTTGAAATGTTTTGAAAAACTGTATAGACATTGAAGACTGTAGCATTCCAAGATTTGTTCAAATTTATTAATAATCAATAAATTATTGATATTATCAATATTCGATATATTATATATTGAAAAATAATTAATAAAAATTAAAAAGCAGATTCATTGTGGTATTCAAATTTTTTTTATCTCTTTATAAATGTATGTGTTTTCCAGGAGCAGCAATACAAAATCATGTGTCTATCCCTCCCCTCTCCAAGTCAACTACTATACTGGCCTTGGCATGTATATACATCCATAATTATGTGGTTGCAAAGTGTCCCTTGAAGTCAATATAACTTTTGGATATTATAGAAATAATATGGATATGAAACATATATTTTATCTGTGTGGCTATTTGGGTGGTTAATGGGATAGCATTTTGCAAACTGAAACTATATTTTTCAGTAACTTCCAAATTAAATTTTATATAAAAGTCAGTAAACAACTGATATTTTCATACCTCAGTCAGTAAGCAACCGACCTCATTTACGACAGATTACTTTTATTCATATGTTTTCAGTTTCTCAGCCCTTCATTTAGCAGCAGATTACAAGTTACCTGGAAGAAAATACAGTAGCAAATTGTAATAAACTGTAGAAAACATTGGAAAGGGCAATAAAAATAAAAATTTGTACTTTCTGTACAGTTAGTGTAAGTTTATTTACCACTATTTGTTTCTGTCTTATCTGATATTTTATTTCTCTGGCATTCATATTAGTCTTGAATCACTCTGAAATACATAAAAATCCTGATTTTTTTTTTTTTATATATAATAAAAAGTGTTAATGAAAAGTGGACCAATTTGTACTTTTTTTTGTGCCGATCGACGATAAGCTAGTGTGTTTGATTTGTCGTGAGTCAGTGTCAGTATCAAAAGAATACAATATAAAACAACACTATGAGACAAAGCATGTGTCCAATTTAGATCACCTTCAACAGTGGCTTCATGTGGACAAAGTGAACCATCTCCAAATTGATCTAAAATGCCAGCAGGGTATCTAAAAGGCAGAGGGAAGAAAGCGAAGCATGCATCAAAGTAAGTTATGTAATAGCTGAAAAAAATTGCTAAAAAATCAAAAGCCTTCTTGGACAGCGAGTTTGTGAAAGAGTGTCTCATCAGTACTGGGGATATTCTGTGCCCAAATAATAAGGAAGTGTTTAAAAAACAGAGTTTGTCTGGGGTAACTGTAGCGCGATTTGTCAAAGAACTTGCCAATGACATTGAAGGAACTTTAAAAAAATGGTCATCCGAATTTATGTCATATTCACTTGCTTTAGATGAGTGCACAGATGTGAAGGATACAGCACAACTGGCTATCTTTGTCCATGGCATCGATTGATAATTCAATGTGACAAGAACTGCTAGTGCTTGTACCTATGAAGGAAACGACGAAAGGCACCGATATTCTTGAAGCCGCCAAGAAAACACTCCAGTTTCGACCTCAGCTTAACCAATCTCGAGGATGGTAACTGATGGTGCCCCTGCTATGGTGGGAAAGAACGAAGGGTTTGTTGCACTGCTATGGAAAGAACTGAAACCAGAAGGAAAAGATTTGGTCCATTACCACTGTTTAATCCACCAGGAGAATTTGTGCACAAAAACTATTGGATTTGAGAATGTCATGAAAGTTATTGCGACTGTTGTCAACATTATTAGGGCAAGAGGATTGAATCATTGTCAATTCTAAGATTTTTTGATCCAAGAGTGTGAAGCGGATCACGGCAATGTGGTTTATTATAGTGATGTGTGTTGGTTGAGCAGAGGGAAGGTTCTTAAAAGAGTCTTTGACTTAAGGAGCGAAATACAGCAGTTCATGCAAACCAAGGAGAATCTGATTGCGGAATTTAACGATCCGAAGTGGATGACAGACTTTGCCTTTGTGACCAACATCTCGCTGCATATGAATGACCTAAATACATGGCTACAATCCAAAGATCAACTGGTGCACACTCTGTTTGATCACATCAAAGCTTTTGTGGCCAAGCTCAAACTTTGGGAGGCACGACTCCCAAAAAAAGACAACTCATTTTCAGCTTCTCGCTGAGTCCAATTGTTCATCTCTTCATGAATACGCTACAAAATTAGTCTTGTTGTGAAGTGCATTCGAAGAGAGATTTAGTGATTTTCGTAACCAACAGTCTTCTTTAGATTTATTTTCAATGCCATTCAGTGTCAATGCTGCCGAAATGCCAAGCAGGCGCAGTACAAATGGAGCTGCTTGAACTCCAAAACAACTCTTCGTTGAGAGAAAAATTATTCAATGTACCCTTGCTTACATTTTACAAAGACTACATTTCTGAGGACGCATCCCTAATCTTTGCCAACATGCTTTGAAGATGTGCGCCTTGTTAGGAAGCACATCTTCAAATATGTGAGCAGTTCTTCTCCAGAATGAAGCATGTGAAGTCCAAGACAAGAACTCAGATTACAGACCAACATCTCGAGAATACTCTGCGCATAGCGACTTCCAACATTGATGCCAACATCAACAAGCTGGTCAAGGAAAAACATTGCCAAGTTGCCCATTGACATTGTAAAAATGAACATTTTCTTCATTAAATTATCTTTTTTCTTCTTCATTAAATTATCTTTTTTCAAGTATTGATTGTATTTACTTATCATGAACCCGACTCCTACCTATGCTCATAAAGATGAGTTTGTTTATTTTTATAGGATTTTATGTAAAGTATCGAATGCACAGCGTTCCTTATGAATCTGGAAAGCATCTTACAATTCTAAATACCACAGTATAGCTTAGTGGCCTGCAGGCTTCATTGAAATTTTTTAATGCGGCCCGCACTGTCTGAAAGGTTGAAGACCCATGAGCTAGATCTTGATCTTCCTCTGAGTCGCTTTCCTGCTATCCTGGCATTAAAACATTTGCTTTGCTCACCATTCCTCTCCCATTCTGTTTAAGTGGCAACACCACCTGAAATTAGCTCTGCGAAACACATTCCCAAATGCTAACAATGTCAAGTTCTTTCCCAATATCCTCATTTTAAAAATAACACTGCCTTTTATGTAATCTGTTTACTCCTCTAATCCTTCTCAGAACTCTCATATCTGTAGTCTCCAGTCTTTGATCAAAATGATCAAATAATTTTTTGTGCAGAGTTGTAAATGATTGGAATGCCTTGCCTGAGAGTGTGGTGTCTGCAAGGAGTTTGAGTGTGTTTAAGACACTGTATGATAAGCTGTGTGTGTGTGTGTGATAAAAGGACCTCCCAGATGAGTCTTTGACTCCATGAGATCTTAGGGTAATAATAATGATCAAAGTGTTATTTCAAACCTAGCTCTCAGATCCACAAGCTAAAATCGGTTTGAACACTGTTTGTATACTGCTAGTTTAGTGTTTTGACTATTTTCCATACTAATTTTTTCTTATTGCATATAAATTTATCGACTTGATCCCCACAATTACCAGCCTTGCTTATTCTGCTGTCTGTTTTCATATTTAATGTCACATTTACTAAAAATTGTACTTAAATGGTTTAGCCAGCCTAGCTGGCCGAGTAGTTAACGTATCCGCTCTCCAACCAAAAGGCTGCAGGTTGGAATCCTGCCTTGGGCATGTTTGCGATTGTCTGTGGAAATACTAGTGGTGGTGGGTGGTAGATGGCATTTCTTTTAGCTGGTAGATTGAGTGGTAGAGTTGTGGAGTAAGCCCTCCCTCGATGAGTCTTGGACTGCCTGGAGGTGTCATATAATAATAATAAATATTTTATTAATTCTATTCTCCATTCAGAATGTAGCTGGCGTTTTCCGTGTTACTGCCTATTTTCAGTTTTTGATTGTTGATTTTCCTGACATATTTGTTACAGCAGTTCATAAATTTAGTTAAGGAATTCAGTAGAGTTATATTGGATTTATTTAAGTATAGCATCATCTGCATAAAGTAAAGAGCCCTGATTAATACATCCAATTTTCATATCAGATGTAACTCCTTTCTTCTATAATGCATCCATATAAATGAATAATAACAATGGATATAGCATGAACCCTTATCCCCAGACTTTATAGTAAACCATCTTGTATCAATTCTAGCAGCCACCCTTACAAGTTAAATATAGACTATATACTGTTCTGTGTAAGCGTTGCATTTACACCATATAATCACAGTGTTTTGAAAAAGTTTTCTCCTTGTGCTGTGAAGGTCTGAGGTGGCTTGAAAAAGTTCAGTGTTTGGTCTCTAATGCAGAGTTGATGGAATACATAAAATTAAAAAAAATCCATAATCCTGTCTACAATACTAAAGGTTGTACAACCTTTCATGGGTGGGAGAGAGGGAAAAAAATCACCCTTACAAGATCTGCAAAAAATTTTTAAAAAATGCAGATTCTTGTTATGTTTCCAAGACTTCCATTATTTTTTATGGAAGTTTTTTCACTTGGCTATGCTATTAATTATATATTTGGTTTTATCATTTATCCAAGTGTAAACAAACAAAGTTTGCACCTGAAGTACTTTCAGGACACTCTTCATGTGTAAATCTAATCCTGAAAACGCCTAATTGATCTGAACACAGTTCACCAAGTTTGTCTTCCACAATTTTTTTAAGGCTCTTCAATTACACTTGCATAAATCTCACCTGGAACTTACTAAGGAAATTCCTCTGTAATTCTCCGTGTTTTATTTCTTTCTTTCCTTCTTCGATAGGTACTACTGAAAGCTCTCTCAAATCATCCAGAATTTGACATTCTGACCAGGCTTTCTGAATTATGTAGTGTAGCCACTGTAAAACTTGTATATTTTCATTTTGGGTGTTTATGGATAAATATCATTTATTCCAACTGCCTTTTTCTATCTTAAGTTTTGATATGAAATACTGTCATTTCATGCTTTGTTCAATACTCTTCCAATCTAATTACTCAGGAATATCCTGAATCTTTATCATCAGTTCTGATGTTATTTTTATCATCTAATGTTTTTTTACAGTACTTTCCACCATTTCTAAGCTTTTACATTACAGAATATTTTGTCACTTGTCTAATATTTATCTTCTGTATTCTTACCAAAGCCTTCCTATGACTTGTTTAGCTACTTTTACACTGCTTTGTTTTTTTACATTTTTCTCTGTATTCTCTCTCTCTCGGCACATGCTGATTTACTTACCAGGCACTTTCAATATGCAGTCTTTTTTCCAGGATTGCCTTGACTATATTTCAAACAACTTCATCACATACCTGCCTGGCTGAATCAATGTTTGCTTTAGTCTGAAATTGGTCTCTGAAGTTTGAACGTCTTCAATTTTTAATTTTTTCTTGAATAATTCCGGCTTAGTTGGCCGAGTGGTTAGCGTATCTGCTCTCCAGCCAAAAGGCTGTGGGTTCGAATCCTGCCATGGGCATGGATGTTTGTGATTGTCTGTGAAAGTGGTAGTCGGCGATAGTGTTAGGTGATGAAGGTTGGTGGAGCAGTGAGACGAAGAGTTGTAGAGTAGATGCCCTTCCTCGATGAGTCTCTGGACTCCCTAGAGGTGAAATGTAATAATATAATAATATTTGTACATTTAAGTATACAGATAGTTGTTGGAAGTTTATAAATTAAATTTAATTTATAAATACTGTACTATAAATTAAAGATACCAAGAAATTATATACTTTGTTTAATCCTTTTTCCAAGTGTCAGCAAGCAAAGTTTGCACCTGAAGTATTTTCAGGACTGGGGCAACTCGTACATAGAAGCTAATGACTTCACCACATTACTTGCCTTAGTATCTCATAATTATTATTATTATTATTGTTCCGGGAAACTCCAAGGAGTCGACAGACTCAGCGAGGGAGGCCCTAACATCATGTCTCGAACAACTATTCAACATTCACACAGTATCTATCATATCTTGCCTTGAACTCTTTCATGGTCGTAGCACCCACAACAGACTCTGGAAGCTTATTCCACTCATTCACCACTCTCCAAGTAAAAAACCTAGCTCTAACACCCTTGTCAACCACGCTCTTGCCCAGCTTCCATGCATGGCCCCTAGTCCTCCCATCACCAGTCATATTTTCAAAAATATCTTCTGGATCAATCTTATAAAAGCCCTTCAGTAATTTGAATGTCTCAATCATATCACCCCTCAATACAAAGCACATATCCTTGCAGACATATATAATGCTATGCATTATGGGAAGGGTCACTATCCAGACCAGTTTCTACCTTTACTGAGGTCTCATCAGTGGGAGCCAGACCCAGAGGTGATAGTAAGGTTGAAGCAATGCAGAAGTCATATTTTCATATACAAGTAGCCAAAAGGTGTCACACCTTATTATTAAAATACTCTGGATTAGAGATGGCTTTATCTCTTTAGAATTATCCTTTGTGTAAGCAAACAAAGTTTGTGCCTGAAGTATTTTCAGGACTAGGGCAACTTGTATATAGAAGCTAATGAATATAAACTTCAGACGCAATCTCTTTGCTTACACTTGGATAAAGGATTAAACCAAGTATATAATTTCTTGGTATCTTTAATTTATAGTAAAACCAATTGGAAAAACTTCCAACAACTATCTCTAATCCAGTGTTTTAATAATAAGGTGTGACACCTTTTGGCTACTCGTATATGAAAATATGACTTCTGCATTACTTCAACCTTAGTATCACCTCTGGGTCTAGCTCCCACTGAAGAAACTAGTTGGTGGTTTGATTCCGTGGGACTAGAGTTTTTGCTCCCTTAAGGTTTTTGCCCTAGGGAGCTTTTGGACATCCAAGGATTTTGATCCATTGGGGCAGCCTGTATTAGGGCTTCCTTCACTGATGCTTTTCCTGAAATATGAGCAGTTCTGCTTGGTGGTAAGGGAGCTGAGTTAAATGATCAATCAGGTCACTCACTGTTGGGTGATCTGAGTGATCACACGAGTGTTTGGAGAGGTAACCCTGAACTTAAACAGGGAAACCTGTCTGGATAGTGACCTTTCCCATAATGCATAGCATTATATATGTCCGCAAGGAGATGTGTTTGCATTATGGGATACTAAGGCAAGTCTTAGCTTCCTTATACGAGTTGCCCTAGTCCTGAAAATATTTCAGGCACAAACTTTATTTGCTTACACTTGGATAAAGGATTATACGAAGTATATAATTTCTTAGTATCTTTAATTTATAATTTAAGTCTACAGTTTATCTCTGTAAACTACTCAAATGATTCTTTTTGAAACTTTTATATTTTTTTTCAATATGAGATTCATTTTTTTAATCAAATATTTTTATATTTAATTAAAATTTGTATTGTTCAATTTGTATATTAATGATACCGGGATGGGTTCAACTGGTGATATGCAACTGTTTGCAGATGATGCAAACTTGAGGAGAGCAATACAGAGTCAAGCAGATATTATGGCCTTACAGGAGAACTTTAACAGATTGTATGAGTGGGCAACAGTATGGAACTGTCATTTCAATGTTGCAAAGTGTAAGGTTTTGAAATTTGGTAAGCAATGATGGAATGCAAATTATACACTTGGTGGGGAAAATTTAAAGAAGATAGAGGAGATGAGAGATCTGGGAGTGGTGGTGGGCAAGGACCTGAAAATCAGGATCCACACTGCACAATTTGTGAAGTTGTCACATCAGATAATGGCAATGATGCAGAGGACCTTGACCTGCTGAAATAAAGAGGTTATGATTCCACTTCGTAAGGCTTTGATTAGGCCTCAATATGGATTTATGTGCACAGATCTGGTCACTGCATTTTCATGGTGATGAGGATATGTTAGAAAGTGTCCAGAGACGATTCACAAAGGTGGTAAGTGGTCTTTAGAATGTGGAATATGATGACATATTGAAAGAATGTAAACTCAAAGTCTCATGAATAGGAGGAGAGATAAGACTGAGACTGTTATCAGTCTCATCTGTTATCTGAAATATTGTTATCAGGTTAACATGGAAGAAATTTTTCATTGAATGGGAGAGGGAGGAAGAACAAGAGGCCATCTCTGAAAACTGTATAAGGAGGATGTGAGCAGAGGATTGAGGGGAAAGGCTCTTTGCATGGAAAGTGGTGGGAGTGGAATACATTGCCCAAGTGTGTTATAAATGTAAACACATTGAATCTGTTTAAGGGACAGTTGGATGAGCTTTGTGTGTGTGATAGTGTGTTCCTCCCACAATGAGGCTGACTCCATGGAGGTCAGATTTAATAATAAAAACCAAATGGTGGTCACTTCCCATTTCAAATAACATGCAACTCTTTGTCCTGAACCAACATCAATGAAACTTATTATTTCTTGTGCCTTTTCACCAGGTGAATTTGTGCACATCATAAAGATGTGCACAAATTCATCAGGAGATTGTGATGATTTGTGCACTGCTAGGTTTGTCAAATGAAAAGGAGAAATGCAATGTGTAGGAACAGGGTGGGCAAGAGAAAACAGCCTTGTGGGACCTCTGCATTGGTTGTATACTTAGAAGATGGGAAGCCATCCACCATCACTCAAAGCAGGCATCCAGTCAGAAAGCTGGCAGTCCAACTGCAGAAGTGAAGGGAATGGGAATTTATTTAACAGGCTTTTGTGCCAGACCCAGTCAAAACCCAGAGATATCAAGGGCAACCACTTGAGACCTGCCAAACTCTTTCCATTACTTTGAAAAAAAAAAAAAAAAATTGGAGTAAAAGAAATTGGATGGTAATTTGAAGTTAAAGATTTGTTGCCTTTTTTAAGGATAATTTGGACACAGTACTAGCTTTTTTCTTCTAAATCATAAAACAAAAACGAACATGAAATAGTTCTATATTTTGTGGATTTACTAATAAGAACAGAGAAAGAAAGATGTTTTTTTCCTCACATATTAAAGTTTAGGGAATGAAAAAAAAAAAAATCAAACTGTTTAGTTTGAGAATATTGGCCATCTTAGAACTAATAAAATTATAGAACTGCATCAAAGATTTTAATATTTATCCATAAGATCCACACTATAAATAATCACCTAAAAAGTCTCAATGAGTTCACTTACTATATGTATATTGCAATATTAAATTTGTTTGTTTATAATTTTTTATCTATTTTTAAAATAAGGATAAAGTATAAATAGAAGTATTTTACTTCACTGAAATAACATGAATCCTAATTTTTCATGTAAATCCCACTAATGAAAGGCTGTAATCATACATACAAGGGTGGTCTGAAAACTTCTCGGCCTCAACCATAGATGGCAACATTATTGGCAAGATTTTTTTTTTCCAAGTTGGTACATCTGTCATAAGCATCCATGTGAAATTTCAAGTCATTCTATCAAGTAGTTTATTTTATACGGCTGTCTGAAGCAAAAGTGTTGTCTGTATCCCTTGAAATGGATAAAACTAAGTATCGTGCAGTTTAAAATTCTTTGTAAAAGAAGGTTTAACGCCAGAAGAAATTCATTTGAAGTTCATAAAAGTTTATTGGCACTCTTCTCCTTTATTTTCAACAATTAAGAAATGGGCTGCTGAGTTTAAACATGGCCGTACCAGCCTTGAAGATGATCCATGTGAAGGATGTCTAAAAAAGTGTAACAACACTAGAAATCATCGATCAAGTGCATGATATGGTATTGGATGACCAGCAAGTCAAAGTGTGTGATGCTGAGACTATAGACATTTCAAAAGAACGTCTAGGATACATTTTGATGAAGAATTGCAAATGAAAAAGCTTTGCGCAAGATGGGTGCCACGCTTGCTCATAGCAGATCAAAAACACACTCGCATGAAATCTCTGAACAGTGCTTGGAACGCTTTAACAAGAATAAAACTGATTTTGTGCATTGATTTATTACTATGGGTGAGACTTGGATTCACCATTACACACCAGAATCCAAACAGCAGTAAAAACTGTGGACAGAAGCCAGTCGTTCAGAACCAAAGAAGACAGTCAGTTCCATTAGCAGGAAAGGTCAAGGCATCGGTGTTTTGGGATGCTAAAGGCATTTTGTTTATTGATTATCTTGAAAAGGGTAAAACAATAACCAGGAATATTATTCCAATCTTTTAATCAGACTAGACAAAAACATTCGTGAGAAAAGACCCAGTTTGCAGAAGAAAAAAAATTCTTTCATCAGAACAACGTACCTGCGATCAAAGGTGTTTTGCCAATAGGAAAATTAAGGGATCTGCACTATGAATTGTTGGAATATCCACCCTATTCCCCAGATTTGGCTCCCTCTGACTTCTATCTCTTCCCAGAACTAAAACTCTTCCTTACTGGTCAGCGTTTTTCTTCGAATCAAGAGGTGATTGCAGCTGTAGAGGAGTATTTTGCAGATCTTACTGAGAACCACTACACTGTCGGGATAATGGCACTGGAGCATCGTTGGAACAAATGTATTAGTCTTAAGGGAGATTATATTGAAAAATAAAAATAATTTTTATTTTTCATAAATATTATATATAATTTAAATATACTAATTAATATTATATAATGCATAATATTAATTAGTATTGTGGTTTGTATTAAAGGTTAGATAATTCAAAAACCCTGCATTCTCCACAAAACAGAACTTTTTAAATTCAAACTATGGTCTCCAGTAAAGGATGGGGAAGATGGAGACGATCTCAAACCAGGCAATAGCATTCGTGTACCATCTTAATAAAAGTGATGTATTTTTTTTTTGTCAATATTTAAATAAAAAAATAGTGGGTTTGAATTTCAATGCTAACATGAGGAACACTGATTCAGAATACAACATTCAGCTAAAGACTAGTTGCATTGGCCTCGTACAGAGGTGGCAGAATTTTTTCCCCCAGGATAACTGGTTTTTAATTAATAATTCAAATATTACAGAAATGTAATTAATTACACACAAAAAAGAAGCAAATGCAACTGTCAATAGAAAAGAGAATATAACTGTTGGAATGCCAGAGAGCAAGCCTGGAGTGAAAGGAATACAACAATTGAAGAATGAGTTCATGATGAAAATGAGTTTAAACATTTGGTGGATATAAAAGATAGGGTATAAAAGAATAGAATGGAAAAAAAAAAAAGTAGGGAGAAAAGATGTGATAAATGCCACTGCAAAGAGATTCCAATATTAAAGGTTTGGCAAATGAGAGGACATGCGAGGTCTGTTTTCGGGAGGGAGAATGAACAAGATGTTGATGCTTTGGATATGAGGAGTAAAGCAAGCAAGAGAGTGGTGATAGTGGGAACAATTGATTTGGTCAGACAGAAGCAAAATATGAGAATGGATATCAGGAAGCTATTGAGGAGAGCAAGAATCCATATGATGCCACAGCATAAAATGAATTTAGACTCAATAAACATCATAGCAGAGATGTATGAAGAGGTGCAGTTTATTAATGTGTGGGATGCATTCAAAGGACAGATGGAAATGTATAAAAAGTGATGGATTGCATTTAAATGGATTTGGTGCAAACCACATAGAGACTATTGCTAAAGGGAACATAATGAATAATAACAGCAACAAGAGATCAGATGATGTAGGAGATGAAATAATACAAGATTAAGAGAACAGAAAGGCAAGATGGACATTGAAACAGAAGTTGGGATGAACACAGCATAAGGAAAGTGGAAGTTGGCAGTAGTAGTACTGAATTTGTGCATTAGAGATGGTCAGAATAAGGATGAGATAGTTATGGATATAAGGGGAAATAGTTGAGCCTGATAAGATATACATGAGGTAAGTAGTGATAAAGTTGAATAGATAAGACTATTTATAAACCTAAACATGAATCATTGCTGTTTTTTCAGAAATGCTAAGAGTATGAAGATGCTATCCTGGCCAGAAATGGAGGAGGCATGATGTTTTTTTCATAGGTATAGGAAGGCCAAGAGGGAGAAGAGATGCTGTTGATGGTCATTATCAATTCCTGACATGAATCTTTGGGAGGGGGAGAGTGTACAGGATATTATGATAATATTCATGTAAACTTTTCATGTACTAACTTCCTATCAACAATTTTCCTCCAATTTAATCTGTTATCTAACCCCAATATTATCAGATCTCATATTTCTGTCTTCTAAGGTTCTTACTGTATCAATCCACCTAGATCTTGGTCTAGGTGGATTGATACAGTAAGAGTATCTGGGTCTTTTTCTTGTCATTCTGCCAAAAAAGCACTTTTTTGCTAACTCTTCCTCTTATGTTCTGTTTATGTGACCATACCACCTGAAATTAGCTCTGCTAAACACATTCCTGAATACTAACAATGTCAAGTTCTTTCCTAATATTCTAATTTTTAATATGATACTGCCAGTGAACATCACTGACAGTATCACAGATATTCAGATATTCACTGCCGTAATCCTTCTCAGAACTCATGTCTGTAGCCTACAGTCTTTAATCAAATGTTTTATTTCTAACCCAGCTCTCAGATTCATAAGTTAAAATTCGATTGAACACTGTCTTGTATACAGTCATACCCCGAAGTTATGCGGTAGGTGGGACCAACAAAAAGCACGTAAGTCGAATTCGCGTAACTCGGGGTATAATTTTGCATGTAATTTATATATACAAACATACAAAATATTAGTTAATTGGGACCAAAGGTTTACAAAAACACCTATTTTTTTAAGAAATATAATCATAACTGTAGTTTTTCGTACATTAAAAAAAAAAGCTATTTCGATGTCTATGGTTTCATAATATCTCTTATAGATTCGTCTGACTGTATCTTTCTCTGGTCATGCAAAATTTCTTCATAGCAAGCTAATGATTTTTTTATTCCTTGCCTTGTGGCTACAATTCGTTCGTCGTTAGAATCTATGTCCTCCAAAATCTGTAAACCTTTCTTTTATGATTGTTCTTACTGTGGATTCCTGTAGATCGAACTTCTTTGCTAGCTCACAAATTTTCATTCTGCCTTCAAAATCCTTAATAATGTTGAGTGTTGTTTCCAAAGTCAATGGTTTTCTTTTCTTGCTAGCTGTAGAAGAATCGGACTTGCTTCTTTTGGACAACATTATTTTTTATGTGATAAAATTTTTATCAAGAACATAACATTAAACAATCGCAAGGTTTTGTAGACTATAAAAATCGTGTATGAATGGAGACCACGTGAAACACATCAGTGCTTGTTCACAGCATGTGCGACTTTGGCGAATGCGGGCGGTGCCGGAAAAATACGACTAGTGGTGAGGCTTGAAGCAGGACAGGAATGTGTACATATAAGAAACCGCGTAACTCCGGATTCGCATAAGTCAGGGTATGACTGTATAGCTAGTTTAGTGTTTTGACTAATTTCTCTCTTATTCCATATAAATTTATTCAGTTTACTTCCTGCCACACCAGCTTTGCTAATTCTGTTGTCTAATAACATATTTAGTTTGTCATCTTAACTAAAAATTGTGCCTAAATGGCTGACATGTTTTACTTGTTATAATGGTTCTCCACTCAGAATGCAGTTCATGTTTTCAATGTCACTGTCTTTTTGGTTTTCATATCAAATTTATTACTAGTTAATTCAGTTTGATCATGGAATCCTGCAGATATGTACTAGATTTATTTAGAAGCAGCATCCCTTTTTTTTTTTGTAAAAAATAGGTGTACTCATTCTTTGAAAAATAGAAACTGTAAAGGATATGAAAAGAAATTTAAAAAAGTATTACATAGGCAAAGTGGATACCAGATCCAGCATTATTTCAAAGCCGAATGTTTGTAGAAACTATGCAAGTTTCATAAGCTGACCTGAGAGCTTATAAGAATACAGTTCTCAGCATCCCTGAGTTGCCTTAGCTTAAAAGACAAGGGTACTGCCCAAGCATCCATATATTTACCTTTTATTAGTACATTTTTTAAGGTTTCACTGATCTGACAGCTGCTTCGAACTAGTTGGTTCTCTTTGGAGACCAGACAGAAACCTTGAGAGAGCAAAGGTTCTTGTTCAGTATTAAAGAAATTGAAATGTCAGAGAAACGTATTTTTTTGGAAGTGAACTCTCAATCAACGCATAAAAGCAATTATTATAGGAAAGAGCCATAAAGCTTCATTTCAGAGAGGTAAAATTACATAGGCAAAGTGGATACTAGATCCAACATTATTTTAAAGCCGAATGTTTGTAGAAACTATGCACTGACCGAGAGTTCACTTAAGAAAAATACATTTCTCTAACATTTCAATTTCTTTAGTACTGAACGAGAGTTTCTGCCTGGTCTCTGAAGAAAAGCAACCATTTCTAAACAGCTGTCAGGCCAGTGAAACCTTAAAAAAATGCACTAATGAAAAGTGAATATATGGACGCTTGGGCAGTGGCCATGTCTTTTAAGTAGTGCAAGCTAAAGCAACTCAGGGATGCTGAGAATTGTATTCTTGTAAGCTCTCAGGTCAACTTACAAAACTTTCATAGTTTCTACAAGCATTTGGCTTTGAAATAATATTGGATCTAGTATCCACTTTGTCTATGTAATTTTACATTGCTAAAATGAAGCCTCTGGCATTTTCTTTTAGTAATTAAAAAAGTATTTATCAATATTGTTGCCATAATAGGCAACTTCATAGTTTGCTCAGTCCTTAGAAATCTTCATGCCCATCTTTTCCACTCCAAAATATAGTTCTTCAAATTTGTTTACATAATGAACATCTAAGCAGGATCTTAGAACCCACTAAGCAAAAGGCAATGCCTGGAAGGTGGCAAAATTGCATCTCAACCATTCAAAAACAACTTAAAAAATAAATAAAATAATAATTGCACATTGTGTTGAAGTTTCGGGCAGCAGAATAGTGCCAGTCTATTGGAGGCATATATCCTAATAACAGTCGTGTATCCAAGTCTCTTATTCTGATCATTTAGTCAGTTATACTAACGAAAACAGGTCTTTGACAAAGCCCCTGTTGTTAACTCTTCACTTGTTTCTCACCTGTTTTAAATTTATTAACTGTGGACAGGGAAACGAAACTAGTGATCCTTCTTTTTCATTTTTTACTTATGGTTTAAGACCAATTTTTTTTTTTTTTTTTTAGTATTACTACTTCAACCTTTTGGTTCTGTCCACTGCTGGACGGAGGTCTCCCCCCATGATTTTCCAGACCACTCGGTTTTCTGCTTCTCCTATCCATCTCACTCCTGCAATTTGTTCCAGTTCATCCCTCCACCTTCTTCTCAGTCTTCCTCTTTGTCTTGCTCCATCCATTGGTCTCCACTCTGTTTTTCTAGTCCATCTCCCATCACTACATCTGGCAATATGGCCAGCCATCTCCACTTAGCCTGTTTAATGTATTTTACAATATCCCTGACACCTGTTTGAGATCTTATTCAGGTGTTTGTCTTCCTATCTCTTAATGTTATTTTTGGCATACTTCTCTCCATGCGATGTGTTGTTCTCAGCTTTTGTTTAGGGCTTCTGTTAAAGTCCATGTTTCTCCTCTGTATGTTAGGACAGGAAGTATGCACTGGTCAAAACCTTTCCTTTTTAGACTCATAGAGATGTCACTTCTGAATATGTCTCTCATTTTCCCATAAGCCATCCATCCAAGGTGAATTCTTCGTTCAATCTCTTTTCTTTGGCAATCCTCAAAGGATAGTAATTGGCCCAAATATACATATGAAGTAATTGTTCTATTTCATGGTTTTCAACTTTAACAGTTCTATGGTTTATGTATTTATTCATCATTATTTTTGTTTTTCTCTATTGGAATAAAACTTAGTAAAATAATTTATTTAACACGTTCGCAAGAAGGAACAAATCGACTCATGCTGTATTTGATCTGGTATATATCGGAAGTTTAAAACCAAAATTAATCTATATAGCAAAAACATCTTTCCCATACTGCACATATGCAAACAAAACAAAGTAAACTTTTTATTGTAGCACTAAAAACAGCACACAGATATAGTCAATATATACTGCATTTATTGAAAAATAGAGTTATTAGAGTAGTTCTTATAATCAGAAACAACTGAAATAAACACCATACTACATAGTAGCAAACCAAAGTAGGAGTTTTACTGTAGCACTAAAATACAGTAATGTTTGAGATGCAACTCATGCTAGTAACAGCCTGGTTTATACACATTAACATAAATATGAAAGTAATTTCTAATTCTAAAAACAAGACAGTAAAAAAATGCAAATTTCATTTCGTTAAATAACTAAGCATATTTGAACACTAGGTAAATGTGTAAAAATATTACAAATTTCTAAACGCACTGCATTCATGTGACGTTATGTTGCTGTTTAATAGAGGTGCTGGTACAAAGTACTATTGCAAACTGTCCCCTCCCAAAAATAGAACACTGTTCAAAATAACAAGTATAACATCAGCATTAAGTAAAAAGCTGAGCTTAACATTTCCAATTTTGATAACAGGTTTAACATCACTTTCCTTCATAATGTGATCCATATAGATGAATAACAGTGGAGGTAATGCACCCTTGTCGCACACCTGATTTAACATCAAACCATCTTTATGTACCTCTTTCAATTCTAACTGCTGACTAACAACTCAAACATAGATTATGTACTTGCCAACATAATGTTCCATTTACACCATATAACAGTAATATTTTGAACAGCTTTTTTTTTTTTCTTGGACCTTGTCATATGCATTTTCCAGATCTACAAAACTTAAACACAGATCCTTATTATATTCCCTTGATTTGTCTTAAAGTGAAACTAATACTAACTTCTTCTTCTTCTTCTGCAGCTTCTCCCACTTAAGTGGGGTCACTGTTTGTTATGAGTCTCCTCCACACCTTCCTGTCTTGGGCTGTCACCACATCCAAGTTCTTCATCTTCAAGTCCTCTTCTACCAGCTCCCTCCATCTCTTCTTTGGCCACCCACGCTTCCGCCTTCCTTGCACATCCATCTGCATGACCCTTCTTCCCACATATTCGTCCTCCCTCCTCATCACATGACCAAACCATCTCAACCTTGCCTCCTGTATTTTCGTTCCTAAGTTCGTAACTATCACTGTTCCCCTGACATAGTCATTTCTCAGATGATTGTTTCTGGTCACACCGCACATCCACCTAAGCATTCTCATCTCTGCTACTTCCATCCTGCTAATATTATTTTTCCTCAGGGCCACAGTTTCTATAGCATATGTCATAGCTGGCCTCACTACTGTCCTGTAGATTTTGCTTTCAGATTGATCGGGACCCTCTTATCGCATAACACTCCAGCCATCTCCCTCCAGTTCCTCCAACCCGCTTGTATCCTGCATCCCACTTCCTTCTCAGCTCCTCCATCTTCTTCTACTGTTGAACCTAAGTATCTAAAGTCTCTCACCTTCCTGATGACATTTCCTTCCAGCTCCAGATCTGTCTCCTAGCCACCGCCCACCACATATACTCTGTCTTACTTCTGCTCAGTCTCATACCTCTCTCTTCCAGTACTTTTCTCCATCTTTCCAGTTTAGTTTCCGCTTCTTCTCTTGAATCTACACACAGCAAGATGTCATCTGCATACAACATTGTCCAAGGTGCATCTTCTCTCACCTCCTCTGTTACCACTTCCATCACAATATTAAACAGAAACGGACTTAATGCTGACCCTTGATGCAAGCCAACTGTTACTCGAAAACTTTCTGTCTGTCCCAAACAGGTCCGAACACTTGTCTTCACATTTCTGTACATTTCCTGCACCAACCTGACATATTTCTCTGGCACCTTCTTCTCCCTCAGACACCTCCAGACTTCTTGCCTTGGCACTCTATCGTATGCTTTCTCCAGATCAATAAATACCAGATGTAGCTCCCTTTGTTTCTCCCGATATTTTTCCATCATCTGTCGTAACCCAAAGATAGCATCTGTTGTTGATCTACCAGGCATGAAGCCAAATCGTTCCTTTGCAATCTCCACCTCCTCCCTCAATCTACCATCAAGAACCCTTTCTAGGATCTTCATTGTGTGGGACATCAACTTTATTCCTCTGTAATTTTTACAGTCTTGTGCATCCCCTTTACCCTTGTAGATGGGAACAAGAGTACTCTCCCTCCATTCCTCGGGTATATTTTCCTGTGGGCAAACTCTCATGAATACTAACTAACTATCTCTATTTGGCCTGAACCCAGCTTGTTGTTCTTCAATCTTCCCTCCACAATCATTCTTAGCCTTTACTCAAGGAATACATGTATAAATCTTGCCAGGAATATCCAGTAGGAAAATTCCTCTAATTCTCATATTCAATTTTATTTCCCTTTTTACAGATAGATACTATGTGAGAGAGCTTTACTCCAATCAATCAAAATTTGACTCTCTGATCAGCCTTTCTGAATCATGCAATGTGATTCAGAAAGGCTGATACTACCATAAAATGTTTTATTATTATTAATGATAGACCTCCATGGAGTCAAGAGCCTCATCATGGGAGGTCCCACTACTCTGACATGCACAGCTCATCGTACCTAAATTTAAATGCATTCACCGTCCCTGCACTCACCACACTCTCAGACAATGCATTCCAATCACCCACCACTCTCCGTGCAAAAATTCTACTCCTCATCACCTTGCTGACACTCGCCTTATATACAGCTTCCAGGGATGACCTCTCGTTCTCTCCCTGTCTCCAGATATTCTATGGAAAATCTCATCCAAGTAAATCTGGTAATTACCCCTTATCAACTTACGCATCTCGATCATGTCTCCCCTCTTCTATCCAATAAGCTCTGTAATTTGCATTCTCTCAATCTGTCCTCATATTCCTCATTCCAAAGACCAATTAAGTCAATTGTCTCTGGACCCTCTCCAACATATCATCTTTTGAAAATCTGGTGACCAAATCTGTGTATAGTAATCCATATGCAGCCTGATCAAAGTCTTGTACAATGGAATCAAAACATAAATCAAATTATATCCTGCTCAAAAATAAACAGTGATCACTTCCAATTTCAAATCATCTGTATATTCTTATGTCTTGAACTAGTGGGAAAACATCACGATCAACAATAACTTGATCAATAAGACTTTATTTGTATTTATTAAATATTCTTTCCAAGTGAATTTGTGCATATTTTATGTTGGACATGGTGTTAGAGTAATAACTAGTCCATCAGGTACTTACCATTATTAACTTTGCTCTTTTCTCCAAATTTTCCTAAAACATTTTCTATATCTCTGGTAATTATTTCTTACTCCATTGTTTAGCTCTTCAACAAGGAATTTTTCCTTTTTTTGTTGTGTCTCAAAAAATTCTTCTTTTTTCTTAGTAGAACCTTCTGTGGGACCACAGGAACAAATAAATCTAATTGTCCAAGTTCTCCATTCTGATATCTGTCCACATTACTCTACATGATACTGCCTGCCATTCAATAAGATTATCTTCACATTTAGTTTTGAATACTATAGCAACTCCTTTTCCTTGATCGTTATTGTTTGAATATAACATTTTGTATTTCTTAGAAAGATTTCACCTGTTTTTGCCTTTTTTGTTTTGATAACACCTATTATGTCAATCTTGTATACTTATCCAATTCTTCTTCTATCAGTTCCATTTTATTTCCATTGATGCTTTTTACATCGATGGTGCAAATGTTGAAGTCTGCTGATGTTGAGTTTAGATAGCAACTGTTGATGATGGCATGAGAATTATGCTTCTACAAGGGTGAGATGCAAGGGAGGAAAACAGTGGCAGTAGTTTTGGGGTTATGGTGCAAGGTAGAGAATTGACAGGAAGAGATATTTAGTTGAATGCTGTTAACAGGCCAGGGAATGTGGAAATGGTAACAAATATATAAGTAAATTGACTTTCTGAACAAGAGAAGGGTATACATTATGGGTGATTTGAATGATGGTATGATAGACTGAAATGAAGATACAGCATCTGGAAATAAGGAAAATTAAATTTTTTAAAGGATGATTACTTTGGCAGTATATAGTGGAGGGTAAAGTATGTGATTGTGAATGGGGTGTTGCATCTCCCATCCAATGACAGGAGTAACCATGAGGTGGTGGCCAGAGATATAAAGACTTCTTTGAAAAAAAGGATATGTGGAACTACAAGGCTAATGATTACAAAAAATGGAATTTCTACCTTTCTCCTTAACTCTTCAATTCCATGAAGAGTTATGCAGAAAGGAGATAAATGTTGCTTGTTTCACCGATCAAGGTATTAATACCTTGACCATAACAATTAAACTGCTTATTCAAATAAGTAATTGAGTAGTTCATCCTCATGTCATAAGATTTAGTGCATAGAAATAGATGAGATTGAATCAGTGGTGAATGATCAAGAGGTATGAGAAATCAAGTAAACTTAATATCAATAAGGCAACAGGACTACGACATATCACTGTGTATCTTAAAGAAATATTCCAGGAAGTTAACAGCAACCTTGGCATGTCTGTTTAACAAGTCTCAAAACTGGACAAGCTCCAAAGGAGTGAAAAGAGGTAAAATTGTTCCATTGCACAAAAGTGGGATTACATTTCACTGATGTTGCAAGTTATACGCAAATCTTCTCTGTCTGGAGAGCTAGGATATGCATAATTGGACTGTAAGAACAGTGTTCTCTGTGATGGCCAACACAGGTTTGTTAAAGAAAGGGCATGTTTTACCAATCTCTTTATATACTATAAAGTTCAAATGCACTGGACAAGGAAAATATATATGTAGGGGTATATAACTAGATTTTGCAAAGGCTTCTGAAGGATTGTCACATAGCAAGTTGGCAACTAAACTGGAATGGATGGGGTTAGATAATAAATTAGCAAGTTGGTCATAAATAAAAGATAATAAATTAGCAAGGTGATCAGAACTGTTGTTAGATATAAACCATCTTTAGGTAGGCACTATTTTGTTGCACCTAAATTAAAGAAAATATGTAAAATAAAATAAAAATTTAAAAATGCCATTTTTATGGTTGAGATAGTTTTTCCAGTTTCTTGCTGCTCTCCAAAACTTGCCACTCCTAGGGACTACCTTAATAGTTAAATGGGTTATAATCCTGCATTTGATTAGCTGTCAGACAGGTATCAGAAAGTTGCATATGGGGGAACATTATCCAGAAAGAGAAAAGTCACTAGTGGAGTCTGTTTTGGGGCTTTTATCGTGTAACTTGTATTTGTAGAAAGTGTCTGTAGTTAGAAAGTAAATTATACTTGCCAAGAAATTATATTCTTGTTCCATGTGTAAGCAAAAACACTGGATAAAATTTGAATGCAGAACATTGTTTGCTTATGCTTGAACAAAAGATGAAAACAAGTTAAACAAATTATACTTGCCAAGAATATAATTTGTTTAACTTATATGTTAATGATACTGGGACAGGTTTAAGTGGAGACATGCAACTCTTTGCAGATGATACAAAGCAGAAAGAACTAGGAGAATTGGAGCAGACAGCGTGGGTTTACAGGACCTGAATAGACATGAGTGAAGCTGCCAATTGAATATTGCAAAGGTTTTAAAATTCAGGAGGCAAAGATACAACTGGTGGAGAAATTTTGAAACAGGTGGAGGAAATGAGAGATCTAGCAGTGGTGGTGGGCAGGAACCTTTTAAAGGTCAAGCTAAAATTATAAATAAATCCCATTGAATAATGAAAATGATGAGGACTTGATATCTAAAGACAAAAAAGATCATGAGTTCACTGTATAAAGTTTTGTTCAGATCACATATGGATTATATGATGTGCAGAGATTTATTTGGCCATGTAGTTCTCAAGATTTAGGATATATTGGAAAAGGTCCAATATATCCTAAGAGACAATTGAATAAGGTAATTTCTGGTCTTTGGAATATGAAGACAGACTGAGGAAATGTGGAAGATATTTTCACAGAATAGCAGTAGAAGACAGAAATATAAAAAGAGGCCATCTTTGAAAGCTGTATAAGAAGGCAGTGAGGAAAAGGTTCTTTGCATAGAGAGTAGTTGGTTAGTGTAATGCATTGTTTGAGAGTGTGGCAAGTGAAGAAACAGTGAATGAGTTTAAGGTATGGTTTGATGATCAGAAACTATACACAACGAGTTTAACTCTGTGGAGATGTAGCATTAATAATAATAATAGTAATTATTTTAATTAGTGGATATGATAAAGGGTACTTAAGGGTCAAAGCTATATAACTGAGAGGAGACCTCCACATAGCCTTCAAAAGGAATGCGGAGAATTCTGACCTAAAGTCCAATCCTGACCTTCTCGTAGTGCACCCTGTTAGGTATCTACCTGGATACTGAACGGATGAGAATGGGCTGGCAATTTGGGATTTAGCTGACCAAATTGTATTCTTATTAGCTTAAACCAAAATTTCAAATGATGGTACAACATGACGAATTTCATGCCGGCTGGGACGTCACCTTGTTAAACAAGGCACCCGTTGTTTTTGCCAGGAAAAACAGCGAAAAGTCAGCTACTGGAACAAATCTGAAAACACACCCCAACTCAATATCACCAGAGTTCAAGATCGATACTATCAAAATAAGAAGCCTGAATGGCAAAGAAATGACAAAGAAGCTGAGGAATTGGATAAGTACCAGATTGACACAATCGCGGTGACTGAAACAAAAAAGAAAAACTGGCGAGATCTTTCTGAGCAATAAATACAAAATGCTATACTCAGGCAATGACAATCAAAGAATTAAGGAGTAGACATAGTATTCAACACTAAATTTGAAGCTAATCTTCTTGAATGGCAGGCAGTCTCAAGTAGAGTGATGTGGGCAAATATCAGAATGGGAGAACTGGACAATGAGACTTATTTGTGCCTATGGTCCTACAGAAGGTTCTACTAAGGTAGAAGTGGAGGAATTTTTTGAGGCTTTAGAGAAAGCAACTAACACAACGAAAAAGGAAAAGCTGGTCCTTGTTGGGGATCTAAATAGCAGAGTAGGAAATGATTGTCAGACACAAAAATATTTTGGGAAAATTTGGAGAAAAGAGCAAAGCTAATAATAATGGCAAATATCTGTTGGATTTCTGCTCAGGACATGGACTGGTTATTACTAACACAATGTTCCAACATAAAAATGTGCACAAAATCACATGGAGAGAGGAGGCAAGGAATAAGAAAAGTCTCATTGACTATGTTATTGTTAATAGTGATGTTTTCCCACTGGTGCAGGACACCAGAGTGTACAGAGGATTTGAAATTGGAAGTGATCACCATTTAATCTTGAATTGAATATCATATTGAAAAGAATAATATGTAAGAAAGTTTTAAAGCAAATAAAAGTTGAGCAGCTCTCAGATGTGAACTATAGACTAAAATACACAAAGATTATTGAAGAAAAAATTAAAGTGTTTGAGAACAGGAACCAAACCTTGGAGATTCAGTGGCAAGCAATGAAGCAAACCCTGATTGATTCAGTCAGAGAGGCATGTGGTGAGGTTGTCTGCAAGGATAGAAAAATCAGAACTTCATGGTGGACACAAGAAGTTAAAGAGGCAGTTAAGGAAAAGAAGAAAGCATATCAAACGTTCCTGGCAAATAAGTCAGCTTGTGCTCTTAGAGAATACAGAGACAAATGTACGAAAGCTAAACACTCTGTAAAACTGGCTAAAGTCATGGGAGGTCTTTGGCAAGAACACAGAAAATAAATATCAAGAAGGTGGCAAGATATTCTGGAGGTTGTTGAAGAAGCTCAGAAATAGAGGAAAGAATGCTATAAAAGGAATTAGAGATGATAAAAGATCATGAAAACTGGAGAAAAAAAAAGATATCCTTGAAGTATGGAGTAATTACTTCGAAAAATTGCTAAATGAAACAAGTAGTGATGACAGCACAGTGGTAAAAAACACTGACCAGGCATGCAGTCAGGAATACATATCCATACTTGAAGTAGAAAAAGCCATCAAAAGCCTGAAATGTGGAAAGACAGTAGGAGTAGATGATATTCAACCAGAAATGCTCAATTATGGAGGTATAAAAGTCTTAAAGTGGCTGCACTGCAAGACGAGTTCAGAAGGCCTGGACAGAGGGTCGAATTCCAGACGATTGGAGTCGAGTTCTCATAGTACCCATATATAAAAAGGGAAATAGAACTGAATGTGAGAATAACAGAGGCATTTCATTACTGAGTGTTCCTGTAAGATATATGCAAGTATACTTGAGAAACGGTTGAGAAGGATTGTGGAAGAGAAGCTCAGTGAAGAACAAGGTGGATTCAGGATCAGATTTTCACTTCATGACAGATAGTTGAGCAATCATGAGAATATAACAAAGATCTGTATTTAAGTTTTGTAGATCCAGAAAAGGCATACGACAAGGTGCCAAGAAAGAAGCTATTCAAAATGCTACAGTTATGTGAAGTTAATGGGGCATTATATCAAGCAATACTTAATCTTTATTTGAGTTGTAAGTCAGCAGTTAGAATTGAAGGAAGTACAGGAAGGTGGTTTAATGTTAAATCTGGTGTCAGACAAGGATGTACATTATCCCCTCTGTCATTACCTATATGAATCACATTATGAAGGAAAGTGGTATGAAACCTTATATCAAAATTGGAGGTGTTAATCTCAGCTCTTTGCTTTATGCGGATGATGTTATAATTCTAAATAAATCTGCTACAAGTCTGCAAGATTCCCTGACTAAATTGAATAACTGTTTCAGTAGATATGGTATGAAGGGCTGCATTAAAAAGACAAAGACAATGAAAATAGGCAGAAACATTGAAAATATATCAACTGCATCATGAATGGAGAACTTATAGAACAAGTAAAACATTTCAGCTACTTAGGCATGATTTTTAGTACCAATCATTTTTTATTTTAGTTTAAGCCAATAAGAATACAATTTGGTCAGCTAAATCCCAAATTGCCAGCCCATCCTCGTTCGTTCAGTATCCAGGTAGATACTTAACAGGGTGCACCACGAGAAGGTGAGGATTGGATATTAGGTTGGATATAAGCCCTGATTTGATCTCCTCATTCCTTTAAAGGCTAAGGTCTCCTCTGTTATATAACTTTGACCCTTAAGCACCCCGAAGATGGTAAATTAAATATGGAAATAGACAACAGAATCAATAAAGCTGGTATGGTATGGTAGGAAGTCAACTGAATAAATTTATATGGAATAAGAGCGAAATTAGCCAAAACACTAAATTAGCTGTGTATAGAAGAAAGTGTTCAAACCAATTTTAACTTATTGATCTGTGAGCTGGATTAGAAGTAAAACACTTGACCAAAGACAGACTGCAGATGAGAGTCCTGAGAAAGATTAGGGGCATGAACAGATGGCATCAATTGCAACATCGTATTAAAAACAAGGATATTAGGAAAGAACTTGGTATTGTTAGCATCCAGGAATGCGTTAGCAGAGCTAATCTCAGGTGGTATGGTCACTTAAGCAGAATGGGAGAAGAAAGATTAGCAAAACAAGTGTTCTCTGCCAGGTTGGTAGTAAAAAGACCCAGAGGAAGACCAAGATATAGGTGGATTGATACAGTAAAAAGTGCCTTAGAAGACAGAAATTTAAGACCTGATAGTATTGGAGTCTTGACAGGTAACAGATTGACTGATTTGGAGGAAAATTGTAGATAGGAAATTAGTAATGATGTAAATTTTTCATGTAGTACTATCATATCCTGCACACCCCTTGAGGGTATATATCAGGAATTTGATGATGGATATGATAAAGAAGACCTTCATGTTAGTTAAGGGATTTTACCAGATTAATACAGAAGAGTTAATACTAATATTAACCATCAAAGAACACAGAAGGGATTATAAAAGGAGTGTAAGATGGATAGAATGAGAAGCCATCCCTGGAAGTTGTGTAAAGATGTGGCAAAGAAGGAGTACATTTTTTATATGGAGAGTTGTTAGTGAGTGGAACCCATTGCCAAAAATGCATTGATGCAGGGAGTATACAATAAATGATTTCAAGGTTCAATATGATAGATATTTTGCTAGTTAAGCAGGTCTCCCACGATGAGTCTACTCACTCTATTAAAACAGGCCCTTTGAAAATTTTTTCCATAGCTTAGCTGTCTTGGCTAAGGATATGAAGCACTAGTGTATTGCATGAACTGCTTGATTTTTGAAATAAGTCCAAGTTGCTAAGATAATTATGGACAATGCAACTACAATCATGAAGCAAGTCTTGTGCATGCTTACTGTTTTCCAGCTGGGTTGTTGGCTTTGCATTAGTTCCTACCTCCTCCATATGAAACCAGTCATCTTTAGATGAAAGGCCTGTAAAATGTTCCTGGGATACATATGAACATTGTTCTTTTGATTGTGTAGCCCAGTCTCTTTGTTAACCAAGCAATATACTGATATTTCTGCAAGCTTGGTAAAAGGGAAAAAATCAGATATTTTATTGAGCGCTGACATTAACTTTTCAAACGAATTCAATTTCTTCTAATAAATCAGCTTTTCAAATAAAAATATTTCATTTCACTGTGGTTGCATTAATGTTCCTTTGGCTGAAATTTGTGTAGTATAGTCATTGGTACTTTTGTAGTGTAATGGATAATGCAGCATGCCTTCTTAGAAAAGGCCCCATTTTCTAACAAAGCTGGATGAGATGCAGAAGTATTTGCTATAAGCAATGGCCTAATACAAATCATACATATACCAACCCAAATTCCTGATAACTTTAAACTTTCTCTGCTCTCTTAATACCCTTTATCTTCATAACTAGTTCTTTCTCCATCCAGATATACCCTAGCCCTATAAAAGGTGCATGCCAAGTGGGATGACCTCCAGAACTTCTACTTCTCCTCCTTTCCATGATTAGACTGCTTTTTTTTATTATTTTATATTTGACCCACAAGAAAGGTAAGAAGACCTAGCAGATTAGTACTGTGTGTGTGTGGGCAAGAGGATAAGAAGAAAGGAGGAATCTGTTCATTTTGTTTGTTTGAACAGCTGAAGGTTGTATTTTTCAGGGAAGGCAGAGTGGAAGAGGCTGTTCCAAATAACAGAAGTAGGTGGAATAAAAGAGGAGGCAGTGAAGTTGGTTCAGTGAGTTTCAAGATGGACTGTAACAAGGCATTGGTTAGCAGTGGCTCTTGTTTTCTAATGATTTTGGAGAAAAGTGGAGGTATAACAGTGGCCAATTTAGCAGAGCACTATCCATGAAAGTATCTGTAAAAGAGGCAAAAGGCAGAAATTGAACGTTTGTGAGAAAGGAATCATTAATTTTTTTTTTTTTTTTTTTTTTGTTGCTCCCACCCACAAAAGGTTATTTGAAAACTTATAGTGCATTTTGTACCATGTATGAGTTAGAGATTTTTTTTTCTATTTTTTAACAATGTTAAAAAAAAATATATATATATATATATTTTTTTTTTTAAACTGAAATATCCTCTTCTGGATAGAATTGAGCAGTCTTAGAGGATTTTGGTGCACCACATCAAATATGGGAACAATATTCCATGGTTGGGCATATTTGGGATTTATATAGTAGCAGCTGTGAAGGTGTGAGGTAGTGCCTCATGAAAAATTACAAGATTTTTTGGCAGTTGCAGAAGCTATAGTTGAAATGTGTTTGTGCCACGAACACAATCAGTCCGAGAAGGCACTCTACCTCTCCACTGTTCCAAACACCTGGTCTGAGCAAGTCACAGAAATTATTCTCACCAACACAAAGGCCTTCATTCCTCATTCCATCCAAAAATTCCTGCACCTTTTGTCAAAGCAAGGCTCGAAGGAAAACACTCAGTCTACCATAGGTAGCTTGCATTGCAGCTGCATACTCAGCCTATACTGAAGTATGCAACAAATGCAAAACCATCAACAAATCCAATATGACTTTATAAAGGCCAACAGCAAACACTTACCTCCTGTCTAAATGGCATCTGTGACTTCTGCTTTCTTGTGAAGGCCATCAAATGCAACTTCTGCTCACCTGTGCTTCCACCCTCCCTCCCATCCAGGCAGTGCACAGTACCTAAATATAAATCTGACCTCCTGGTGTCATTCTTTTCCTCTAACTCCTGCACAGATGACCAAACTTCCTACCATAACAGAAACCGAGTATCATAAGCCTCCTGTAGTTTTACAGCAAAAGACACCCAAAAAATACTAAACACAGACTATTAGACAGTCTATTGGTCCTGATGACATCTCTCCAGTTATGTGCAAACATTTTCTCTGGAGCTAACACCGGTATTATGTCATCTCTAATATCCCCTACATCAGTAGGTGCTTATCCTGATAAATGGAAAAATAAGCACAACCTATTCCAAAATAAGGGAGATGCCGACATGCAAACTATTGACTAAGTGTTCACCACCTAAATCCTCTCCAAAATAATGGATAACATCATCAACAGTTACAACTAATGACATGGATCATGGCTAACCATTAAGCCTACATCACCTACTAACCACCAGGTACATGTCGAAAAGGTTTGCAAAAATGTCCTGTCACTCTTGCTCTCTCCGAGCATTTAAATGTCTGCTACTGAGTCTTGCTCAGTAAATTTCTATCCTTCAGTTTAAATGCCACCTTCTGCAATTGGGAAGCAAGCTTTCTCTCTGGTCATTCACTTTGTATCATAGTAGACAGTTCCCTCTCTTCGAGCATCACTGTTCTGTCACCCACCTCTCATACTTACGTACATAAATGACCTACTCTCAATCACCACTACTCCTATCCACAGCTTTGCTGACAACAGTACATTCCATTCATCCTATTCATTCAACAAACCATGCAGTGCTCAGACATCCCAAGGTTCAAGATTATCTACAAGCCATGCCTTAAACAATGATCGTACATTCTTTCAATGGAGTAAGGATAACCTGGTGACCTCCAATGCCAGTAAAATTCAGTATTGCCTTTTCTCTTACAAAAGAGATCATAGCTCACCTATCCTTACCCTAGGTAATACATAAATCACCAGACTGGATGAGATCATTTTCTCCTTGGATTGACATTTACCTCCAGCCTCTCTTGGATATTGATGTGATATAGCACACACATATCACATCAATAGCTACCTCAGCTTATAAAAACATTAACATTCTTTTACATTCGAGATGCTACTTTTCCCCAGCAAGCTATTAACGCTATACAAATCCCAAATTCTTGCATCCTTACAAGTACTGTTTCCATAGGAGTGGTACACTTATAGAAACCTCTCAATTTCTTGAGGCTATCTAGAGGAGAGAAATTCAGATTACCCTCCCCCCCCCTCCCTCTCGCTAATTCATTTCAACTTCTATCTCACAGATGTACTCTTTAAGCTCTGTCTTTCATGGATACTTCCATGGACACTGCTCCACTATACTGAACTGGCAATGGTCATTTCTTCACTCTGTTTGGCCTGTTAAAACAAGAATAGCAGTTGGCCCAACATCCCTTTTTCAGTGCAATTGCAAACAAATCGAATCTGCTTCTCTTCCTCTTTAATTCCATCTACCTCTGTCCTCTGGAACAGCCCTCCTCATGAAGTGTTCCCTAACAACTGCAGCCTCCAATTCTTCAAGAAAAATGTCAATAGACTTCTCTCAACCTTCACTCACACCCCACATAACACTGAAGTGCTATAGGTTCAATATCTATGTATTAATTTCTTGATACATATCAATTGATATCAATTTTCTTGTGTATGGATCAATATTATATATATAAAAAACAGTTTCCATGAAAGTGCCTGTAGAAAAGAAAAAGCTAAAACAGTACATTTGTGGGATAGAGAGTTAAGTGATTTAGCGAGAAGGGGATCATTCCATTATTTTAAGTATTTCTACCTATATGATTATGGATTATCATCCAAAACATATTAGTGACTTGTATCTATTAAGTACTTTCTTTCTCCACCAAGGTGAGGGTCAAAGCCATGAAATTATTCTGAATAACAAACTCCTTGTAATGTAGCAGCTTAATTACTATCTCACAATTCACAATCCTTACTGACTAATTGAAGGAACTGTTAATTGATATAAATATAAGATACAATAGTGCCAATCCTGAATGTTTTAGACATTTGACTGATGAATTTCTGGAAAATTATTATGCACTGATGCCATTCTTTTGTAACAACCTTCTCAGATTGCTCTTAATACAATATTCTATGCTACAAATAATTTGCAAGAAAATCTAGATGGCTACCTATCAGAAGTATTGTTTTTGCAAAAAAATCTAGAAAAACTAGCCAACATAATGTAAGTAGTTAAGAATATCAAAAATCATGTAAAGCATTAGAAAAGAAATTGAGTAAGTGTAGAAAGCAAGAAAATAATTCAGACCATCTCATGTATAAGAAGAAATTCCAAAGAAATGCTAGATGAAGTAATTCATGTTTCCTAAGTAACAAACTGTCTGTTTGGGTTGTTTAATTCGTACTACCCTGGTCTTCATAAATTAAGGAATAAAAAGAAAAGTAGTGATAACTGGTGGTGGTGGGGGGAGACATAGTCTGACAATGTAATAAGAAGTGATACTGAGTTTGATTAAATGGGTGGCAATGTCAGCAGTATATGCAAATGAGCCATGGTATAAAAGTGGCATTTTGGAGTGATTTTCCATTTCATGTCTGGAGTGAGAACAAGACATTTCGTGATAGCAAAATTTTGGATATGGCTGAAAGACATAATTTAATTGATAAAATCAGAAGTAATCAGAATGCATGAGTCATCCTGTGGATCCAATTCCAACAGTCACAAACAGCACCATAGATACAGTGAAAGAAAGTCACAAGCTACAATTGCAGTGGATGACCGATATTTCCAACCATCTGCTGACCAAAACAGGAGTGCTACCCAATCAGCTATGATCTCACCTTGTGTTAGCAATAGGAATATTGGTATCTACTTCCACTGTGTGCAGAAGGCTTCACAAAGGTGGTCTGTGTGCTAGGCAACCAGTAGTCAGTGTGTCCCTATCCTCATGCTATAGGAGAGAATGGTTGAACATCAACTGGACCCAAGACCAATGCAGGGGTATTGTTTACAGACAAGTCCTGATTTGCTCTGCAAAGCAATATCAGGCATGCTCTGATCTGGCCAGAATTAGGGGACACATTATCATCCCTCATATCTGTGCAAGTCACCACATGTGTCTCTTGCACAGATAATGTGATTGTTTCAAGAAGCATCTTGTTGGGTGAACATAATCTGTCTGTGATTCCTAACAGAGCTATCAATGCCTGCAACTTACAGAGACAATTTCCTGGATCCCTATGTTCATCCTTATGCAGATGCAATAGGGGAGACATTTATCCTACAAGACGATAATCCTCATCCTCAAATGAAGCTCGTGGACCATTATCTTCAAGAAGAGGCTATCGTATATATGGACTGGTAAGCAAGGTCTCCTGACCTTAATCCTATTGAGCATGTCTGGGATACTCTAGGTAGGTACGTGGTTGTTCTCAACCCCTCCTCCAAATTGAGAGACTTAAGAAAACTTGGCAGCAGCAATGGTTGTTATTGCCAACTGACTCCTGGATACCATTATAAACAGTATGAAACATCGTTGTGGTGTTGGGGGGGGGGGGGGGAAGAGGACCACATTCCTTATTGAGGTACTTTGACAATCTAATTTTGACCACTTCTTTATGACCATTGTCTCCATTTACCAATTTGTTATTGAATTTATTCATTCACAAGTTTTGTGGGTGTTTCTTTTACATCTCATATCATACTGCTTTTCATTGAATTGCATAAAAATTCATCATACAGTTTTTGAATTAGTGATTTTTCTCTTTGGTCTTTAATTTATAGAAACCAGTGTATGACACATCTGTCTACTATTATGTATTGTAGTATTATGTGAACACTGTAGATCACTTTTCTGATTAGTAATATGAAAGAGTGGAATTTCCCATGGATAAACTTTACCTCATCTAAGCAATCAGGACTAACTCTCCTGGAGATTAGAAATAAAAATATATTGTTGTGTTCATCAGAATCAGTCATATGACAAACTTTCAAATCTCATTTATGCTGAAAAATTGCCAAGTACGGCTTCCTTCATGAAGTAAAGAAGTTTACTTCATGAAGAAAATGACGTAAACTCATTTCACACATTATCCCCTTTTCTACTAATAACCCCAGTAGAAAAGCATCTGTAAAGTTCCCCAATTCTTCCCATACTGCCAGTCTATTTAAATCAATTTTCCAAATATCTACATCATCTTGATCAACTACTGTTCTACCCAATTTTGCATCAGCAAATAACTGAATATTTCCCCCTCAGATTATTTCCTATATCATCAATATAAAAACTAAATAGCAGTGGCCCAAATACAGAGCCTTGATTCACACCCCCTAGTCACATGCTTTTGCATGGGTAACTAACATCTCTCCATCAGCCATCCTCTTATCCACATCACCAGCTTCCTATCCATCCTAACTTGCTGCAATTTATGTAATTGAATTCCAAGTGGAATCCTGCAAATGCTTTTGCATAGTCAAGCAGCATCACCATATAGTCATTATCTTTATTCAACTCAGTTATCAATTTATTATATAATGTTACTGAGGCATGACCTACTCTTCATAAAACCATTCTATCCCTCATAGTAGCCCATTCTAATCCACCCATTTCTGAATTTTTCCTTTATCCAACTTCTCCAATGCCTTGACCACAACTCCTGTGAGGCTGATCAGTCGATAATTTGCTACTCGGTCTTGGAGTCATTTTCTCCTCTTTCCACTCATTTGTGACCTACCCATAGTTGAGATTTAAATTAAACAATCTGGTCCAAGGCACTACCAATTCCCTAGGATATTCTCATAATAAGCAAGCCAATATATCATCTCATTCTACAGCTGCATTCACATCAAGGTTCCAAAATATCCTATGCACCTTTAGTTCATGCATTTCTAGATCAGCCCACTGTCACTTGTTACTACAAAATCACTATGAAAGAGTATATCTTCACCTGGATGATAGTTGAATTATTGAATAGTAACTTTGCATGTTATTATACAACAATTCAACTATTTACCTCTCTACCATCAGCATTCATTAAAGTACTCTATCATAATCATTATTCCTTTTACTTGACAAATATTTTTAGTATGTGGCACTGTTTGGGATTACCTTTGGCTTGTATACCTAATTTCCTTTTGTACTCCAATTTTGCCTTCCTTACCTTTCTGGTCTGTGCTTGCTGATCACCTTTCTCTTTAAATTCATTCAACACACTTTTTTTTTTTTTTTTTTTTTTTTTTTGCAGCTTCTACTTAATGATGCCGCTCATCTATTTAACTCCCACGTTATTTATCCTCGAGTTTGAAGGAAATTTTGATGCAAAATGGGAAAATAACCATGTAAGGAATTCAACTCTTTTTGTTGTTGTTTTACCTCCTTTTCATTTTCTGTTTTCCCACGGAAGAAGGAATGATTAAAAAAGAATAATTAGCCACTATCATTCCTCCACTTTCCTTCAAAATCATTAGAACAAGAGCCACTGCTAACCGACATCCTTATACAGTCCATCTTGAAGTTCAATGAACCAACTTTGCTGCCTTCCTTCAAAGAATACAATCTTCAGTTGTTCAAACAAAATGTGAAGAGATTCCCTCCTTTCTTCTTTTTCTCTTGTCCACACACAGCACTAATGTGCTTATAGGTCTTGTGGCCTTCCATGTGTGAATCAGAACATATGAGCAGGGAGGGGGATGAAAAGTTCTGATAAACACCTAGAACAAAAATTAAATTAAAGCAACTGACATAACCACAAAAAAGAACATATCTTAAAATCTTTTAACCCTCCCCCCCCATGTTTCATCAAATTATAATAATTTGTTCTTTTTCTTTTAAGATACAGGGTGTTCGGGATAAATTTGACATATTTATAATTAATTATATTTTTCCGTAAGTTACATGTATTAACACACACTTCTCTTCATTTAAAAGTTTGGACCCTTCTTCATTCATATACAAGATGTCAGAAAGGATGGATAGCTGGAACCCACCTGAATCATGGAAGAGAATAACTTGTATCATGATGATTCGTGCCCGCCATCAAAATAAGGATATTACGACTGCTGCCCAATGCTCCCTGAATACAGTAAAAACAATCAGGCATGAACTAGAGACTTGCAATGGTGACTACGAGGATGTAGCAAGAAGAAAGATCCCTAGCAGACGATCTGATTGCGTTCGTACAGCAGAATTCCTCGCAAATCTGCAGGAACAGGTGTTGAAGAACCCTGGCATTGGAATTTGGGCTTTGTTCGTGGAGTTGCTAACTGTAGTCAAGCCCTGGATAACAAGGGTAGCCAATGGTAGGCCGTATGTATGGCAGCAGGATTCGGCCCCTTGCCACACCTCTGGGAAAAGTCAAAAATGGTTGTCTGAAAATTTCTACGACTTCACCAGTCCAAATGTTTGGCCTCCAAACTCCCCAGACCTTAACCCCATGGATTATTTTGTATGGGGCGCAGTTGAAAAAGACACCAATCGCACTTCCAGTAATACAAAAGCCCAGTTAATGGATAAAATTAAAACAGTTTTTGCGGCCCTTCCCAGGGAGACTGTAGCATCAGCTTGTTCGATGTTCCGAAGCAGAATTGAAGCTGTGATCGATGCTAATGGTGGTTATTTTGAGTAAATCTTGTCGATAGTATTGTAATTAACTCTGCCTGTAATGTTTTTTTGTCAATTCATTAAATTTAATAGATACAAAGAAGATTTTCTTTTTCCTTACGAAACTGTCAAATTTATCCCGAACACCCTGTATATAAGAAGACATGTCAGAGGTTTTGAAGAAATTCAAAGGCACAGAGGTGTGGGCCATCATCAAGTTTTTTTGTGCTGCAAGAAAAATCTGTAACTGATATTCACTAAACTTTGTGAGAGACTTTAGGGGACTGTCCCCTCAGCATATTCAGTTGCTAGAGGGATGGCTAAAACTGGGCATTCTGAGACAGATGATCCCAGGTCAGAGACTTTCCACAGCAATCACACCTTAAAACATTGATACAGTGCATGCCATGATCCTTGGTTACAGATGAATACTACCAAAAACATTGCAAAGACTATGTGGATATCCAGGGAATAAGTTGAGGTCATTATTATTATTATTATTTGACACCTCCAGGGATTCCAAAGACTCATCGAGGGAGAGTGTGCCAACAGTATCGAACGATTGATTCCCTTCCAACTACTAACCGCACTCAAACTTGCTTAACTTTTTACGTGAGCAATTAGTAGCAAAGGCTCTACCAATCAACCAACCTTTGCTGGCTATCCACCAACATCTGGACATGCAGAAGCTCTTAGCGAAGTGGGTTCCCAAATGTTTGAATGCTGACCAAAAGAGAGAACATATGCTGTCATCAAGGGATTTTGGATCATTTTGAGAAATTATATGCAAATTTTTTTAGCTTCTATGTGACTGTTGATGAAACATGGCTTCATCACTATAACCAAGAAACCAAATAACAATCGATGGAGTAGACACAAAGGCTCTCCACGACCAAAGAAATTCAGAACCCAAAAGTCAGCAGGGAAGGCAGGGTTCTTGCCATTGTCTTTTGACAATGGCCTGTTACAGCAGTTTATTCAACAGTTCTGAAGGAATTGAAGTGCTAAAGGAAAAACACCGCAGGAACTGAGCAGAGGTATGTTGCTTTTGCAGGACAGCACACCTGCTCACACAGTGCACGAAACCCAACAGACAATACACAACTTGGGCTTCCATTGTCTTCCTCATCCACTCTACTCACCAGACCTGGCCCCATCTGACTACTTCCCATTCCCAAATTTAAAGAAACACTTGAACGGAACAAAATTTACCACAGATTAATAAGTCATATCTGCAGCTGAGGACTGGTTTGTGCAACAAGGGGAAAGACTTTTTTCTCAGAGGATTGCAAATGATACAGTAGTGCTGTAATAAGTGTATAACACTTTGTGGAGAATATGTAGAATAATATGTATGTTACATGGTTCTACTTCAATTCCTTCATGGTGATTATCACAACTTTTCAGCACACCCTCGTATATACGAGGGTATAAAATATTAAGCAGAAGAATTTTTATGCAGTTTCGCTATTCTTATCAGCACCATAAAACCAGAAACATTGGAAACTTAAAAAAAATATGCAAACTTGCAGCAATTCTCTTCAGCACACAAACCTAGTCCTTAACGAACATTATTTATAGCATTTCAAATGATGAAATTTTTTGTTATATAGAAGGCGGGGAGAGAACACGGGGGGGGGGGGCATCCATGGAAGTTAAGGTTGTTCTCAGTCAAGAAAGGGGCAAGAGCTAGGTTTTTCTCCCAGAGAGCAGTGAGTGAGTGGAATAATTTGCCCTTAGGGGTAGTGAGTGCATCTAGTGTAAATGAATTTAAGGGAAGGTATGATAGCTGGGTTGGGTAATTTACAGCCTCCCTCGATGAGTCCTTGACTCCCTGGAGGTCTCAGATAATAATAATAACAATAATAATATATATTTTATAAAATGAAATACAAATCCTTATCCATACACACAACAATGTCAAAACTCTGGTCAGTACAATCTGAAAATAATATTTATATTCCCAATTTCTATTTATTTCTTCCTTACAATTAAAAAATCAAAATCAAAAATCAATAAAGAATTTTTGTTTTTTGATTTTCTTTTAAGGAATCCCTCATATTCAACAAAGCAATTTTTCCCAGCTATAAATTGGAATAACAGTATAAAATATCAAAATAACAGTATGAAAATTAAAGTTTGATGTATATATGCATCTTATTTTACAAAATACTATGCCTATTCTGATTGAAATTTTCAATTCTTTAATCTTTCCAAATAGGTTTAAAAGGATTTCAAATACCCATGTCATTTTCAAATATCCGATCTCTTTTCCCCTTTTGCGATGTGTAACACGTTCCTTTTCTCTCTCTTTAAGAAAAAAAAAAAAAAATTATATGCCATACATTAACAAAGGTAAGCGGAAATTATGAGTTATTTCGTGTAACTCTGATTTAAAGACATAAAAGGACTTAAATCTATAACATAAAAGTGCCATTATTTCTCCTGTAAACTTCTACTTGTGTTCTATCTCTAAGAAAATGTTAAGGCTTATATCACCTAGATATATGAAGTAAACTATGATTCAGTGTGTAAAAATATTACGATTTTCCCTTTCCCAAACTGGCTTTATATTATTTCCCTTCTCCCTCTTTCGAACCTCAAGAAACAGGCAGTAATGATTAACATCTTTCTAGTCAAAAATTATTATTACAACTTTGACCTGGAGCCATGTGAACAGTTAATCCAAAAAAATAAATAAACAGCAACGCATAGCAACCGGAGAAACGATTCAGAAATCGGATTTAGCTGTGGACGTGCATACTTGTTTTAAAGTGTATCCTCACTGGCAAAACTTCAGGTAAAATATGAGCATGAAAGCATAATTCTATCAAACCAAAACACTATAATGCACCATGACAAAAGTGTAATATGCTGCATATAAAATTTTTAAATGACAACTACGTGCGACGTTCCGCTGCTTGTCTAAACGCAAGTCTATGGAGTGACGTGCCAACAATGCGTCATACCGCCACAAAGGGCAACTGATCAACGCATATTCTGTTCACTTTAACAAAGATAACATACATAACACAATTACTTATTTTGAAAGCAAGAGTCGAAACTGCTAAACTAGATTTCTTTTTGCGCTGACTTACCAACTAAACAGAAAAACCACATATACAACATGGATGATCTTCCGACCTTATGTAATCTACACAAAGTCACATGCGTTTGTTGACCCGAATGACAGTGCTGTGCCTCGCTTTAGTGCCTCCACCTGCAGGATGGGTATCTGAAAATATGAGGAATACATTGATCATGTAATAATTCATTCAGTTGAATATAGCACATTTTTATGGAGACTGAATACCCTTTCCTTTTAACTGCATTTTTATAAACAGATCTAGTCAGATTCTGCACACAAATCTTTTGATGACGTATGATATTTCGTCCTTCTCACATGAGCCTATCTTAAACTGGAACAACCTCATCAGTATGAGTTTTTGTTAAAAAGGAACTTCAAGATGAAGTTAAAAAAAAGTGCATTTAAGCATAAGTGCTTGGTAAAAATTTGATGTTAAATGTTTAACGGAATGAAAATTAAACAACAGTTAAATGCTGCCAGTGTTACATCTCTGTCACAGAGACATTTTCAAGGGTTCAATCTAAACTGTAACGTGCATACAAGAAACACAAAGTGATATTTAATACACTGTAGTCTAGCATCCTCGCTAGGACGAGCATTCTCTATGAGCACTCGTAGGAAACTTCGGTTATTACAGGAGATGCCAAGTATTACAGCTTTCCGTATCATACTATTTTCTCTCAACAACATTAATTTAAGATGACTTTAAGGGACGTTATGTTGACTTTAAGGGAAAATTCAGATTCTAAATAAAAGGGGGGGGAAACCCACTTACATTTAAACTTGCTGCAATGAAAATGCCTAGTATTTTTCTTTCATTTATTCTGTGGGGGTTGGGGTCCGAGGTTGCTGAACCCGATTGTCCACAATTCTGGCTTACTAGTGTATCTCTTATATTCTCCCAAACATGTTAATCGATGATCTAACTCTCCATAATAAGCTAACTTGCAGGAACAAATTAGTCCACATGTGGAAAAACATGAAATACCTGCTGCTACAGCTTTGGCCAGTTAGATCTAACAGGCCATGGTCCAAACAACTTTAAAAGCGAGAGCTTTCCCCCCACCTTTTTTTTTAAGAATCTGTGACTGCCCTTAAAAAGCAACTTAACATAAACACAGTTGTGAGAAACTCCTTACAATGTAGGAAACTGTAATTCTTAGATATCCCTGAAAAAACCAAGGACTTCTGCAAATGCCATAGAGGGCGCACTTCTAGCGAGGATTCTGATTTTTCATATAGAAATTTATATAGAAATAATTTATATAGAAAGTTCATGTAATTTTGTGATGTTTGTGTCCACTTTACAGTTAATACTGTACACCTGGAGATGTCTCTATGCCAGAGCAAAATACTGCAAAAATTCAACTGTCATTTAATTCATTCTTTACATTGTTTTCATCTCATTCAAAGTTTAACATTTGTCATCTGTAAAAAAAAAATTAACTCGTCAAACGAATTATTTTCGTTGTTTTGCTCACTCATTATAAAAAAAAATCTAGTTTAGTAGTACATTCAAAATATGAGTATGTAGCTGTGTTATAGAGAGCACGAGATGGCAACAGTTGTCTACTTCTCTAGATGGCTATCAAAATCATTAATAATAGCCTTTGATAAGCTATATATGATGGCCAAGGATGGAGTTGGCTGCCTACTAGTCTTCAAAAAGTAGGTAACACTATTTAGCTAAGCTAAATAGTGTTACCTACTCCCCTTTTAGAAATTTCAAATTTCACTGATCGGTGAGTAGCTTTAAAAAATGACCACTCGTTCTCTCTTCTACAACGCACTGATGCACATATTACTCATGAATCTATTCTATAACATTTCCCCTACAACTTTTATATTTCTATCATATTTCCCCCTCCCCCACTTAATCGTCCAACTAACAGACAGTGCAACCGACAATTGCTTTGTCTGTTCTCATGGTCAGTATTTCACAATCATCTTAGTTATTGCTTCTGATCCCTTTATAATGCTTCTTCAGGGTTCTCTCCCTTAAAGCTAGGAGACCAAATCCGTGCACAGTAGCCCAAATAAAGTCGAATCATTATCTTACATAATGGTAATCACTTCTTTGTCACGACATACTAATAACCCTTTCAGTATTCCTGAATCCTCTGTATTGCCTTTACTGCCTTTCGATGTGTCCCTTGAACCTTCACATTCTCCAAAAAAAAAAAAAAAAATGCTTCCTCCACTGAACTTTTTGTATCACAACACTTGTCACTTTTTCTCTCTGAGATACGTCCTCTCCCTCAAACGTAACACGTTGACATCTATTATATAACTATTCTCCAATCCATGTCACCATATTGTCGATTCCTATTCACTGCAATTTAAAAAATTGTTTACCGTGCTATACATTATCAAATGCCTTAGCAAAATCAAGAAATTTACAGCATAAATCTTTTCCCCTGTTCAGTACTGTCTAATCTTACTGTAAAATATAATCAGATTACTAGAGTAACACCTTCCTTTAAATCCATGATGATTATCCAAGAGATTCTCTGTTATCAATCCAATTCTCTACTCCAATATTGATCAACTTATCCAAAACATTTGATACCTCTATTTTGTACTATCTTTATGTAGTGATACTGGTACCGCTTTGTCCTCTTTCCATTCTTCGAGAATTACTGCTAGACTTTCATTAAACAATGGAATTAGAGATACAATTGATTCCTTAGCGCATTTACTTAAAATACATGGCGATAATTCACCCAGTTCTATTCCTTTAGTCACATCAACTTTGCTCGATATAGTAAACACTTTACATTCTTCTTTTTTCACCAGTGCACCAAATTTCAATATATTTCCACTCTAATAATATAAGCTAAAACACAGTTATTAAATGTTTTTTACTGTATCTTCTATCTGGTTCCTTGCTACCATCCTTAGTAGCAATTGTCTTCATTTCCATAGTCGCCGTTTCTCTTACTAGCTACATTATTGAATAAATCTACAGGATTCTTAACTTTCTGTGGCAGTATTTTCTTTTTTTCTTCTCACACTCGTCAGTTTCTTTCCTTTCCTTTCCTTTCGCACTAGATAATTTCTCAGTCTGTGCTTTATATTCGACATGCAATTGCTCACTATCTTCCTGTTTATGCATTCAGTAAAGCATTTTCTTCTTTTGCACTTCCCTTCGAATTTCATTATTCATCCATTTTACGCCTATTCTTATTTCTCCTCGTAACTTTCTTTCGAAACAGAATCTGACATTCTTGCTTTCGAATGTTCTTTTAATAATTTCCAACACTATTTGTCCCCTTCCCAACCATCATCACACGCCAGCGAAAGTAGCCAAGCTGTTTCCTGTTTATAATTCTACATATTCTTGTCCTATTTGAAACAGATCCTGAGTTAGATCCCAAAAGATAGATCCTCATATCTTTTGATGTTATTACTAAATCTAGCACAAGGAAACCTTCATCTTCCCTTGATCCTGTTAAATAACAGTCTCTGAGTATTTCATAAAACTTATTTTCTCTATTGCAAAGTGATATTTCCTGCTCCCAACTTATATTGCTATAATTAAAATCATCTATACCCCTCGTACTTGCTGTTTGTTGAAATATTTCTTTTTGTCTTTCACCATACCATTGCTTGTACAATCATTCACCCAAGTATTCTATTCATTTACCTCAATTTCACTTCAAATATCACCACTGTTATCGTCACTCTGTTCAGAGTTCTCCACTTTGAGCTGATACCACTCGTCCACTATCATTAACAAAACTCTACCTCTCTTTCTATTTCTTCTGTCTTGCCGAAATATAATGTAATGAGCTCATTATGCCTGTCACTGTGGCATTCTCTGCTAGCGACGTCTCACTTATTCTAAAAATTCCAGGCTGAATTAAATCAATGCCATAAGTTCTCCAGATTTGTTTCTAGTACTCCTGGCATTTGTATGCAAATACGCCAACTTAGCAAGATCGTCTAAATATAAATTATATTCCTCAGCCACTGCATTCTTCTTCTTTACCTCATCGGTCCCTAAGGGATCATGGCGAACGAAGAAAACTCTTTACTTCAGTATGAAACCATCTGACTCACCAAAAGACATGAAGGATCATCACGTCATTGAAGGGATTCAAATCAGGGTCTTTCCAATCAAAGGACTCATCTCTATCAACTCGGGAGGCTACGAAGCTACGAACCCTCCCGAGCAGCGCAATATCTACGGTTAATGATATTACAGAGTACAAGAATGCGCCATCTTTTTTTTTTTTTTTTTTTAATATTACATATTTTTGTAGAATTTTGATGCATCTACTAAAGGTGTGGGAGACTTTTATTTTTCAAAACTTATATTGGAGATAATATATATAAATTTATAAAAATTTTATAATGTATAGCGCCTTCACAAAAGGGGGGGTCTCTTGATATTCCATTTATCGTCGTGTTTCAGAAAAGAACTCTTCAATGATTCAATGCATCTAGCGCAAACTTTCGACATTTGTCAGGTAGTAAAAACCTTCTGAAGTCCTTATACAGGAAGGCAGCAGTTTTCGCGAAAAGGGATGGTTTTAAACAAAGAATTCGTTGGCTATTTTAAACCATTAATTGAAGATTTGACTGCCTGCTTAAACGGTCGGAGTGAAATATATGAAATGTCAGAAATAAATCTTTTTAAGGCCTTTCATTCCAAACAAGGGAAAAGGAGGCACTCCTTTAGCACTTTTGGAAATCAGTATAGGTAGCTATTATCTACCGCTCACCATCATCGAAGTTGAATACATTCTCTAGAAGTGCGAGACAAGAGTCGATGTTTTTAAAGCCTAAAGAGTATTTAATTGTAGGTACTCTTATGCATTCTATAGTCGATTTCACTGAGTTGTAAGTTGTGCAATCCAACTTCCTTCTGCGAGACAAAAACCGTGCTCCAAAGATCGACTAATTCTATTGGCAAAAAAAAAAAAAAAAGTTTCTGCAAGTTAGTCGGTGACTAAATTCAAACATCTTCATTGTCAAAAGTCAAGTATTGGATATCTAACACCTTTTTAAAATGATGCTGTCTCCTGATATTTTAAATTCTGTGGAGGGTTTAACAAAAGGAATTTAATGATTCATTGAAAAAATGAATACAATTTTCAAAAATTTACTGAAAATGATGTGAAGCCTTTCGCGTGTGAAACAGTTAGGCACAAATGAATTTGGGACCGTTTTTCCTGTTTCTTAATCTGTCAATTGCAGTGCGCTTGACAAGTCTTCCAAATAAACCATTTATAAAGAATGATAATAAAGAAAAAAAAAAAAAAAAAAAAAAATCAGCTAACGCCTTTTATTCAGTATAAAGTAATGATTTAAAATAACTTTCTCGATGTGTTTTTCGTAATGAAATACAGAGTTCTCCTGAAAGATGTAAAATCAGACTGCGACTGTAGGCTCGAAAAATACCAATGCAAATAAATATTGTATTAAATATAAATGTTAAACAAACAAGTGGAGTAACGTATAAAGTTTTTTTTTTCTTTCAAATTTGACGTCTGTGGATGCCGTATGGTCACTGCCGTACCTCACATGGTTTTGACAATGATGTCTTCTGCTAGAATAGGTGGTAGGTTCCCGAATTCCCTTTCCACACAAAGTTCGTAGGACAATCACAAACCTCCATGCCCACGGCCTCTTGGCTGGAGAGCGGACACGCTAACCACTCGGCCAACCAGGCCAGCAACTTATACAGTGAGTACCTAAAAACAATCTGGGAGAGACACAGCAATCCATTTTAGGTAATAGCTTATTATCATATCTACAAAATGAGCTGAACACAATCTTAACATCCTTAAACTAAAAGATGATTTCCATTTTCTAGAACATCGGTTCCCAACTGGTGGTACGCGTACCCCCGGGGGTTACGTGCTGGGCCGTTCAGGGGTACACGAAAAATAATCAGTAATGGCGGAAAAACAAGTAAAGTAAACAAAATGCAAAACGCTAGTTATGGAACAATAAATGTTACGTTTGAATCACCGCTATTTTAAAAAACAAGGGGTACAATTTATAGAAATGAGTTTAAAAGGAGTACACACGTATAAAAAGGTTGGGAACCATTGGTCTAGAATGATACCGATTTTCCCTTTCACTCGTTTCTGACCGTAGGCGACTTTGTAGGCATTGCCCACAAAGTATTCCTGGTGAGATTTTTACAGGGTAGTTCACCATTGCTTTCCCCAACCACCCAATTTTATCCGAGCTCGGGACCGGATAAAATTGGGGGAATACGGATGGGACGTATTCATGACTGTAATCCATGTGAGTTCACGGGGCCGGTTTACCTGTCTAGAATGATAACACTGCCTTATTTACTGATTGGACATGGAAAATATTTTAAAAAAAAAATTAAAAAAAAAACACTTAAATTGAACACCTTGTTCTTTATCTTACACAACTTATTTATTTATTTATTATTTTTATTCATTTATTTATTATTTTATTTTATTTATTTGTTGTTTTTAGTCATTTATTTATTATTTTATTTTATTTTATTTTATTTTATTTTATTGATTTATTATTTTTGTTTATTTATTTGTTTACTTTTTTGGTAAACCTTTTTCTTAAGATGGATGATTGGAGTTGCTATAAAATTATAACAAAAATTCTCTCTATTCAGAACCTGCTCCAGTTGACACAAAACATCAGGTTGGATTCAAAACCATATAAAACACCCAGATGAAAACCCCAGAACAAGCATGGGGAACGTGCAGAAATCTATACACATAACAAACAAAATTCTATCAAAGACAGGGGGCCCCAGGTTCGCACAGAGATCCATTTCTTCTTTTTTTCCTCCTTAATCGAAACGATTCAGCAGTTATTCGGACAAACAGATAATTATATTTATTTACCTCTCTTTTCTATTTCTAATCCCATTCCTAGACGAACTTAACCTTCCTCTGTCACATTATTAACTGCCAAGGTGAGTAACTTCTGGCAAGACATCAGACACAGTTATGTATTTATTTCTTCTCTTTTTCCAAACTTCCCAAACTGACTTATCTTCCACTTAGTGTGTCATTATAATATCTTAGTCATCATATCTGCGCGCATTCACAACTATTAGTAACGTGGATATTTTATCAGTCACAGTCGATAAGTAATGGGGGGGGGGTATAAAAAAACCATGTTATTAACATAAAGCATAATAACGAAAAGTTTTAGACTATACTTGATCGATAAGTTAAATAAACACAAACTAAAATAACTAACTGAAAATTAAAATTTGAAAGAATTAAAAAAAAAGAAAGAAAAAAAAACCTGAAATCTATAAGCAGAATCCAAAACAACTGAGATCTCTGTTGAAAACGTTTTCGTTTGGCTTTGAGTTTTTTATTTATTATTATTTTTTTTTTAAGTTTCGTGTTTTTAGTTTATGCCTATTTAGCGTACTGGCTGGATTCTTTTATTAGTTCTGAAATTAAAGCTTTTTATTGAGATATATTATGCCATTATGGTAGTGACCTGGCTCATTATATCACCATAAAATAAATTATAATATTAGTGTATAACGATGAAATTGGCGTTAAAAATTCTCTCATAAACTCATTCATTGAAAATCAAAGGGCATCGAAAATATTCAAAAATGCGTACATTTTTGAGTCGTCATACAGTATTACAATTATACATTTTAGTTTAGATTAGTAATTTTGCAAAAAACATCGAAGTGAAGTAATATAACTTAAAACCTTCACCTGAATGAATTTGTTTTCAAAATTCTTACTCTTCTAGTAAATTCGTATCTGTAAATTTTAAATGAGTGAAACTGAGCCATTGTTTTTTTGTGTCTTTTTTTCGATATTATTATTATTAAGAGAGAGCTTCAGGAAGTCAGGGACTCATCGAGGGAGGCTACATACTACCAGGGCCAGGCAGACGAGGCTCTAGCTGGGGCCCCCCGAAGAATTATAGCCAATTTAAGGGCCCCAAACAATGAGGGAGGAGGTCAACTTCCAAGGAATGCCCACTTGTCCTTTCCCCACCCTCCATAAAATGAAAAATTCTATGAAATGCACTGGAATGTATGACCCTTTCAATCATATCACCCCTCTTTCTCCTATTTGCTAGTGTCTACAGTCTACAAATTCCCAATCTGTCTTCGTAATCAGTATTCCACAATCCTGATATCATTTTTAACACACCCCTTTGCACTCGCTCCACTGTATCAGAATCACAACGGAAACCAGGAGACCAGACCTGCGCACAATAATCCAAGTGAGGTCTTATCAAGGCCTTGTAAAGAGGCAAAACAACATCCTTATCTTTACATGTGAAAGTTCGTTTCAGCATTGCAATTTTCTTTGGAATTGTATTTGCAATCTTTGCCACATGGCCCCTGAATTTCACTTGCTGTCTGCTAACACTCCAAGATCCCTAGCCTGATCAGTTTCTTCTAGCATAATCCCACAAATATAATACGACATTGAATATTTAATCACATCAAAGTGCATTACTTTGCATTTACTGACATCAATTTTTTCATGCCCACAATTCCAGCCTATTCAAATCATTTTGCAAGTACTGAATATCAGCACTATTCCTGATTATTACCTATCTCTGCATCATCAGCAAATAGTTGTATGGCACATCTTGAATCCTTCCCAATAACATTAATGTACAGATCTAATAACAATAGACCAAGGACTGATCCTTGAGGCACACCACTTATTACCTTGAATCTTGCAGGTTCATACCTCCTCATATACCACATTTTGATATTTGTCAATCGGTCATCCTCTTCCCCATGCTAATATTTTATAATCCAAACAACTCATATTCTCCAATTTATGCAACAGTCTACCATGCTGTATTCTGTCAAGTCTTAGCAAAATCCAAAAAGTATCATGGTGTATCCATTCCCATTGTCTAGTACAATGGTATCCAAGTGGAAACTTTCATACTAAGTGGAATAAAGATTTCTGGGTTTGGATCTGGTTACCTACTAATAAACTCCCCTCCCCCTGGATTTTTTTCCTCCATCGGATCCTTTTTTCAGTTGATCATTGACGCAGGTAAGTAGGATTTTTTTTTTTTTTTTTTCATGGAAGAAAGTTTTAATTTTGAAACTAGCAACTCGACCACAGAGAATACACACACTTTCAAATAAATACATAAATAATAAAGTTAGGGCTAAAAGAGTGCTGCTTACTCCTGTTGTACAACGAAAGAATGTTAGGGTATTTATTTATTTTGTAAATAATAATAAAGTATAAGAATGATAAGAATAATGAGCATTCTAAAATATGGTACGTGTTGACACCAGGAACTAACTCGAGGCATGATGGTCAATCAGCAGTTTTATGTTAAAATAGCGCAGCACTAGCTAATCCAGCAAGGCTATATACTGTTCTTGTTTATTTAACTTATACTAATTAGATGTTTTCCGATATCACAATATCCACAAAGGTATCTAAAATATACACCACAGCTGCAAAAAGTATAATATTGTACGCCCACACTACACAGAACCGAGCCTGGCAATGTGCCAAGAATAGCAGGCTCGGTTCTATGAAGCATAGGCGTACATTATTATACTTTTTGCAGCTGTGATGTATATCTTAAATACCTTTGTGAATATTGTGGATTCATGCTGAAGGGGAGAAAGAAAAAAGGATGCACGAATTGAACACCAACACGCGAAATCACATGCTTTATACGTAAATTTTCCAACTGTTGTACAAGCAAAATAGTTACCACTTTAAGAACCAGAATTTTCATAAAGAAAAGCTAATTTTCCGACGTATAATAATAAACACTCATCCCACGAAACGCATTGATTACTCTAATATCGGAATGGATTCTCCTTCTTCTGACGCAGAAGTGTCGAAGGGTCTCGCATCTGCGGGCGTACAGTACTCCTATTTTTTTTAATATTTTTTTTAAGACAGTACCTATCAGTGGCAACTTCTGCGGCACGGCAACGTATTAAGACAAGAGAATGAAGCTAAACGCAGTAGTTTTGTACAATACTAAAAATGGAGAGTGATTTAGAGTTAATCAGTTTCCAGGCAGATGTTAGGAGTGCCATATCAGTCATCAATTTATACCTAAATCCACAGCATGACTGGAACATTAATGATCAACTGTGGTGACGTCATGAAAATGGAAACGTGATGTAAGAAGCCTAGGAAAGTCAAACAGACTATATAAAATGATATTAGAAAATGAATTCCCTTCGTTGTGTATCGATCTTCTTCTTCTTCCCCTTATGCGTTAAATCTAATGGCCTTTCACGGCTAAGTAATTTGGCTTCCTAGAAAACTAACTAATACTTTTAATGGGCAGGTTAATCCTATTTACATAATGTGCTATGTCTGAATGAAGTATTCTCTGGCCGGTTTATCAATCTTTCTAGTTGAAAATCCTGCTACCTCCGCATGAGATCGGCTAACTCATTTTTATTTGAAAAGCCTTTAAAAGTTTTTCTCGTTCAAGACGAGGCTCAGCGCTTTTTAACCAAAGGGCATTGTCCCTATACAGATTGAGGCACGTAGGCTCTCACCGGCAAGTGGGTTTACGCAAGAAGGCGCTTTCAGGAATCCATAACTAGATATTTATGCCAGAACATTAAGTAATAAACTCTATATACTTGGTTTCGATAGACAGTGCAATGTACAAGCTAATCAAGATCCCCTCCCCTCAAATCCCCCATTTCGACTTGCATAGTGCGTAGAGTTCGCTGTAAACTGGAAATCGTAGTTTACTTGAAAGTTATGTATGGTATGACTAATCATGACGCAATTTTTTTTAACTCGATGGATATGTGCTGGTGGCTACCGTAAGAACGAGTGCCTCCGTATCACAGTTGCAAGGATGTTACAGATTTTCCCTTTGAAAGACGAGGGTTAGAATCCTATCCAGACCTAAACACTTTTAGGTTTTCGCTAAACCTTAACTGTTTAGGTTTAGACTAAAATGAAAATGAATTAACCGGCCTCATACGAAGGAAGTCGAAGAGTTTTTCTCCTTAAAATTTTGACAATTTTGATCATTCTGCAAAACAGGCAAACCCGCTGGAGAACACACGCAATTAACAGACTTAATACATTGGCCTCGTAGTCTCGGTTGTATCTGTTATAATTTCAACGCACCCAGCTCAACCAGGAAAACGTTATCTATCAAAGTGTATCCTCGTGTCCATATTTATCAGACTGTATGTTAAGTGTGGTGGTGATAGTAGTCATAATTGTGACATGTTGAGGGGAAGCTTATGGTTGGGGCTACTCTTCTTTCCGAAATACCCAGAGAAAATGTACAGTGAATGTAACAGCCTGGATATATTTTTTTATACTATGGAAAGTGCATGAAAACCATAGTTTCCATAAACTTTCCATAGTTTATACTATGGAAAGTGTATGAAAACCACTCGGTTGTGTATCAACATGGCAATGCACTATGTCACATTACCAAGACAATGATGAAATGGGTTTGTACTGCTTATGCGGGAAGTACAATACAGTGATTTGAATTCACCTTCCTGACAAGTTGGAACGTCGCTTGAGGAAGAAACCAGCAAGTCTAACTTGATTATTGAATTACTGCAGTTTTGGCGAAGGACCAACATCCATCCATTTATCACCATGCATTAGAAAGCGTGCCTGGAAAATTTGTAACTGTAACCAAAACCAAGCAAGCAAGCAGTACGAGGATATGGCAGGTTGTGAAAATAAAAGGCTTGTAAAACATTAATTCATATAATTTTTACAAGCATAGATTATTAATTTGGAATTTGGCTTTAAAATGCCGAAAATAAGCAGTTCGTACTTTTTTTTTTTCTCCTATGGATTGAGAGGGTTAGATTAACATCTGTCAAGTACAGTACCGTTGGAAATTTCTTTTGTATTTTTATTTTATTATTATTATTTTGATTATTATTATTTTTTTTTTCAGTGACAACTTCGGTCATTTTTCTCTTCTCACAGTTGAAATGCTTTTGAAATTTGAGCTATGGAAAATTGAAATTTTCCATAGCTCAGAGAGATATGATTTTTTTTTTTTAATATTCCACACACAAAAGGTAGAAGAGCCTATAGCAAATAGATGTCGTGTTAGGGCGGGGTCAGGAATAGTGTTGATATTCTTCTTGAATTGTTGAAGATTGCTTACGTGACACCTCCAGGGAGTCCAAGGACTCATCGTGGGAGGACACACTACTCTACTTCTCTAAATACATCTCATCCTCTCCACTACTACGTAATTCTCCAACTACGACACTACTACTACCATCAACGCCCATCATTACCAACAACAGTATTTTTTGTATTCAAGATAACAAGTAATTTTATATAAAATTGGTTTTTAATTCTATTTCCCAAGTAAGCAAACAGATAAGTATGTCAAGTTCGCGCCTGCACGTAGTGCAAGACTGAGGCAACTCTTGTAAGTAGTGCAGGACTGAGGCAACTCGTGGTAAAGGTGGTTTAAGATCCGATCACTTTCCTTAGTATTTTTCCCTTAATGCAAAGCACATCCCTTTGCAGAGATGTATGATGCTATGCACTAAGGGCAGAGGTCACTACCCAAACCGGTTTCGACCTTTATTTTTTTGAGGTCTCATCAGTGGGAGCCAGACTTGAAATAAGAAGGTTGAAGTGATGCAGAGCTTATATGAATTTTTATCTTAAAAAAAGTTTATATAAAATTACTTGGTATCTTCAATACATAACATACCCAAGTTAAAAAACTTTCTACATCCATCTCTCATCCTGAGATTTTATTCAATAAGGTCAAATGTCTGAAATGTCCTTGTGGCAAGTTGTTTAGGTAAAATTCATATAAGCTCTGCATCACTTCAACCTTCGTATTTCGGGTCTGGCTCCCACTGATGAGACCTCAAAAAAATAAAGGTCGGAACCGGTTTAGGTAGTGACCTCTGCCCTTAGTGACCTCAAAAAAATAAAGACCTCAAAAAAATAAAGGTCGAAACCGGTCTAGGTAGTGACCTCTGCCCTTAATGCATAGTATCATACATCTCCGCAAGGGGATGTGCTTTGCATTAAGGGAAAAATACTAAGGAAAGTGATCGGAGCTTAATTCACCTTTACCACGAGTTGCCTCAGTCATGCACTACATGCAGGCGCAAACGTGACATACTTGTCTGTTTACTTACTTGGGAAATAGGATTAAAAACCAAGTTTATATAAAATTACTTGGTATCTTGAATACATAACGTACCCAAGTTAAAAAACTTTCAACAGTATATTTTGTCTGTAAATTGTGTGTGTGTTCTAAAGGTTGATTTGTCTGTACGCGGGATGAAAAAAACCGTGAAAAAAAAACTGCTACCACCGTATGAGATCGGCTAACTCACCCTCAACTGAAAAAGCCCATATAAGGATTCCCCTCGTCACGACGAGAATCAAATCCAGGTGGTCTTTTCCAATCGAAGGGCGCATTATTAGTATTTTAGTTATAGTTATAATTAATACTGTATAATGAAGTAGTAATTTTAATTTTTCATTGAACTGAACTGAGCCACATGTGAGAAATTGTAGCATTATTTCCTAAATTGTATTGTATATTTATGTATATTATCTGATAGGTAATAAAGTGTTATTTTACTATAAAGAAAAAAAAATTATTATTATTAAACGAATTATAAATAGTATTATGAAAAAGTGAAATGAATGTACTCAACATTCCTATTGCATGTTAACAAAAAAGAAACTAATAATGTAAATCAAAATAAATTGTAAATTGAAATTTTAAAAAAATCTTATTAATATTTAGAAATGCCTTGCTAAAACTGTTGTAAATGGCTATCCAAGGAATTTAATCAACAAGATTCTTCATAGCAACCCCCCACAACAACAACAATCTACAATTATTAATATTATTGATTAAAAAAAATGGCAATGTTAAAAAGTGAAATGAATCCATTCAGCATTCCCTACTGATAACAAAAAAATAAAATGTAAATATAATTTATGAATTAAAATGAACTGCAGATTGAAATATAAATGTAAAGGATAAAATGCAGAAAAAAATTATGTATATGTATATAAAATTATTCCACAACCAACATCGTTAATATAAAAAATATCTCTCCCTTAATACATTAAATGAGTCACTATAAATATGTATGTGGAAAAAATGTAAAATATATTGCTAGTATTATTATTTATGCATATTTAAATAAGATATTCACTTAACATTCTGTACTGAATATTTGTAGTGAACAAAAATGTAATAGTAATAGTAATACTCAATTGTATATTTGCAAATATTCTGTATATGTGAAGAGGATAATAAACTTTGTCCAAAAAATAAATAAATATGACCTTCACAAAATGCCGCCACTCTAGCATTTCCCTCTGCTCATCACACAGATCCTTCAATTCATTATACAGTCGTATATACATTCATTACGCATTCAAGTATTATATTATATTATACTATTATACATTCAAGAACATTTTCTTTAAACTAAAGAAAATAAATAATTTCTACATAACATAATAATTTCACTGCAGCCAGTAGAAATTTATAATGAATTCTGTAGGTCCAAGTTATATTTAGTTATTTATTTTTAAACAATCAGGTTTCATTGATAATTTCAATTATATATAAATGTTACGTATAACTGAGAAACTCCATTTGAAGTTTTTTTTTTATATTTATTTTATTTATATATTTTTGATGTCAACATCATTGAAAATGTGGTAAATATGGATATCAACAAGGCCTATTTATGTACAGGAACACGAGGCTCGAGCGAGGGTTCCGAAAAATTAGGACCAATTTAAGGGTTCCAAACAATGAGGGAGGGGAACCCAGAGCACTCTAGTGCCTCGGGCCCTGCCCTCCTCGGTAAAAGTATAGTACAGCCCTGGGTATTAAAATATCAAGTCTTTTTGAGTATTTTTAGTAGTCATTTTCATTGGGTTTTGGAGTTTGGCTGCGATTTCGAATCCTTCGCCAGACATGGATGTTTTGACACAGAGCATTCGTAGGGAGCTGAAAAGCTTCGCGTGCGGCATTTATAAGCGGCATTTTTTAGCAAAACAAATAATTAAACAAAATTAAATTTAGTATATAATAATTTTACCTCTTATTGTATAAAAATAAAATTTCAAATATTCGTTTGCGAATTTATAGGACATCTAATATAATATAATTATTTCACTAATTCATGTTGTTGTTGTTTTAATTGACATACCACCTTTCAGAGAGTAAATATTTCAGAGAGTAGTTTTTTATGATATTTGTTTTCTAATTGTATGATTAGAGAAAAAAATATAAATATTTTTCCTCCAATTTTTCAATATTAAAAAATGTGAGGGAAGACAAGTCAGATCGTAATCACGGCCTATGGCATTTTATCTATTGACACCACTATCTAGTGGAGGCAATATCGGAATGTATTCCAAAGATCAACAGGTTAAATATAGCAGGTGTGATATGGATGAATCAAGAGGTTCGGCATGCAATCTGGAAGAAGGTAATATGGAAGAAGCACAAGATGAGTGGTTATAACAAGCAGTTGCATGAGAAGTACAAATATCAGGCAAGGAATGTGACTCGCTTCATAAGGGTAGCAAAAGTTAGCTAATGCGGCTAAAAAAATCGTAGGGAATTTTTTTCGGCATATGGCCAGTAGAAGAAAGAATGATTATGGAAAGGTGACATCGAGTGATGAAAATGAGGGAATGATAACCTTTGCAGAGGATATAGTTGAGGTATTTAATGACAATTCATAAAGGTATTTGATTCTTGTGAATGTAACATCATGCAGAACGTGAATGCAGTGGGAAGGGAGGAGGAGAAGAAACGGTATATGAAGAATTGAATAAACTTGATGTTAATAAGGTTATATGACTTGATATCACCACGTATTTTGTTTTGAGGGAATATTCCAGGAAGTTAACAACAGCTTTTGCCTTTTTTAACATACGTTTTGCACTAGGTCAAGTTTCAAAGGAGTGGAAAGAGAAACAAAATTGTCCCGCTTCATAAGGGAGGTGATAAGACTAAGACTGAATTATAGACCAGTCTGTGTGTGTCTGGAGTTGTGGTTAAAGTGTTGAGAAGTTAGTTAGGACCAATATTCAGAACTGGGTTGACAACAGCAAAATACTCTTTGATGGTCAGCATGAGCTTGTTAAAGGAAGACTGTGTTTTGGAAATCTGCTTACTTATTATAACAGGGTGACAAATTCATTGAATGAGGATGATTCATAAACAGCGGTATATTTAGATTTTTCAAAGGCCTTTGATAAATTGCCACATGATAAGCTGGTAATTAAATTGCAACGGATAGGGCTAGATAGTAGGTTAGTGCACTGGATTGGAGATTGATTTTCTGATAGGTTCAGCGAGTTGTCTATGGAGGAGCGATATCCCAGAGTGTTTAGTGATGTGCCCTAAGAATCTGGTTTGAGTCAACTGCTGCTTAATTTGTATGTAAATGATATTGGGGAGAACTGCGAGAAGTAGAGCGGATGCTGTGGCTCTGCAGGAGTACTTGAATGCACTGGCCAAGCGGGCTAGCAAGTGGGATTTTCAGTTCAATGTTGTGAAATGTAAATTTTTGAAATTTGTTAAGTAAAAATGGAATGTAGAGTACACAACTGGTGGAAATATCTTGGAGGAAATAGAGGAGATGAGCGGTCTGGGAGTGATTATAGACAAAGACCTAAAATTTTGGGAACATTTTCTAAAATTATGAGAACAGCTCAGCAGATAATGAGAATGATGCGGATAGCATTCACTTGATGGTTTCATTGTATAACGCTTTGATCAGACATATGGATTACTGATTTGGTCACCTGGCTTGGTGACCAAATGTGCACAGATTTAGTCGTCTGGTTTTCAAAAAGGTGAAGATGTATTGGAAAAGGTTCGGAGACGATTGATTAAAGTGGTTTCTGGTCTCTGAAATATTGAGTATGAAGACAAATTGAGAAAGTATAATTTGCAGAAACTGGTGGATAGAAGGAGGGGGGGGGCAATGTCATTGAGACATATAAGCTGTTAAGCGTTATTACCAGTTTAATGTTGGGGAGGTTTTGTATTGAATGGGTGAAGATAGGGAGAGAACAAAAGGTCATCCCTGGAAACTGTATAAAGAATTTAGAGATGTTTAGAGATTAAAATGTTTAGAGACTCGCGTTGTTCAGACGGTTAATAATATCACTTCGCTTATTTAAAAAGTCAAGGGATTTATATGAATTCACGTACCTATCACAAATAGTACGTATACACGGTTATCATTTTGTTCCTGTTTTAACTACAGGAAAACCTCGCTTAACGCGATTAATTAATCCATCAATTAATGCGAGCTAAGCGAAATCTCGTTAACTGAATACAATAAACAATAGGAATAATTATAATTTATCTATCAGTTAGAGTAGATTTGGAAAAAAAATTACATTATAAGCTATATTAGAGGAGAAAAATCACCAGAGTTAATAAAAATCAGTTGCTTAAATTGTTATTTATTGTCTAAACATTTGATTGAGCTACTTTTTTACAAAAAAATAAAGTAAAGATGTTTGAATAGAGCGCTCGGCTTTTTCATCTTGTTTCATCTTGTCATTCAATTTGCGATAGCTGGCGATCGCTTTATCAAGATTTAGGGGGACTTCGAAGCTTCGTTCCATATCAGGATCAGCATCAAACAAAATTTCCTTACCATATTCAATGTGATAGGTACGTGAATTCATATAAATCGCTTGACTTTTTAAATAAGCGAAGTGATATTATTAACCGTCTGAAGAACGCGAGTCTCTAACATTTTAATCTCTAAACATCTCTAAACTCTTTATACAGTTTCCAGGAATGCAAGTTCTTTTGCAGTTAACTTCTTAGTCGTAAAATTCTCTTCTTGTTCGCACTCCTTATCTTCTTCTTCTTCTTCACATGCACGGCTGTTCTAACTGTTGTGAATGGGAATCGAGCAAGTTTCTCACATCTTCATTATCCAGTTCATTAAATCCAAGTTCTTTTTCAATTGTGATGATTTCTTCAATAATGTTGGATTTTGGATTTTGCGCACGATAAATTAACATAGGCTTGAGTTTAAAGCCTATGTATTGCCTTCTAATAAAAGCATAAAAATAAAAATAAAAGACGATGTTTAAATACTTTGTATCCTGGTTGAGATGCTTCGGTTTTACTAGGAAAGTTGTTGTTGGCTTGCTGTACTTCCAAAAGAGACCAGTTTCGTCGAGGTCGAATATTTGCCGATCGTCATAATTACCCTCCTGAATTATCCTTTGCAATTCTTGAAACTGGACTGCATAACGTAAGAATAACTGAGGAATATGCTAGTGCTGATAAAGATTTTATCAGCACTAGCATATTCCTCAGTTATTCTTACGTTAGGCAGTCCAGTTCGATTTTTAAAACGGTCAAGCCATCCTAAACTTGCAGTGAAGCTTTCAAATTCTTCTTGAAATTTGATCTCTTTCAATGAGGTAAAATTATTGAGAGCTTTTACCTGAATATTCCCTGCTAAGAGTATTATTTTTTGGTTATAATCCTCAATCCAGCGTGATAAAAGATGCTCCATCTCGATCCTTAAATAGCTTATAATTCCGGTGATCTACATTCTTAAAGAACCAGTAGCAACTTTCCTTGTTCTTTGTATTCTTTGCTGTTATTTAATATAGTCCAAACTGTAGACTCGCTGTATCTCAAGTCTCGCACAATCACTGTATTACTAGCGCCACTTTCATGTCTCCAGCATTTCTGCTCGCTGCAGATTGACGACAAAAAATTTCGCATAACGTAACGCAAAAAAATCACGTTAACTGATTAATCACTCGCTTAAATCGGGAAATAGTATAATTTCAGTCTATCGCGCTAACTGATTATCGCGCATACCGAATTCGCGTTAGGCGAGGTTTCCTGTATTTTATACTAGCAACCACTGCAACAATTAACCTTCGGCACCTTGCAGTACGTGGGTTCTGCTCGCTGCGCGCAGGCAAACTAAACTGAGAAGAAACGAAGTGAAAAACTCAATAAACTGAGAAGTGTTTGCGGCGTGAGCCTATCGTACATGCAGGCTTAAAGTTAAAGAGTTGCAGGTTGCCAACCCCTAATAAGGCAGTCGCTCTCCATAAGAAGAAGCAATGGCGCACTCAGGATTTAATCTTGGAGGGGGGGTGACCGAGTTGAGTAGACGATTTGAGAATACACACTAAGCATCGCATACGACCAATGACTGAGCATGTACAATGATCGCTAATTCATAAGTATTATAGAAATAGAAGACACGATGCAACATAAATAAAAAAAAAAAGAATTTTAATTTGGAAAAGATTTTTGGAAAATTTTCAAGTGTTTTTTCCTTTTTCTTTTTTTTTGGGGTGGGGGTGGCAGGGCCCCTTGTCCCCCTCCCTGGGTGCGCCACTGAGAAGAAGAATCTGTTCCTCATTCCCGAAATCAGAATTTTGTGAATTTGTGAGAATGAATTCCCCCCCCCCCTTTCATGCCTTCACGACTTAATTTTACTGTATCACCAACTTTTGTTTTCCTTATATTACCCTTGTTATTCCTATGCAACTAGCGTGTCACTATCACCACCCTGTTTATCGAAGTTGAAGTGACTTGAAAAAATACCATTGAAATAACTACTTACTATTGAAGTATGTGAAATTTAGATTTCTCTGATATATGGTGCTGTTCCAATATTTATTTCAACGTTGTGTATACATACAATACTACGTCTTGTTCATCCTTATGATAAATAGGCCTTGCTGTACATCAGTTACTGTACTTACATTTATTGTATAAGAGTATCATAATAATATTGACGATTACTAGATGGAGCCACGATACAGATGAAAGTTTAAGTAATTCGATTAATTTAACAAGAACAGGAGCAATCCTGTGTTTCCCCAATTCTTCAAATTTCGATGCAGAACTTTTATTTTATTTTTCTTTAAATGTTTCTTTAAAGATATAATTAAAATCCATTACACTACATTTTAAATATTTTTTTGTCCATTTTATTTACTTCACCCCTAATAAAGCATTCTAATAAAAATATTTTCTCAAGGAGAAAGAAATCAATCACCAAGACCATCCATAATTTACTCGAACACACGAATGCTGTATACACACTGCTGCAATTTCTTAATGGGTAGAAATTTATAATGATGTTCTGTGCATATCTCATAACTTCCGGGGGAGGGGGGGGTCTTCTTCTCACACAAGCAAGCACGCAAGCACTTTCCCCAAACCCAAATTAGAGCAGAATATTATGGGAAATTTCACAGTAATAAAATAAAATGAATTCGATTTACTATATCATATAATAGCATACAGCTACTGGAAAAGGAAAAAAAAAATTGTTATGTATATTTTGAATCATAATATAAATTAAAATGCTGGAAATAAATGCTGTATTTGAAATTTTTAAATTGTGTCACTAAAATGAGAAATGGTAAAAAAAAAAAAAAAAAAAAAAAAAAAAATTAGGTCTGGACTCCTTTGTGACCTTCAAGTATACATCCCACAAATATTTTCTTTGAATCTCCGAATACGTACGCCATTTTCTGCTTTTTTTCAAAAAAAGAAAAAAAAAGACTGATTATATAATATTCACAAATACTTATTACAGCTCCGAAAGCATTTTATTAAACCAACACATTTTATAACTGAAGTTCTATAAAAACATACTAAAAAAAATGTACGCACAAAAAACAAATACTGTACATACATATGTTGAATAATATAATATTATGACTAATCATATATCATTTATATCATTTAAAATGTTTGTCATTTACATAATTTGAATATACTATCTATCCTTTCTCGTCCGTCCTAGGACGGGTTGAGTCCTCGCCCCCTGAAGAGTGTGTGTGGAGGGGGGGGGGGTTACGACGAATTAATGCAGCCCGTTCGTCACTCTGCTGCATCCCTCTAAGGATAGTATTCATGATTGTAATGAGTGTGTGTTCACAGGGCCGGTTTGCCTGCTTTGCGGGAGGAAAAACCCCAGGATAAACTGGGGAGAAAAAAACCCTGCTGTCCACGCTCAAGACCAGCTAACTTGGCTATGTCTGAGAAAGATTCTTAAGCTCCTCACGTCGGCGACGGGAATCGAACGCAGGACACTCCTTTCCCATGAAAAGGGTTGCGAAGCGCATAGCCACTAGGCTAACCGCGCAAATTTGAATATGTTACATATATAATTAAATACTGTATATAATTTAAGCAAGGTAATGATTTCGCACCAGGCGATGGATATGTTTATTAGCGCACAGTTGGTCATATCCGAACCTGCAAATATCATCATCAATTTCCTGATATGTATCGTCCAGACTACTATGAGGGTACTACATGATTAAATTTACATCATTACTAATCTCCTATCAAAATTTTTCCTCCAAAATTAGTCTATTACTTGTCTATTAGCTTTGAAGTAGATTAATGTTCTCCATGTCAGGTTACTTGCCTGGCAATGGATAGTCCAGCAGTAGGGCTGCCTTAAGGTTAGGAAAGGAAACGAAAAGAAAGGAAAGACTAGGTTAGGAAAAATAAAACTAGGACGTCCTCTAAAGAGATTCAACGATGCCATCTTGAAAAGCATGATGATGATGATGATGATGATAAACATTTTAGTCTTCTGAGGCACTTCTGACTGAACCAATTCACCCTACATATTGGTCAAACTCTGGGTGTCTTTTCCAGCCATCTTGGTATTTAACACTTGTTTTGCTATCCTTTCCTTTCCCATTCTGTTTAAATGACCATAACAACTTAGATTAGTCCTGCTCACACACATTCTTGAATGCTAACAATGTCAAGTTTCTTTCTAATATCTTCATATTTAATATGGTTCTGATTGAGGCCATCTGTTCAGGCCCCCAATTTTTTGCAGAACTCTTATACCTGTGGTCTGGTCTCTAATCTTTGATCAAGTGCTTTATTTCTAACCAACTCTCAAATCCACAACTCAAAACTGGTTTGAACACTGTCTTTTATACTGCTAGTGGTGTTTTAGATAATTTCTATATTATTCAATATAAATTTATTCAACTGTTTCCCCACTATTCCAGCTTTGCTATTTCTGTTGGCTATTTTCATATTTAATTTGCCATCTTCACTAAAATAAATGCTCAAATAGCTGAAAGATTTTACCTGTGTTCCCATCTATTTTCATGGTTTTGGTCTTTTTATTACCGATTGTCATGCAAAATTTATTGCAACTGGTATTCGATTTCACTAGAGAATCTTCGAGACGTGCAGTACATGTGTTTAGGAGTACATGATTATCCGCATAAAACAAAGAACTAAATTTGATATCTCCGATTCTAATATCAGGTTTAATGCTATTTTCTTTCATAACATGATCCATATCGTGTCACTCCGAAGACAACTAGAAGAAAAACACCAAAATTTGGATGATAGACTACAAACAAATGAAACTAGTGCAAAAACCAATTGACGCCACTAGTAGCCACCGAGGAGACTAGCATGCAGGCACTGCATAGGAAACTTCCAAGACCTTTGTGGTCAAATTCATGCCTCACAGAACCTTGCATATCCCCTTCACCAACATCCGTGGCCTCAATTTCAACCTTAATGGCGTCCACTACCATCTGCAGTCTGCCAAATCTCACCTACTCTTTTTTTTAACAGGAACTCAAATCTCACCTTTCTCCCAGCACCATCCATCTCAACCTCCCTAACTATACACTATTTAACTCCTTTCGACCCAAGGGTGGCGTCTGTGCATATATATCTGCTCTGACATACCCTGCCAGAGAACACCTAACCTAGAATCGCCCAACTTCGATCTTCTTTGGCTAAAGCTATCCCTCCCCCAGTCAGTCAAATTCATCTGCTGTCTCTATCGCTCTCCTAAGACCACCAATCATTCTAAGCTCTTTCATTTCCTCTCCCTAAAAGTTGATTTTCTCCAGCCCCACTCTCCTAACAGCCAAATCATCCTCCTGGGTGATTTTAATGTCCATAACACCAATTAGCTATTCTCTTCCAGTTGTACAGATCCTGCAGGCAGAGGTGCTGAAACATTTGCCATCACTAATTACCTTACACAAATTGTTCGAAAGCCAACCAGAATATGAGATAACCCCGAACCACTCCCCAAATATCCTAGATCTCTTCCTTACTAATGACCCCTCCAAATATGTAGTGAATGTAGTGAGCCCTGGGTAATTCTGACCACAACCTAGTGCTCATCTCCTCCCTCATGCAACAACGCTTACACAGTCACTCCCACACAAGAGCAGTTTGGCATTATAACAGTGTCAAATGAAACATCCTCTGAGACTACTATGCTTCATTCCCATGGTTGAATTATTGTTTCCGGTTTTCCAGTCCAAACATATGCACCGAACGTATCACCAAAATAATCTCCACTGGCATGAAAACATATATTCCCCCACACTACTCTGAACTGCAGTCCCCAAACTAAACCCTGGTTCTCCAAAAGATGTGCCAATGCGGTACATATGAAAAATCAGGCATACCATAACTGGCTCAAATCAAGAACCCCCATCCTCCTTCAACGCCTATACTGAAGCCCGAAACACATGCAAGAAAATTATCAATGCTCCTAAAACAGAATTTGAACGGGAAAAAAGCAGGAAGCTTGCAGCCTGTCCAAATGGCAGCCATGCCTTTTGGTCTCTTGCCAAGGCAATTGGTCGTAACTTTTGCACTACACTACTCCCACCTCTATCATATCCAGTGGCTCAACTGCAATATCACCTACAGAAAAAGCTAACCTCCTGGCCTCACACTTTGCCTCCAATGCACACATAACTGACAATGGCAAATGCCCTCCAGTCATTCCAACTGTTCAACATGTAATGCCCCCTGTATCCTTTTGCCAAAAAGATATCATAAATCTCTTGTCTAAATTAGACACAAAAAAGTCTCCTGGCCCTGATGACATTCCTCCATTTGTCCTGAAGGTCTGCGCAACAGAACTGACTCCATCCTATGCCGTCTGTACACATTCTCTTACTCCACTGGTATATATATATCCCAAAGCCTGTAAACTGGCCCACATTCAACCCATTCCCAAAAAGGGTGATAAATCACTACCATCTAACTACCGCCCTATCTCACTCACTTCAGTCCTATCTAAAGTGATGCAGAAAACCATAAACTCTCAACTCCTACTCTACCTCGAAGGTACCCAACTATTAAGCGACCACCAGTGCGGATTCCGTCGAAACCGATCAACAAGAGATTCTACTCTCATACATCACCCATCTCTGGACATATGCCATGGAGAAATTCAGCGAATCCCAAGTAGTTGCACTTGATATCTTTAAAGCCTTTGACTGGGTCTGGCACAAAGGCTTACTAAGCAAACGCCCATCATTTGAACTGTCACAGGACTTCTGCAGATGGATTGCCAGCTTCTTGTCTGGACGAGCACTATGTGTGATGGTAGATGGCTCCCTACCTCTCACCATCCAACTAATGCTGGGGTCCCACAAGGTTCAGTTCTCTCACCGATCCTCTTCCTTCTATATATCGATGACCTACTTCAGTTGACCTCTAACCCAATACACAGATTTGCAGACGACAGCACATTACACTTCTCCCTCTCATTTGACAAACCACTACTCCACACAACTCACTTCGACCCACACAACATCAACCACCACTGCCCTTAACGCAGACCTCTAAAACAACCTCCGATGGGGCTCAGATAACCTCGTCAACTTCAACGCTAGTAAAATCCAGTTCTGTCTTATTTTTCACAAAAAAGAAACCATTTTTCCCAACATTGTTTTTGAAAACACTCAAATTCCCAGAAAAGATGAGATTTCTCTTCTCGGAATTGCCCTGACATCGAGACTCCCCTGACATAAACACATCACAACCACTGCATCCTCAGATTCCAAAAAATTGGGTTTTCTCTTTCGCTCAAGACGCTACTTCACCTCTAAACAGCTGTTAACATTATACAAATCACAAATCTGCCCAGCTATCGAATACTGCTCTCTCATTTGGAGTGGGGCTCCTAAAAGCTCCCTCAAAATGCTCGACTCAATACAGAGGAGAGCAATTAGACTGATAAATGACCCATCTCTCATCAACTCGCTCCCCTCACTTTCACACTTTCACATAGACGCTTGGTTTCTGCGACTTGTATATTCTATAAATATTTTCATGGGAAATGTTCGTCTGAAATAGCATCAATAATTCCCCCACTTAGTACTAAGCCCATTGAAACACGTACAGCTGCCGCCCAACATCCTTTCACAGTGCACCTTGAAACCCACAGAACAAGTTTCTTTTCCTCCTCCTCCTTCATTCCTGCTACTGGGGTACTGTGGAATAGTCTTCCCACTGACGTATTTCCCAAGGAATACAACATACAGGCTTTTAAATCAAATGTAAACAAGTTTCTCCTTTCCCAACCCGCTACCCATATACAGTACTAAAGTACTATAGGTTGACCAGCCAACCTCTCGTGTATGGTTGCCCAACGTAAAAAAAAAAAAAAAAAAAAAAAATATATATATATATATATATATATATATATATATAGATGATACATAAGAGTGTAGATGTGTGCACCCTTGTCTTATAGACTGACTTTACATCAAACCATCCGCCTGTATTTCCTTCAATTCTATTGCTGACTTACAATTTACGCATAGACTATGCATTGCTCTGTATAATGTTCCTTCTTCTTCTTCTTCAAGTGTCATCCCCTAGAAGGAGATTACCAACCATGTCACGGAACCTTTTTTCTTTCTTTTGCTGTTCTGGAACATTTATGTTAATTCAAGCCAGTCCAATCTTTAATGTCTTCAAACCATATTCTCCTGGGTCGACTTCTCCCTCTTTTTCTATCCAGTTTCCCTTCTAATATTAATTTCTGAATGCCTTCTTGTCTAGTTAGATGTCCAAAATATTTAAGGTTTCGTTCTTTAATGATTTTCATTAATGTTCTTTTCATTTTTGCTTTCATTAAAACATCTTCGTTTTTCATTTTCTCTGTCCATAGTATTTTCAACATTCTTCTGATGGTCCACACTTCAAAAGCTTCTACTTTTTTCTCTGCTTCTTTATTTAGAGTCCAAGTTTTACTGTTGTGGAGAAGGCTTGACCAAATATAGCACTTTATTAATCTTTTTTCTTGTGTCTATGTTAATGTCTCTGGATGTTAGAACATTTTTCATGTCAATAAAGGCTTTTCTTGTTATCTCTATTCTTCTTTTTTTATTTCTTTAAGGGAATCTCCTCCGTCTGTTCCATGTTCCATTTATCCCATAATAAGTGTATCTACTCTTATATATATGCTAATCGTATCCACGAGACAGCAAACATATTGCACATTAGCGCATGAGTGGACTAAGAGTTAGCTATTACTGCTCTAGATAACAAACGTGGTACTTACTTTTTAAAGTCACTTCAGACCAATAAACAGCTGATAGTCTCACTTCAGACGATAAAAATCATCTCTGCAGTAAGGCCACAGTGGGATTGAAGCTCACATACAACCTGGGGTGTAAGGCGAAGATGTTTTCCAGTTTTATGAAGCTACCCATCAAATCAGGTCAAGAGTGTTCGTAAAATTATTTTATAAAAAGAAATGCAACATCTTAATTTTATAATTTTATTAGTAGTTAAATATTTAAATAGTGACGGATTGAAAGAAGATTTGTGTTAGAATTTCTGAAAAAGGTGTGCTATTCAACACTCTCCACACACTCTCCAAACACTGGCGCTTTTTTTTTTCTTTTTTTTTTTCGGAATTCAAATTGGCACTGAAAGGAAGAATATTTGATATCAGAATTTTAAAAAATCGCAGGCTAGTTATGCTTACAGATTTTATTTTATTATTATTATTATTATTATTATGTTGAAAATAGGGCGAAAATAACTAATGCCATTTTAATGTATTAATGTTTTTATGTTTTAATTTATGTTTTAATCGTATTTATGTTTTTTAATGTTTTATGTAAATTTATGTTTTAATTAATGTTTTAATGTATTATGCTTGTTAATTGTGTTAACAATTGTGAAACCTTCTATCCGGTTTCAGTGTGGAAAACGCTGTCACATTGATATGAGGCCAGCTAACTCACTTTCCGTTGAAAATCCATTAGAAACGTTTTTTGAGTCATCGACAGGATTTTTATCCACATCTTTCCAACCAAAGATCAAATGCCACGAAAAAATACAGGTCTATAAACCATTGTACGAGCGATGGATTCGTTGTTCGAGACGCAAGGGACTTCGAACGGAAGCAGAATAGAATAGAAACATACAGTAAGCGATTACTCTACTACTCAGTAGAATAGCTAGATTTTTGGCGCTCATGGAAAATTCGTATCCACGCACCCAGGGGCGGCTCGTGCACAGGCACTGAGGAACTGCAGCACCTCCTCATTTTTCTCGATATATAAATATATTTATTAATTTATTTATATTTTCTTATAATATTTAATTTTATCATCAACAATCCTATACAATTCTCTTATTTTGTATAAAAAATAATAAAAATCCATCTTGTAGTACTTAGGAGGGCAAAGGACGTTAGCAGCACTGTGTTTATCACAGTGCCATATTGCTGCGTGCGCAAGCATATGCACGTCATAGTGAGAGCTATTAGCGTAATGCGGCACTGTCCGTCGCGCAATTCCACTGCTGTTTATATGCAGTTTGTACCAGTAGTAGGGTGATCGTATTGCTTATCGTGTTTACTCCGTCTCTTTAAATATTTGGACATTACAATTAAAGGATTTAATTGCAATGTCCAAAAATTGTAAATAAATCCATTCCTTTAATTACAATTAAAGGAATGGATTTTATTTTTAAGTAATTTTGAATTATAGTAAACTGTATAATTTTATCCATAATAAACAATATTTTTTCATGTTTAATTTTTCTTTTTTAATTTTTACCATAATTTTGATATTTTATTCAAACACGTATACACCTGTACTTACAGTGCGTATGTATATTTCAAAGTTGCAGCACCCCGACGATTTCAAGCCACGAGCCGCCACTGCACGCATCTCTTTAAAATGTGACAATTTTTCGATAACTGATAAAAGATCCTGTCACTGGCTCCCACTTGGCAACTTCCCCAGTGCAGCAGCGTTATTACGTTACCATTCGTTTCATAACTTAAAACATTCGGATACTTAAGCATGCATTTTTTAGCTATACTGATTTCAAAATTGATATGGCGTGTGTGTGTGTGTGTGTGTGTGTGTGTGTGTGTGTGTGTGTGTGTGTGTGTGTGTGTGTGTGTGTGTGTGTGTGTGTGTGTGTGTGTGTGTGTGTGTGTGTGTGTGTGTGTGTGTGTGTGTGTGTGTGTGTAAAAGAGTAATAATTAGAAACCATATTCACCAATGGTACATTGATACCATGATCATTGTAAGACTAGAGCAATTTCTAACTGGCGTACATAGACGAAAGCGCTCGAGGATGAGGCAGGTATCTTCGTATATGATTTTGTTATTTACTTAAGGGATTAAAAAATAAAAATAAAATCCTCAAATTTCCTGAAAAAAAACTCTACTTGCACGTGGCAAATATTGACTGCTACACAGGCACCAAACTTCTTAATGGAAAAAGAAATGTGAAAATCAAACTACACACAGCTTAAGTGATATAGGGCATGTTTCAGAAATTTCCTGATAGCTACGAAATCACTGTATTATTATTATTATTAAACCATCAGGTATAAAATGAATTTCCGTAAGACTCAAAGTGCATCTTAGCAGATTAATATATATATTTGACCGCGTGAACAGCGCCTCTACTGTCCAAAAAAAAAAAAAATGTGGATTCAGATCTCACTGTGAAATAAATGTTGGCAAAAATCTTTCGGTAGTATACGATTGTCATCGTCCAATATAAGACTACCGTGTTCCTTATCGGCGGTCTCAAGCGGCTTGAAAAAAGGTGTGTGTTTGGTGTAGAAAGTTTCTGTATCTAACTGAACTCGTCCTCGTGCTAAATGATGGGTTTATAACCTTTTATCTCTGGAATTAACATTTAAAAAATAATTATCGTTTTACAACAATGCTGCAGGACACACACACACACACACACACACACACACACACACACACACACACACACAAAGTACATAAAAGATAGGACTGCGGGAAGTTACTTTTTGTTTAACATATCACCGAAATGCACTGAACTATGATAAAAGGTGGAACACAGTTGTTTACCACTTTCCAAATACGGAATTAAAGGTGTTAAATGATTTATTTGTTCATTTAACCACATCACCGTCAATATGGATAAAATACACCACTCCTCTACACTTCGTATTCTTCATATCTTTCAATGTAATATCAATGGTATTACAATTTTAATATGCATTTCGCATCCATGGGAACCTGGACGTATATATACGTCTTGGCCGGTTGGGTGGTTTTTAATTACTTACAGGGAAATAATTAAGAACGCTTTTTATCAAGACGTTTATTTTGAATAGCTGTATTGAATTGCTTGCTCCTAAAGATTGTTTTAACGTCCTTGCATTAGATTTAATCCTCTGACTCATTCACCGTCTATGAAAGTAAGTTATAGAAAAATAATAATTATAATCTCTCAGGGATTGGAGTCTGCCAACTGTCAGTTGACACTCTCCGATCCCTGAGAGATATAATTTGGTAGAGGGCTTCCAAATTACGGGACAGAAGCCATTTTGATACAAACAAAACACTGTATAAAGCTCTTTTTTTGCTTTATAGTAAAAACTATAAAGTCACATATTATGAATGAATTAAAGACTGCGAGGTAATAACAATCTTAGCTACAGAAACATTTTATATGCTGTGATGTTAAGATTTTTCTAATTTTTCATTACAAGCCAACGCTCTTCAAGTAAATGAAGATTGTTTAATATACGTGAAAATCATTCATAGCAAAACTAAGAAAATCATTTGGTTTTGCTATGGTCTTCCAAATGTGGAAAGCTTCATAAGTTTTTGAATGTCCCACAGCATCAGACGGTGCTTTCTGCCATATAAAATGTAAAGAAAAAAAAAGTTTAAATATATGTTGTCATATTTAATTGATTCCTAAAGATTAAAGTGGAGAATCCTTTCTGAATGATCAGAAGGTTGTAGGCAGTTAAGCAATTCAGTCTTTCGACAAGGCAGTTTACAAGAAAAGTGTCAAATGTTAGTTCTGTCGACATTTTTTCCGCTATCATCGATCTTTTTGCACAACCGTTTGAGAGAAAGGAAACTTGAAGTGTATTTTTTTTTTCTTTGTTAACATAAAAGCACAACTATTTCCCTTAAAGGCCTTACGATAGTGGTGCCCTACTTTCTTAGGTGTGAGCTTCGATCGTTCATAGCCGGAAGCCCAGGGTCGCTATTGAAGACGTGCTCCAATTTCTACTCAAAAGAGAATCTTCGTAAGTTTCTAGTAGCGCCTCTGCAGGAAATAGCATCTACCCTAATTAAAAGCAAGGTTGCGGGGAAAAAAAGAGAAAAAAATACACGGCGAGGCTAACGTATAATTCCCGGATGTTTCTCTCTGAAACATGAAATCAGCATAGCCTCAGGATGCAAAAGGCACATCATGGCAGATTTCCCTATTTCAGTCTTCTTTAGTTGACAAACAAATAATGACAGGTTTACAACGATTTGACCTTCTCTTGGTAGACTTCGATAACTCATATCAACTTATGTTAGATGGCCTCTCGTCTTCTCCATTATCTACAATTCAGTATTAACAAATGAACCAGTTGTCGATAATGATGTTTTTTAAAGTACATTACTAGAAGGTGGAAAAAAAGCAAATTGGGAATGTGAGACAGTTTCACGGATTAAAGAACTGTCCCTTTCCTGTTATACAGCGATACTCAAATAACCTAGAAAGGTTTAACGACTTTCGCTGCGAAAGAATCCAAATGATATTACAACGTCATACAATCATTAAGTGCTAAACATGTCTGTCCTAGTTACAAACTTTTTTTTGTGTGTGTACCAGGCCTCCTTTTTTCCACCTAAATTATTATTTTTTTTTTGTTTTTTTGCGTAATTTTTCACAACTGTTTTCAGTTGTCTCATTGTAGTCTTATAACAGAGATGTCTTATTCGATCTCAAAGAAGAAATCGAAAAAGACTTTCCGTCATTTCATTTGGTAAATAAAGTGGGAAGAACGATGCACTTAAAAAACTGAATGGGTGCTACTTTTAGACAGGGAATTTATGAACATAATACATTAAATGAGCGCCCGTAGCTAAGTTGGTTTCGACAGAGCCCTTTGGTTGGAAAGACCTGGGTTCGAATTTCGTTTACAAGGCGAATAAATTTTATCAGGGCTTTTCGATCTAAGATGTTATCGGCTTGATAAGCAGGTGGTTTATTCATTCCTCGAAATAGCCAAACCAGCTCTCTAAACAACACTGCAGAGGGTATAAAATAGTGTTGACAAGGAAGGCAACGTGAAACCACTTTCCCTAGTCAAGGAGCATTGCTACTCCAACCCGCCAATCTTCAGACTGACGGACCCAACATAAATAAATATATTAAATTTACCTCTAACATCTTTAAAGCCTGAAAGACTGAAGGGCTTTAAAGGAGACTAAAGGGGACTGTGCCCCAACGTATCCAGCAAGGGGACTCGCACAAAATTTGGCGAGTCTCAGTTGCGGAGTTTTCTTTTTCTTACAGCATAAAAAACTTGATGATGGCTTGTACATCTGTGTCTTCGAATTTCTTCAAAACCTCTGACGTCTTCTTATATATCCTAAAAGAAAAGGAACAAATTATTACAATTTGATGAAACATGGGGGTTAAAGGGTTTTAAGATAGATATGTTCTTTCTTGTGGTTATGTCACTTGCTTTAAAATCATTTTTGTTCTAGGTGTTTATCAGAACATAAGTTTCAGTTCCCCTCTCGTACAAATCACTCTGTCAATGCAACGCTATTTTTTATTTTATAATTTTTATTCTGAAGATGTTTGCAATAAGTCGTCAGAAAGTTGATTACATACTTTTTTTAATGTTTTATTCATCATTGACACTAGATAGACCATCATGGATAACTCACACCACGGAAACCTTAATTTAAACGAAAAGAAATGTTTTAGTAGTGGAACTAAACAAACCAAGTTCAATTAAATATGTACTACTCGCTTTGAAGAGCTCAGTGATTAAAAATGAGGAGCTGTTTCGGAGTAACACACGTTATATATATACTGTATATATAAAGATTTCACACACACACACACACATGTTCAAAACCTGTAGTACAGCAATGCCGTGGGTGAATTAATTAAGGATAAGATAAAAAAGAAGGTTATTGACATTAAAAATGCAAACATCTCTGTAGTAAGTTATGATTTCTTGGTAGTACTACTGAAGGGAACTTGTTCTGCAGGATAGAGATACGGAATGAATGAAAAATAAGGCAAAGTGAGGACAGGTCTGAAATGTAACTGTAATTTGGTATTGATTGAATGCTACTCCTGTTTTAACAGGTTTTGACCAAAGCAGAAGAATGACAAGTGCAGGTAGAGGAGAAAAAGGAAAGAGAGATTCTCACTAGGAAGAAACTCTAGTTTATGTTGAATAACCACCTTTTGGCCTTTCGTTTCTCTCTCTCTCTCTCTCTCTCTCTCTCGTAAACTAGTGCGAACATTGAAAAAAAAATCAATCATTAGAATAACCACTAACGAAATTGAGAATTAATACAAAAAAAAACAAAAAACCTTTCAAATCACTAACATGAAAGGAGCAGAACTACAAAAGGAACTATAAAAACGCTATACCTTCACCCAAAGAAGAAAATCAAACAAGGAAGGATGCTTCATACTAAAATTTATGCGATAATTTATTTTATTTTATAATTCATTACCGACTTGGTTGGCCGAGTGGTTAGCGTATTCGCTCTCCAGCCAAGAGGCTGCGGATTCGAATCCCGCCAAGAGCATGGATGTTTGTGATTGTCATACTAACTCTTTGTGGAACGGGCATCCGCGATCGTACCACTTCTTCTAGCAGATGGCCTCACCACTTAAAACCCCATGAGGAAGTGTTCATACGGCGTCAAATGAAGTCACATGTGAAAAACTAACTTATAATTCATTATCTCAGATAAATACTGAATGAGAATATCCATAAAAAAAAGAAAAATAAAATAAAATAAAATATACTGCCAGTGTAGCTCACCTACGTTTATGGCCTTGTCGAAGGTGCCGAAAGAAAGTATAGAGTATTTTGTTTGTGTGTGTGTGTGTGTGTGTGTGTGTGTGTGTGTGTGTGTGTGTGTGTGTGTGTGTGTGTGTGTGTGTGTGTGTGTGTGTGTGCTGTGTAGTTTGACACTTATTAGAAAGAGAAACTCGTTCTGAGGACTGTGCAGTAATAGCCTATTAATAGTAATAATGTCCACGCAGTTAGCTTTGTGGCTATGCGCTTCGCAACCATATGCCCGGGGAAGGAGTGCCCTAGGTTCGATTCCCGTCGGTGACGTGAGGAGCTTTAGGATCTTCCTCAGCCATAGCCAAGTTAGCCGGTCTTGGGTGTGGACAGCAGGGTTTTTTACACCAGTTTATCTGGGGTTTTTCATCCCGCAATCAGGCAAACTGGTCCCGTGAACACACACGGATCTACAGTCATAAATACTTAACCCCCCCCCCCATGAGGGGCTCAGCTCGCTCTAGAAGGGACGGGGGAGAAAAAGGGAGGAAACGCCATACAAATAAATAAAAATAGTAATAATAGTAATAGAAATAGCCTATTAATAGTAATAGTAATAGCGCATTAATAGCCTAGTAATAGTGCATTACTGATCATCCTTGTTTCAATACAGAAACATTGTTTGTTGTTATAAAAAGAATTTTACAATGTCAAATTTACAATGTGAATTTGTTCATTTTAATATTATGATAAAGTTAGCAAAGCTGTTAACTAGCATGAGCATAAGAGAAGTCGGAGAGGAGATCCCAAGGGTTAGATAATTATCTAACCCTTGGGATCTCTTCTCTCCGACAGGCCACTCCTTTTTCCTGTTTCTCTTCTCTTCGAAAAGCCTTATTAAACCTCGACTGCAGGTTTTCATTCTTGATTATTTCCTTCTTTCTAGACTCTGCTATAGGTTAGTCTTGATAAAGTCTCTCTCGGTACCTTCCCGGATGGATGTAACCATTCGCTCCGCAGTCCATCTTGGTTACGTCTTAATCACGAATGTGCCATTAGCATTTTTAACATGGCAGTGTAAACCATGGAGGTCTTGGGATTCCCTCGTTGCGATGGTTAATGCCTCGATTACTATTCAGATTAAAGAAATTAATCTGAATAGTAATTAATCTACGCTTCAGAATCATGTCTTCCTACCCTAGGACTGCACGTATTAATAATTAACCTACCTCCGGATGGGTGCTTGGTGGAGGGACACCGATTAGGACTGTTTGGGCAGAACAAAGGGCTTCAATGCTGCACCATTCAGTCGACGAAGTTACATTACAAGAATATAAATGTGTTCCCGCTCAATGGTTCAGCGATAGGACGCGCTTCTTGGATTTGAATATGTACAGATTTAATGAAGAAAAGAATCAATGCTCTGCCAACTCGAGCTCGTGCAACTCGAGGAATATGCAATGACATGAACTGCAAAGAGGACTGTCAGAGTATAAAAACTTTGCCTCGTGTTGCTCAATGTTGTTATTGTTTACATGAAGTACATGTTAGAAGATACAATGCAACAGCGAGAATTATAGAGAATAGTTTTTTTTTTACACTTACATTTCATTTTCATATTACATGTTCCTGGAGCATAGCCAGTCGTATTTTTTAACTTTTCAATTAGATATTTCCCGAAAAAATTATATCCTTTGCGTTTTAATATCGTGTTTGATTTTACATTCTAATTAAAAAAAAAAAAAAAAATTGGGACGAATTTCTGTAACAGAAAAATTCCATTATATTTTGCAGTTTCACATGGTAATACTTCATGCATAATAATAATGGAAAGAATTAGAGTCCTAAAGAACAGTTGACTCGAAATGCCAAGTTAAATTTTTATTTTTTTATTTTTTTTTTAAATTTTAAACTAAATAATGAATAGTAAGTAACATGCTGACGACAGCTGAATAGCATTGATTAATTTTCAGAAGCTCATACTAATAGCAGATTATTAGCTCGACCATAGATACGTAGTACCCAAAAATAAATACGTGTAAAGCATCATTTAATAATAATCCAAACTAATATAATTAAAATAAAAGCGTCGCACTCATCGGCTCTCCGTTTTTTTTTTTTTTTTTTTTTTTTTTTTTTTTTTTTTTTAAAGAGCAAGAAAATTGTTCGAAAATAAGACCCCAAACTTAAACAACGTGGTCAAAATTCGGAAAAAATTTTTTTACTATATAAACTAAAGGAATAATGTAGTCGCAGAGATATAAAAATAAGAACTTCTCTGGTACTTACGGCTGGAAAACACAAGCAACTGACATACACAAAGAAATCATACCTCTATATTTTTCTCTGTAGGTGTTATGTAATAATAATAATAATAATAATAATAATAATATACTGTTTTCTGATATACGCAAGTAGAATTTTGTTGTCATTTACCATCGAGGAGAGCCTCTGTAGCTCGTTGGTACAGAGCTACAGAGGTATAAAGTGTTTTGGTTAGAAAGACCTGGGTTTATAATCCTGTCTAAGATATGAAGAACCACCTTTTTTCAACTGAAGGTGAGTTAGCAGATCTCATATGGAGGTTGTAGGAGTTTTTTGGGTTTTTTTCCCGCCTGGTAACTCAGGTTTTTCATCTGGCAAACCAGCCCAATGAACATGCATATCTAAAATAAAACAAAATAAATACTTATTAGGCAAAGAAGACGGGAAACCATTCGTTTCCCTGTTTCCATTATTGTTATACTATTATTCCCTAGTACTAATAATATTCGTATGGGGATTCCCCCCCTCTTTCTACCACGTTCCTTTGGTGGGGGGGGGGGGGGCTCCTGAAGAGATTAAGTACATATATTTTTATGACTGCAAATCCGTATGTGTTCAAGGGACCTGTTTGCCTGTTCTGAGGGACGCAAAACTCGAGTTTTTGGGCGGAATAGCCCTGTACCTCCATATGAGACCGACTATCTCACCTTTAGTCGAAAGGACCAGATAAGGTTCCTCATGTCGACGGGAATGGAACCCAGGTCTTTCCAACCAAAGGGTTTCGTCTATACCGACTAAGCTACGGAGGCTCATTATTCCCTAGTCATGTAGTATTGCTACCCTACCAACCAATAGGTTGAGAAGAAGAGAACTCTCGCAGTATATCGTCAAATCTGTTAGTCTGTTGACTACCCTGCCACTTATTATGTACCGTAGAACTTATTGTTGTGAAGAGAGCGTGATGTCACATTTGTCTTTAACAAAACACTGTTTTATCACACACACACACACACACACACACACACACACACACACACACACACACACACACACACACACACACACACACACACACACACACACACACACACACACACACACAGAGTGTATAAAGTTCTCAAACAGCATGGAATTTCACTCATCGAGCGAAAGCTATTAAAATTGGTAAACAGTTGATCTTTTATAAGATTAATTATCCAACTCCTTAAACTGCTGAAAACGTGAAAAAAAAATACGCTCGAATATATCATTTTGGGCTTAACATTGACGAGAAAGTTTAAAAAAACATACTATGAATGGTGAATTGGTTCAAACAACAAACCAGTTTTTCTTGGATTATTTCACTGTATTTCAAAAATTGCTTCGGTGTCAGTATCAAAGATCGTGCAAAAGATACAGCAGGTTGTCTCTTAACAGTCCACCATTTCCTAAATGAATTCAATGAATGTTCCATAACAATTGCTAACGCATGATTTTGTATCATAATAGTTAGTTTTGAAATCTCGCAGTGAATGCTATACAAGCTGATAGTTTCATTCACTCGCAGGCCGTTATTAAACGTACAATACTCCGAATCCTCCACACTGTGTTTAACATTTTTATGGGAAGTTGCAGTAATGTTTTGTGTTTGATGATAATGAGAAAATTTTCCTTTGGCTTCAGATCGTTAGCGAGATTTTTTTTCTTCTTCTTCTTTCTTTCTCTCTCTCTCTCTCTCTCTCCCCACCCCATGTTTTATGACTGTCGTTGCGTGTTTTAAGGTCATTTCGTCGTTTAGTTTAATTCTCATGGAGAAAAACCGAAGTTAGAATGGGATATCAGTACAAATAAGCGGAAACGATGCATGTGCTTCAACAATAGATTTAACTGCTACTTTCTAGAAATCATCTCAGGAGGACGAATACCTTTGCCATTATACAAAAGAAAAAAAAAAGCTTTACGGATTTTCAGTTACCTATTGCTACATTTTGCAATCTCAGTGCGATAATACAAAATACGTTTCTCTGATATTATTTCAACTACGATAACATTCCCATTTGTGAACTTTTATTTGCAAAGTATGCGATGGATATGGATGTATGTTTGATTCCTGAGTACGATTCCCGAAACTCTTTCTGTTTATCTCTGCATGCCTCGCCTTTCATCGTGATGTAAAGCTCTTTACTGACTAACAGACAGACAGTTTAATAAGTGTAGCATGACCAATTTAGCCACTGTTTCTGCAAACATGATGAGTTAACAGAAACAACGCAATATTTATTATTATTATTACATGACATCTTCGAGAAAGCCCGAAATCATCACGAGAGGTTACTGTTACCACTCTTCACTACACCAGCTACTACTCACAGTAATTTTGTGTTAATTATATGTGTGTTCTCCAGTCGATTTGCCTGTGTTACAGGACGAAAAACTCGAGTTTCCTGGAGAAAAACACTTGCTAACATTGTGTGAGACCGACTAACACTTGAAACCTACACTTCAAAGAGTCCATATAAAAATCCCTCTCGTCATGACGAGAATCGAACACTCAGTCTTTTCCAACCAAAGGGCTCAAGTCCCGGCATTTTTCCAATTGTGCTACGGAGGCGCTTAGTATTTTTAGTAGAAGAAAAGGAGTTTATTAACATACTTCTTGGTTGGCTGAGGGATAGTTTACGTGCTACACCACTTTGCTGTGGATTCCACTGCCATATGAATATTTGTACAAGCCTTTAAGTGTTCATTATTTTCATCGCCCGGCGTGAAACAACCATCCTGTTTATTGAAGTTTCCAGAACGGTTTTCAAATGATCTACTAAATTATCTACCAAATTATCTACTATACTATTGTAAACCTGATGTACAACAGGTTTACAATTTTATGAGGGTTGGGATACACGTGAATAAAGTTGAATATCTATTTGTAATTTTAAATTAAACCGTTTATAAATAGAAATTATGCGTAATAAGTGTAGCATATTTTGTTTTCGTATCGCGAGATATCGCATGTCAGATGTAAACAGGAATGAGCAGGATTGGTTCTCACCTTCTAAAACAGGCTGTTAATTGTAACTTTAAAAGCGGTTGCTAAATTTTAATATCACTAATGCCATCCCGAAAATATTACAGCTAAGAAAAGAAAGTGATAAAGAACACAATTGGCAAATTCATATTTTATTTAATTATGAGTGACTATTAACGATCATTTAAGAATATGAAGATTTTTCGGATTCTTAACTACAATACTTTTCGAACAAAATGCAATATTGGCAGTTTCATGGATACTGCCACCATTCAACCAGTACACTACAATCATGGTTTTTTCGAAGTCCGTCAGATCACACCTCTTTTCCACATACCAATCTATAATTTCGAATGAACAGTATGTCGCATGTCTCCAGTGTCATGCATACAACCATGTTGGTGCCCCCCCCCCACCACCACCACCGCCAAGGTTGGCGGCCAGGTGGGCCGAGTGGTTAGTGAACCCGCTCTCCAACCAGCAGGCTGCGAGTTCGAATCCCACCGTAGGTATGGATGCTTATGATTGTCTTTAGTTAGGAGATGAATTTTATCAACCAGTGTGACTTCACAGTCCCGCTTATTGGAAGCCTGAAGTGGCTTGAAAAAGTTTCATGTTTGGACTTCAGAGCAGCTTTTCTTCCAGACTATGTAAAAAACAAATTTCAAAAATACCAAAAATATATATATAATTAAATTTTAAAAAAAAAGAAAAACTCCTTAGCCTACTCCGTGTACAAATTACAAATGTACTATAGGTTTACAGGAAAACTGGGTGGGAGTTAACAAAAATAAAAAAACAGAATAGTGCCTTTCACCATGATAGAAGTGACCCCGTGACTGTGTTAAATGACGGGTGCTAGTCATAATTTTACATAATTTTGACCTATATTAAATAAATATAGGGTGCCTGTATCGCGTCATTATAATTTTCATGATGTTATAGTTATGCAGAAGAAAATCATACAGGTTTGGTTGTAGTTGAAAAAAACTCTTTGTAGACTTTGTTTCAGCCGATTCCAGAGTTCTTCGATCTCTTGAGTAGATTAATATTCTTTTTCTAACAAGAAACTAGGGTTTTAACCCAGCAACAAACACAACACACACACACACACACACACACACACACACACACACACACACACACACACACACACACACACACACACACACACACACACACACACACACACACACACACACACACACACACACACACGATAATACATGATTTTGATTTCAACCGTATTTTATTGTCACTTTCGTACTACCTACGAAGACTAAAAAAAATAATAATTGCCGGCAAGGTTAAGGTAGAAACCGATCATCAACTGATTTTGAAAAAGAAAAAAAAAGTTACGGCTAAATTGATTGTCACTGAAGGGTGTGGGAATAAAACTTTCTTTTTATTTTGTTTTATTTCTTATTAAATATAAAACTCTTAAATTAAATAACATCTACAATGATGAGTTAAAAGTAAAGTTCTTTGTATTCCAAACGAAGTCAAATTTGCCTTCGTTTACTGTTACGCCATACACATGATACTTTATAGGTTTTGCAATCTCATTTGTGTATGTGTGTGGGGGGGATTGATATAAGGGGGAGACCCTCTGGAAAGTCATGATAAACACCTAGAACAAAAATTAATTAATTTTATGTCTTCTTATATATCCTAAAAGAAAAAGAACCAATTATTACAATTTGATGAAACAATCTTTCTTGTGGTTTTATGAGAACTTTTCAGACGCTCCCCCTCCCCGTTGTATATAAAATGTTTCATCGGTCAACAATAATAAAAATTTACTGAATAATTTAGTTAGAAATGAACGTATATTGAAAAGAAACTGTTTGGATACGTCATCATCCGTTTACACTTCTTTCGCGCGCGCGCGCGCACGCACACGCACACACACACACACACACACACACACACACACACACAGGCACGCACGCACGCACGTATGTACAGTATATAGATATATGCTGAAAGCATCAGCAGCATCCGTTTATCAGAAATAGGACAGTAATCACACTAGTAATATAAACGCCAAGGTTACAACTAGAAAGGCTTTGGGACTTGATCATCAAAAGTTGCTCGGAGGTTAAATATTTGAAGATTTTATCGTTCTGTATAAAAGTAAATGGACTGCTTCCGGTTGAGCGATTTAAAAAAAAAAAACTAAAAAGAAAGAAAGAAAGAAAGATTGGCTTAATCCTTATAAAAATTCATCGGTACATTTAATAAGAATTATCACTGTCAGTTTCACATGCATATTAATTGTTTTCATGAAAAAAAAAAGTAAATTGCGTCTTTTATGAAGGAACAAATGCAAGTTTAAAAGTATGAATTCGTTATGCTGTATAAGGAAAGTATTTAGTTAATAAGGAAATTATCTGCTATTGTTCGAATACTATTTCCTGTTTTTTGCTGCTAAGAATGTAAAATGAATGGCTTTGTTTTATGTTCAGAAAATGCCCTCGGGATATTTACTTCAATTTCTCTTGTTGGTCGACTGTAGTTGCATGATGAGGATATACACATGCAGATTAGGTGTTCTTAGTGAGATAATGAAAAACTTTACTGAACAAATGTCACATGACAGCTTTTTGCCTACTTGCTATGTATAATTGACTTCACCTTCATTTTAACGTTTCAAAAGCTACATATTAAATGCTGGCAAACTGTATTGGAAACAAAAAATACAGCGCAACGAATGACTGGGGGATTAAAGACTAGATGGACTAATTTTTGTGAGATTTTTCACACACACACACACACACCACACACCATTGTGACAAACCACTAATTACCCTCGAGCAAACTTAATATTTTGATTTGACACGTAACATTGCTACTTGGAATGTCCATGAAAATGTTATTTTAGTATGAACCACACAAAAGATTTTTTCCTTCTTTGTTTTTATAATAATTCCTTCTGCGAAACCTTGAGGACCAAGGATTAGATATGTCCAGAATTCTTCTTCTTCTGTGGTCAACATTCTTTAAACACTTCAGCCATAAACAAGCAAGAGTTTTATACAATCACGCTATTCGCTGAGAATGGCGATTTCTACGCATCTTAAACAAAACAACAACAAAAATATGAAAAAATCTTCAATGCATAAATAATATCTCACTCCCTTTCCAACAGAGCAATAATTCATAGGAAAAAGAAGTGCATATATTGTGTGTTACTATGAAAAGATATAATTACAAGTGCAGAAACAAATCTTAGTCGAAACAAAACAGCAAGGGCTAGCGATATAAGTGACTCTCTCTCTCTCTCTCTCTCTCTCTCTCTCTCTCTCTCTCTCTCTCTCTCTCTCTCTCTCTCTCTCTCTCTCTCTCTCGTCTCTCTCTCTCTCTCTCTCTCTCTCCAGAAGGGAGATATTTTGGAATAAGTGCATTTCTAAAGGTAATCTCTACATTTGAGTATCCGAAAAAAAACTAAACTTGTTTCAGCAGCAGCAAGAAGAAGGGAAAGGGAAACACAACAAATGTAAGACATATAAATGGAGACAGAGGTCTTTAACTCCTCTCCTGCCATCACCAATTATTAAAGGGAAAAATGTATGCATTAAAATTACAATATTCAGCTTTGAAAAAAAAAAAGAATCTATAATAAAAATTTTAAAATACCACAGCACACAGTGGATTTGTTCCACTTTTGTAAACGGTAATATATTCTTTCCCCGAGTGCAGAAAATAATGGACATTTGAAAAATGGTAGGAGAGACATTTTTTATATATATTATAGTTGTAATCTTCATATCTTATGGTTTAAAACTGAACCAGACCGTAGCAAATCAAGCAACTTTCAGTGCATCTTGGCCTGTTATTAAATGCGCTTTTTCTCTTTGTCATTGTTATGCATTTTCCATTCATTTAAATGCTTTTAATGAACTGCACAAGACACAAACAGAAAATATTTCCTACAGAGTGACTGAATGTATTCACTTTTATTATAGTATGAGAGAAGTTCATGTCCTCCCCTCCCCCCCCCCCCCACACACAAAGAAACTAAAATAAAAGAAAATAAAGCAAGGGCAATCTGAAATCTGGAAAGACAACACCAACGCCTTGAACAAAAGTCTTCGCCTCGCCTGATTTCTCTGAAACAAAATGACAAACTTGAAATCTTGTATGAAGTTACAGCACATTTTTTATTGTTGTTATTATTGTTCTTATTATGTGCTTTTTTTTAAAAAAAAAAACTCCTACTTTACTACAGCCGCCTTTTCAACAGAAGCTACATTCTTTGCCACATAAAAACTAGTTTATAACTAAGGATGTTCGAATAATTAATGATCGTTTAAAGTCAGCAATGACTGTAATGTTTTGCAAGTTTTAAGAACAAATTTTACAACATACATGATACGTCCGCAAAAGTAAACATGACTTTTTGTCTGGATGACATCAAGCATAATATGAAGGTAAAAATCGCACTTTGGAAGAATGATCGATCACACAAATGAAGAAATAATCCCGTCAAAAACCAGGAAAGTAAAATTTTTTTTTTCCAAAAAAAGAAAAACACTAAGAAAGCCATTACTTGATATTATAGTGAGTCATATGTAAATATTATTATGTTGGATCACATAAAAGTGTAGTGTTCTAAAGAATAAACACCCTCCGTTTGCATATTAAAAAACAAATGGAAATGAAAAAAATATTAACATGTGATTTTTTTCAGTTTTGAGTTACAGTTTTTTTTTAAGTGCAAGTTGGTGTTCTACTACAAACACATCTAAAAAAAAAGTGTGTGTGTGTGTGTATATATATATTTGGCGTGAATGGTCAACGTATATCCGCTCTTCAATCAAAAGGCTGTGGGTCCAAATCTTACCATAAGCATGGGGGAGGGGGTCACGTAAAAAAAAAAGTTAAACTTGTCTCCTGAGCACGTGCATTCAGATCATATTATTCTGTTTGGATGTGCAGTAGTGTGTGTGTGATCATAAAATTAGTGAGCGGATGTGTATTTTTTTACTTTTCTTTTCAAAATGAAATGTTTTGTTTGTAATTTCAACGTAGACTAGTATGCTAACTTTATAATACCCTCTGGTTCACGCTACAAATGATGGAAAAAAATAAAGAAACAACATCAAGAGTGCATAGTTTACATCAGAATTATTGAATTATACACTGTTTTACTAAAAGTAATTATATGTAGAGATAAAAACAAAACATGTCTTTATTTACATAAATAATAACATGGAGGGATATCATTGCTTTGTTCTAAAGAGTGTAAATCGTGTTGTAAGATGTTGTAGGATTAGATTGATACAATTTATATTAAATTAAAATTGATACACCATAAAATTGATACAATATAGAACAGTACAATCATCCAGAACATCAAGTGCAGGATCTAGTGGTCATGATACCATGCAATACGAGATGTGGACTTAATCCACGCAATGAGAAGCAAGCTCGCTACATTGCACTCATCTCGGAACAACATACTCAGATAACAATAATAATAATAAAAAGTGTTTTCCAGGTAACATTCATATCTAAACAATATTTCCATTGCTATAGGTCAGGTTCTCCGTGTTAATTCATGCCAATCGATAAATAAGTGTACTCCTTATATCCAACGACTAGTAGATTGCAATTCTTCCGAGAAAACTCATGGCATGCTCTCTCTCTCTCTCTCTCTCTCTCTTTCGGTATATTGTGAAAATACACGGGATTGATTGTGGCTGCTCACATCTCCAAGATTTACGGATCTGGTGGCAGATGAGATAACTAGTCTTCTCAAGAAGCGTCGGCGCCTGTCAGTTTCGGGATCAGTTATTACCTGTGGACTTTTATTTCTTCAGCACATTGAACTATTATTATTATTATTATTATTATTATTATTATTATTATTATTATTATTATTATTATTATTATTCCTGATACCTCCAAGGAGTCCGAAGACTCATCGCGGGAGGACATCTTCAACTGTCTCTACACCTTACCTCTACTACGAATCAACGCCATCTACCGCCCACCTCCAACACCACCACAACTAGTAATTTTTTTGTCTGTAAATTGCGTGTGTTCTGAAAGAATGCTTAAATGTTGCATAATTGCACATACAGACATTTTCTATGGATCCCATTCGACTACCGTTCCCTCGAATTCTAGCTAGACTTGTTTAGAGACTGCAACTTTTCATGTTGTGTAGTCGTATATATTTAATTGTAAATAGAGAGAAATCCAATGACTTTTCAGAGTAATGTATATCACATATGAATGAAATGCTAATAAAATTGCATACGTAATACTTTTGAAGGTATAACCTTCAAAAGTTCTATATTTATAAACTTATGAATCGCATAAAAATAAGTTTTTGTAGAGCATTAAACTACATTTTTTAAAAATTTATTTTTAACTATACAATAATGATATTTGTTTTTAAAATGATGCGTTCGCTGCATTTCATTACAAAAATAAATTCTAAAAGGAAATTCATTTTCGTGATTTCTACAACCACTTCAGTTACATATCTCATTAGTTGATTATTGCAATCAAGCAGATGGTGTGGGAAAAACTTTAGAATTTGTTCGCCATTTACTTTCAATTTATATTTGAATTTATTTATTTTTATTGGAACGCGATAACTAGTTGTAAACAGGGCAAAGCTTCCCAGTATCTGGGGAAAAATTAGCGCAGTTTTGATCATATTTTTATAAATATTCTGCATTAAACTTTGTTTTATTTATTAATTTTATTTTTATTTTTTATTTTTTTGTAAAAAATGTCAAACTGAGGTAAAATTTCCGCTCTCCTCGTCTAATTAAGCATTGAATACATAATGCGTAACTTCTTCCAAAAGAGCCGAAAAATATTCAAATACAAATAAATAAAAGTATTTGAATATTGGATAAACAGATATTTAATAAGACATTTGAATGTTATATGTGAGTATTTCATAAAATTTGTTCTTTGCACTAAATGCTTACCTGTTCTCAAGTATTTGTTATCCTACTTACTTCTTAGATAAACAATAATGACTAGAAAAATGTTTCCATTATTTTTACGTCTGCACAACGATAACAGATTAAATATAGTTACTTTCGTATTAATTCAGGAGTCAAAAAGTAGAAAAATAAAATTCAGAAACAAATACATATACACACTTAGAACAATTATGGAATTAAGCAGCAGAATTTAACTCATTGAGTATTAAGCATCCAAATTCAGTGTTATTTCTAATGAGTTACTTGTATAATTCAGTCTGAATAATAAACCCTCAAAGCTATTCAAATCATTGACCAAACGACTTATTCACTGAAAACAGACTTACCCCCTCTATCGATTTAGAAAAACTTAATTGTTCTGTTACGCTAGATTACGGCCATTTTTTACAATTAATTGTTGTAGTGTGATCGATGTAATCGATTATCGAAGCAGATAATTACAGGTTGATTTTGTTATTAAATAATACAATTCAATGTGTTATATTAAAAGTATTGAAAATTAAGCACTGAGTAACAAATGATTTTCTGAAACAACACGTTTTACATAGTTTCCTTTAAACACATTACCTTTATGAATATGAAGATAAAATATATTTCGAGACAAGACAACACTAGACATTTGAACTTATTCTCTTGTTTATTCAATAAAATTCTACATTAATTCGTTTTTATTACGAACAGTGCAATTCTGTAAATATAACCAGTTCTTTTTAACAGACCATTAAATATTTAAATGAATACTGAAGATGCCGAGACAAATGTACCGTTACAGAATGAGGCTACTTGGGTACTATTAATGTTTTAGAATATGGTCAAGGGAAAAGGAACGAATATAACAACATATTTAAATATTTTCATTGTTTTTGTTCGAGAGACAAATGAAATAATGGAAAAAAAAAAGAAGGAAGAAACAAATGAATGGTTATATTTTAATAAAAAGTTTATGGTTTTCATCCTTGGTTGAATTAATCTCTTTTTCTCCAGCATCATCGTCTGTCGGAGCATTTATTGGATATTCCTAAACTACGATGGAATGATTTCTATATTGCCTTTTGGAATTATGGACTAGCACTTCAATCAAGGTCAACTGTATGAGCTGAAATTCTTCTCTTAAAGACGAAGTCATTAAAGGAGTCGTCTAGAGAATACGCCAATTCATCTCAAGTAATGTTGTTCCATTAGCAGTGCCATTATTCCTTCTCATAAATTTAAGGTGATCATTAAAAGCATCCTTCATTTATTTTCTTGGCGAAAACCATAAATCAGAATGGCCCGATAAGATCTGAATTATTGGGATGAAGCAAACGTAGCACACACACACACATATAACGGGTGTGTGAGTGTGAACCAAATACACGCCTAGAGAAGGTCGCACCGTTTTTTTTTTCTGTTTTTTTTTTTTTTTTCTCGTTTGCATTTTGTATATTTTTACTGTATGATTGTCACGTACTAACATATCATTTACGCATTTCGTAACAGGAATAAGAACTGCTTTGCATACATACCAAGATTACTGTCGAGTGAATCGACAGTTTTAAACACAAACTAGCTAATCGGCAGTGCAATAAGATTAATACAAATATTTAACATGATCATTACTGACTAGTAATGGCTTCACCTGAAGGGGATTTACCTTCCTGTGTCGCCTATATTTTCGTAATGAATATGATGTGAAAGCTTGCGGATAAAGTTTATTTTTTTTTCCCTCCGGCGAGTGTCGATGTTCATCTTGTGTGATTCAAGGTTTTTGGTATGCAAATATCAGCGCTGGAATGAGATTAACTAGTCTCACGAAAACATTACATTGGTATTTTAGAGAGAGAGAGAGAGAGAGAGAGGCAGCGAATAATGAGCATCCCAGTCTTGAATCGCCTAAATGTTTTTCTTTTTTTTTTTTTTAATGTGACTCCAACCCACGAAAACGTACAAACGTATAGCATTAGTATCGTTGGGGACAATAGTTTTTTGATTTTTTTATTCGTATGTATTTTTGTATTTTTTTAAAGTTCTTTTTTTACATCATCCACTCTGCTCTGAAATGTGATTGCTACATTTATCAGTAGAAATAGTTTGCATTGAAAAGGACACCTTGGTTCCACCAAGGTGTCCTTTTCTCACTGCCCGTTGCCACGCCCGCTTTCTGCCACACCATGAGAGTGCAGAGGCAGTGACAGCTGTTCTGAACAGCTTCCATTCCTCCTCAACATCTGCAGTATGCTTGGGAATCTCTTTGAACCTGGAGGAAATGTCATCTGCAAAATTCTTCCTCACAGCCTCATTTTCTAATGTCTCCCATTTCACGCGGTATAGCTGCTTAGGCCTACCAGCGTTGATGGTAGCATCTGGTTTCTGAAGCCGTAGAGTGCACACAACAAGGTGGTGGTCAGTTGACAGTTCTGCCCCCTCTTCTCACACGAACGTCCAACACTAAGGAAAATAGGTCTGCTGAGACTATAAAGAAGTCAATCAGAGACCTTTGTTCTAGTGTATCCCTGTACCAGGTATACTTATGGACTTCTCGGTGCTGGAAGAAGGTATTCATTATGGACAAGCTGTTAGTACAGCAGAAGTCCAATAATTTCAACCCATTCGCGTTAAGGTCAGGGGCACCGTTCCTCCCAACCACACCCCTCCATGTCTGGTCATCTGTTCCAACATGTGCATTGAAGTGACCCATTAGCAGGACTGATTCCATGTCTGCCACCCTGTCAAAAGCAGCGTCCACTTCCTCTAGGAAGGCAGAGTATTCTGACTCCAGATTAGGTGCATAGGCTTGCACCACAGCCAAATCATGGTTTTTCATCTGAAGCCTTAACACACATACCCGTCCCCCCAATTCTTCTTGATATTCTTTCTAAATTCATTCTCATTATATGTCCAAAGCACTCTGAGTGTGAGAGCACACAATAATTTCTTCCACATATTCTAGTCCCTCAGCACATTACTAATGTCCACGTTTCTATTTCTATTTTTTTCTTATTTTTGCCAACACTGTCAATATTTTCATTTCTATTACTTGTTATTGTGTGTTTCTACTGCATAAGACAAAATAGGCAAGACTTCTATTAATCAAAAGCTTACACTTCAATCGGACCTCACTGTCTCAAAGTAAACTACTTCCACTGTGAAATTCTCCTGATCGAAACTTCCACCACTAGAAAGTACACTTTACAAAGATTTGTTTTCGCTACTTTTCAAGACTTTCCCATTAAGTCTAACATCATTAACATATAATTTTCTCTCTAAGATTTAAAACCATGCTCACACACTTCTTGCTATTAACCCATACTTCTGTATCACAGTCTCTTCGATTTTCCCAGTTTCTTTTGCAGCTTTGCATGTGCCCAAATCTCGCATCTGCAAACACAGTTGTTTTTTCCTTTCTGATCGGTAACTATATATAGGATTCATCACCAAAGTGAACAGTAAATGGAGATAAGACACTTCCTTGTAGCAATCCATTTTAAATGTAAGGTACCCAGAATTATCAAATTTAGTTCTCGCACAGATTTTGCATTTGGAACACATGTTTTTAATCATAACGATTTATTTTTTTCCTATGTTCATCTTTTCCCACACCATTCCCATTGGACCCAGTCAAGAGCGTTTTCCAAATCATGAAATGCAATGAATAGGCTTTTCCCAAATTATCTGAGTCCCGTTATCATTTCCATTATAGCAAAAATTAAATCAACAGTTAATCTCTCTTTTCTAAAATCAAACGCCTTCTCTTGGATCTTCTTCTATTTGGTGTTTTATTCTTGTTGTCATTATCCTTGCATAAATCTTTGTATAGTGACAGAATAATTTTATTCTTCTATATTTACTAAACTCCCTTCATGAGCCTCCTTTATACATTGGAACAATAAATTCCTTGGTCCAATCATCAGATATCAATTTCTTTCTACAGATCAATCTAAAGATGTCACACTATTTCAATTTTGAACTACCAAAGGCTCTGATAAATTTAATAGGCAAATCATCTATCCCAGGGAATTTTCCATTCTTCTTCTTTTAATATCCATTTATTAAGAATCTGGCTTCTTATTGCTTCTTATTTTATTATTCATCAATCATCATTAACATCATTAATCCACATAACACTTTCTTGTTCCCATTGATATCTTCTTCGAACGAATGTGTAAATTCAACTCAGCTTTTTATCTTTTCCTCTTGAATTATTATTTTATATTTGCTTAGCTCCTTTTCTGGTTACAAACAATTCTATCATCATGAACTTTCGAAAAGTTTTATTTTCTGACTAAATTGCTTCTTTAATTCTCTCATTCCAGCTTGTTTCTTTTCTTTTCTGTTTCCACTTGTTCTCACACACATCTTTTCTTTCTTTCTTTTCATCATTGGAAGTGTCAGTATGTTGACATTTTCGTGAATTGCACTGCGAACTAGTGATTAGCAAATAAAGTTCTCATGAAATTCAATCTTCCCTCGCTCTGGAACCATCACTTAAACGTACTCCAAACCAAGTTATTTCCGACTGTTTACTCAGTTTTATTAGATGTAATTGTTCATTCTACCTTACCCTAACGAGTAAAAATACACTTCCGGAAGACGAATTCTCTCAGTTATTAAACTCTCGTCCATCTCATTCTTTTGTAAATCGAATAAACTGTAATGCATCAGTAAGATAAATAAGGTATATAATGTTTCGGTATTGTAGAATACAGAATACAAAAATTATTATTATTATATGATATATTATTTAAATCATCGCTAGAGGCCATTTCTTATGATCTTATGTATTATTTATTTTTTTTTATTCCGGTGTTAATTTTTATTGTTTATATGTTTAGATGAGAATACTCATTACAATGACACTTTCTCCAGACTTTGTGAACTCTTTCTACTACAGACTTCTTATATAAATATCATTCTCCTCCTCCTCCTCATCATCATCATGCTTGTCAAGCATTTAGGCCTAGAGTGGCCTGTTACAGCCTTAAAAGTCATCGTTGAATCTCTTAAGAGGACGTCCTTGTTATATTTTCCCTAGTGGTTTGTAAGGTTGTTTTGTGGAAACCAGTATCGGACCCGCAGTGCAGTATGAGATGGAATACTATAAGTACTGAAACATGAAATTAGTACTGAAACACGAAGTACTTTTACAGCGTCGGATATGTTAAGTTGTCCAGGATGTCCTGGTAGCCATCAGATGTCATGGTTTTGGGCTCATTCACCAATGGACCAAGCCCCATCCAACGGAAACATCTTCATACCATTATCGAGCGTCCAACAAACTTCACAGTTGGAATGATGCAGTCCTGCCGGAACTGTTCCCAGGGTAATCTTCGGATCCAAACACGACTATCAGAGTGTAACATTTGGAAGCGTGATTCGTCGCTCCACAGAACTTTTTTTCCAATTATCTACAGTCCAAGAACGGTGTGAAAGACACCAGACTAAACGTCGTTTGGCATTTAGGATAGAGGGAATGATGTTTAGCTTGTTCGGAGCAACTCTGCCGTAGAAACCTAAGGCAGGCAACTTTCTGCAAACAGTTTTAGTCCGACATGTAGCATTTTCATTCATTGCAGAATGATTTGAATAGGCCTGAAATTGTGGGCATGAGAAAATGGCTGCCATTTCAATGATATTTTTAAATACAAAGTCATGCACTTTGGAGTGATTATATATTCAATGTCACATTTTATTGGTGGGATTATGCTTGAAGAAACTGATGTTTGTTGTTGTTTGTTTGTCGTGTGGGGTTCCCCCAATCTCCCCATCCAGCCCCCTTTAGAACCAGTTGAGGTCCCTTCAATGAGGTCCCTTAAAAGTCCCTTCAATGAGGGACTTTTAAGTATGTATTTTGACTATAGATTGCTGTGTGTGTGTTCATTGGGCTTTGATGTTCTGAGGGACGAAAAACCGAGTTTCCGGATGAACCCCCCCTACTTCCGTATGAGGAGGACCGGTTAACTTACCTTTCCCCGAAAGAGACCAGATAAAGGTTCCTCACGTCATGGACGGGAATGGAGCCCAGGTTGTTCCGACCAAAGGGCTTCGTCTATACCGACTAAGCTACGGAGGCTAGAAGAAAAACTGATGAAGCGATTATTAATAAATAATTAACTTGGAGTTTTAGTAGATGGGAAGTTGAAGTTGAAGGGTCATAGAGCAAAAATTGTAAATACAACTCAGAGAATAATAGCAATGCTGAAACGAACCTCGCCATGTAAAGATAAGGAAGTCATTTTGCCTCTTTACAAGGTCTTGATAAGCCCACACTTGGACTATTGCGCACAGGTCTTCTCCTGGTTTCCGTGGTGATTCTGGTACAGTGAAGAGAATGCAAAGGAGAGTGTCAAAAATGATATCAAGATTGTGGAATACAGAAGATATATCGAGAATTTGTAGGTACAGACACTAGCAAACAGGAGAAAGAGGGGTGATATGATTGAGAATTACAAACTTCTGAAAGTTTCATACAGGGTTTCAGGGGATGAAATTTTTTATTTTATGGAGGGTGGGGAAAGGACGCGAAGGCATCATTGGAAGTTGGGAATGAATTCTGTCAAGAAGGGTGGTTAGGGCTAGATGATTTTTTCTCATAAAAATAGTGCGTGATTAGAATGGATTGTCATTGGAATTCAAGAACGGGTATGACAGCTGGTGCAAATAATATGGCCTCCCTCGATGAGTCCCTGACTCTATTAAAGTCTCTCTTAATAATAAATAAATAAAAATACAAATAAATAATAATAATTATCTGAAGCAACACGTGATGGACGTGACTAAGGGTTTGAGAGCCTTGGATTTGGTAACTGCATCAGATCTATCTATAACGGCAGTAGTAACTCTACCTCCGATTGGGGAAAGCGGCCATTCACTCTTGTCCTGGGAGTTGCTCAGCATGTGGAAATTTCAGTCAAGAAAGGGTTTATGCAGAACTATAAAGCTAGCGATTATGACAAAGTTAGGAGGAAACTTGGAGCATTGCCATGGCATAAGAAACTACATGGAATGAATGTTATTAGTGGACGAGAAATAGTCAAGGATTGTTTGAACGAGGCAGTATCAGAGTGCATATCCACAGTCAGTAGGATAAAGTGAGTAGGGATTCAGTGGATGACTAGTAATAAAATGGAAAAAAAAGAAATCATTGTGGAAGGAATATAAACAAGGTGATCAGTATGCCCATGAGCAGTATAAAGCACAAGCAAAAAGGGTAACTAGTATGATAAGGAAGGCTAAATCAGATTTCGAGAGAAAATTAGCTAAGTAGGCCAAAGTAAATAAGAGAAAGAGTGATTATGGAAAGATACCTTTACTCAGTGCTGATGATAGGAAAAGTTACAGAAGCAGAAGAAATAATTCAGTTACTAAGTGATCACTTTGTAAGGGTATATCATCCTGATGTTAACTTTTGCAGTTACAGGTGACAGAGACTGATGTGAGCTTTAGATAGATGAACAGGTGGTACTCGGTATATTGGAAAATATCAACGTGAATGCAGCAGTGGGCCTGGACGATATGTCTGCTCGTGCGCTACGAGAATGTGTAAGTGAACTGGCAGTGTATCTGACGAAGTTATTAATATAGGAAGTTTAAGCTTGACAAGGCCAAGGTTCCAAGGGAATGGAAAGAGGGCAAGACAGTCCCATTACATAAAGGTGGCTCCAAGACAGAAGTAGCAAATTACAGACCAATTAGTATCTCTGAAGTGGTGGTTAAAGTATTGGAAAAGTTGGTTAAAATTAAGGAATAGATAGATAGGAATAAGATATTTTATAGTGAGCAGCATGGCTTTGTAAAAGGTTAGGTTCTGCCTGAGTAATTTATTCACATTTTATAATAAAGTGAGAGCAGAATTGGATAAAAGAAATGGCTACACCACGATACCGCTGGACTTTGCAAAGGCATTTGACAAAATACTGCATGGAAAACTATTACATAAGTTGGAGCAAATGGGAATGGATATGAGGCTGGTGGCATTTATAGCGAGCTGGTTGACTGACAGACATCAGAGGGAGGTTTATGGTAGAGTGGAATCAAGGGGAATGAGGGTGACTAGTGGAGTGACTCGGAGCTCTGTACTAGGACCCCTACTCTTTAATTTGTATATTAATGATATAGCAGAAGATTTGAAGAGGAGACATTCAGTTGTTTGCCGATGATGCAAAACTAGGGAGGGCAATAGTTGATAAAGGTGATTTAAATAAATTGGCAGTGTGGGAAAAGGACAATGGTTATCAATTCAATGTTGTAAAATGTAAGGTAATGTGTAATGAAAACATTACACACTTCGTATCATATTCGTATTACTAATTTACAGAGAATTGATGAGGCTAGGGATCTGGGGATGATGGTGGACAGAGATTTGAAATTCACAAGACATATTGCAAGAGTTGACAAAATAGCTCAGAAGATTATTTGGATGCTGAAGAGCACATTGACAAATAAAGATAGGGAGTTATTATTCCACTTTATTCGGCCAGATGATACTGTGCATTTCTTGAGGATCGGGAGGTTATGGAGAGGATTCAGAGACGAGTGACCAAGCTGGTGACCGGTCTGTGGAATATTCCCTATGAGGATAGATTGAAGGTGTGTGTGTGGGGGGGGGGTGCAGAGTTTAGCTGACAGGCGGAGGAGAGGGGGGGATATGATGGAAACTTATAAGTTACTAAAGGAACACTATAAGACTGACAGAGAAGAAATTTTTCAATACATTGGGAGTGGGTGGGGGAAGAAGGGGGGTCACACTTGGAAGCTGTCTAAGAGTGTGGTCAGTAAGATTATGTGGACTAGGTTCTCTACTTGGAGAACGGTGAAAGAGTGGAATGGATTGCCAGAGGTGGTTGTGAGAGTCCCAACAGTGAATAAGTCTAAGGAGATGTATGATAGATATTGTGTTTAAAATGAACAGGGTGGGTCTCCTGCGATGATTCTTTTGACGCCATGGAGTTCCCATATAAATAATAATAATAATAAATATCTACTTAAAACGTTATTAAACTATTACATGCAGCTAGAAGTGAAAAAAAAAACGACTATGGTCTGGAACCTAACGTGTTGCATGACCGGGGGTATACTTATATATAAGACCTGGGAAAGAACTGGGTTCGAATCCCGGAGGTGGTTGGTTTTTCTCCAGGAAACTCGGTTTTCATCCTGCAAAACAAGCACATTAGCTAGAAAAGTACATGCAACTAAGAGACATGAGAGACTACGGGAATATTTTTGAGCTTCAGCAGCTCAGTCAGTAACGGTGATGCTTTTTGGTTAGAAATAGCCAGGTCCACTCCTGACAAGGAAGCGAAGAATCATTATATGGACTTTTTATCTAAAGTTGAGGTGGCTGGTCTCACTCGGAGTGAAGCTTACAGTAACTTGGGTTTTCCTTCTCCCAACAAACAAACCAGAGAAATCTAACAAGTAACAGATAAAAATATGTTTGCCAGTTAGATCAGCGCAGTTCTGAATAGCCATATGAAGTAGATTAATGTAGTAATATGAAACGGTGTGGAGTGGTATCCTCAATGAGTTCTGGACAACATTAAAATGCCAAATAATAATAATAATAATAATAATAATAATAATAATAATAATAATAATAATAATAATAATAATAATAATAATAATAATAATAATACAGAAAGTATAGTTTGTTAAGCATTTCTCCAAGAGGTGCGGGGAATTTTGTTAGCTTTTAAAGAAAAGTGTTTGCGAAACCATGTCTATAAATTGAATTCATGACAAATCGCCACACACATATACATAATTTTATATAATATATATATAATTCTAATTATGTATATATAATATATACATAATTCTATAAAATTAACTTATGATGAGTAAAAGAAAGCCTCGCTTAACTCGAATTCGATAAGCCTGATAATCAGCGTGATTGAGTGAAATGATAATATTTCCCGCTTTAAGAGTGATTAATCAGCTAACGCAATTTTTTTACGTTATGCGAAATTTAACGTTACGTTATGAGAAATTTAATTTAACGTTAAATTTTTTGTCGCCAATCTGCAGCGAGTGGAAAAGCTGGAAGTCAAAAGACATGAAAGTAGCACTAGTAATACAATGATTGTGCGAGACCTGGGATACAGCGAGTCTACAGTTTGGACCATATAATTTTTTTACGCTTTGTATTCTTTGCTATATATAGCAAAGAATACAAAAGAACAAGAAAAAGTTACTACTGCTTCTTTAAGCATGCAGATCACCCGAAATAGAGGCCATTTAATGATCGAGATGGAGCGTCTTCTATCACTCTGGATTGAAGATTATAACCGAAAATTAATACCTAATAATACAGAAATTTTGCCTGAATATTCCCATATAGGGAATATTCAGGCAAAAGCTCTCAATATTTTTACCTCATTGAAAGAGACTAAATTTCAAGAGGAATGTGTAAGCTACTTTACTGCGAGTTTAGGATGGTTTGACCGCTTTAAAAATCGAACTGGACTGCATAACATAAAAGTAACTGCGGAATCTGCTAGTGCTGATAAAGATTCTGGGCCAAGTTTCCTGAAGAATTGCAAAGCATAATTCAGGAGGGTGATTATGACGATCGGCAAATATTCAATGTCGACGAAATTAGTCTCTTTTGGAAACGTATGCCAACAAAAACATTCCTAGCTAAAACGGAAGCATCTTAATCAGGATAGAAAGTATCTAAACATCGTCTTACGCTTTTATTAGGAGGCAATGCAAAAGACGACTTTAAACTCAATCCTATATTAGTTTATCGTGGGCAAAATCCAAGATCTAACATTAATGAAGACATCAGCACAATTGGAAAAGAACTTTGCCGGCCTGGTTGGCCAAGTGGTTAGCGTATCCGCAAGACATTAAGTAAAAATTTAAGCAATTGATTTTTATTAACTTTGATGATTTTATCCTCTGATATAGCTTTTACTGTAATTTGTTTTCCAAATTTACGCTAACTGATGGATGAATTATAATTATTCCTATTGTTTATTGCACTCGCTTAACGCGATTTTGCTTAGCGCGAATTAATTATGGATTAATTGATCGCGTTAACCGAGGTTTTCCTGTATATAAATGCTCATTATTTTGTGTTAACTCCATTTTATATTTTTCATTTACTTTTATGTTTTATTAAAATTAGTTGTTAATATTCATTATTACATCCGATATAACATTGATAATCACTTATGTTCCCCCCCCCCCCAAAGGCTTCCTGAGACTAATCCTATTCATTCTCTGTTCGTTATTATATACCAGAATAATCTATTTAATATTTTATTAACGACTCAAAAAAATGCTACCTTAACAGTTTTGTAGAGTTTTCATACTTGTCAAAGCATGATAAAAACCACATTACAACAAGTACAACAAGTATATTTCGAAGTCGGAATTTAGGGAGGAGAAAAGAATATGACATCTTTCCTCATAGTTTTCTTATCTCAAGAGTCTGTTCCTTGAATTACGCTTGTTGAATTGCTAACTACTGTTAACGGTTCATCGATAGTGAGAGAAAAATAGCCTCATGTTATATCTTGCATCATGTGAGTTATCTATGACCTAAAATGACTTTCACTTAAGGATGGATTACTTTCAAAATGGGGTTACATAAAAGTAGAAGATATTGGACGACTATTTGCGATGTAAATTTTAAGACATTCAAACTTTACATATGACAGTGAAAACTGTTCATTGTACGACTAACTTTTAATTGCACAAACTATTTGTATTCATAACTAAAAGTAATATTTAAATAGTTGAAAATGAGTAAAATACACGTATATGAAAAAAGAAGAAAAAGCATAACTTAATGTCAAGATTTCATCATTGTGTAAGAACCACTGGGGGGGTGGAGGAGGAAGACCTTGCAACAGAAGGAGGCCCACTTTGATTAGGGAAAGGAGAGTTCGCAAATTCCAGGGGAGCGCATCTGTTTTCTAGGTTACACCACTGGAATTCATAGCCTTGCTATTCGGTATTTCTCAATATTTTTAATGTCACGATCCACCCAAACTACCCTAAATTTTTCTAACGACTATTATGTTTCATATATTAACGTTTTTCAGAAATCTGCGAAAAAAGTCATAAATATGCATATTATTAATTACTCATGGGTGCGTAAACATTTCTCACCCATGAATAAAAAGTTACTTAAATTTAAATTACTAGATTAACTCTCGTTAATCTAATAGTTTAAATCTTTCGTCTATTTTTTACCACATTCATAAATGCATGATTTATGAATGTGGTAAAAACGTGATTTATTCTCAATTTTTAATATCTCTTAAAGTCAGAGTAGTATCACTGCTGAGTTCTATTTTCTTCCCGTTAGTAGTTTAAAAACAACCTGGCTAGCTGGCTTTTAGGCTAATCAAATGAGTAAGATTATAACGACTTAACCAGGAATCCTGTTATCGGCTATCATAGCCGATAACAGGATTCCTGATGAATTCCATGAATTCAGCATTTTGGTATCAGCTCAGATCCTTCACTTTCGAATTCTGTATAATTTGTCGGATTTTTATATTCTAATACTACCAAGCAAGCTTGAACTGAAGTAAACTCAACTTTCCTTTTTCACGAATCCCCAGACGATTTAATTTTAATTCCAGCAAATAAACAAACAAACAAAAAAAGGATGGAATGATTCAAAACAATCATTAGAAAATAGTGCGCTTCTCCATATTCTTTTTATAATAATGTCATATCACAACAAATGCCCTTAGATTCTACAATACATTAACTCATTTTTGGCTTATACTGTATATATTATATCACTTCCACAGATGGCAAATAAATACTCTCTGTAGGTGAATAAACATCCTATTTACTGTAGGCAGTTTATTTATTGTCATTTTAATCACAATTTCATATGAAAGGAGGAGACGCATCAGTAGTGGTCCAAAATATCAAATTCATTTGATATTTAGGACCACTACTGATTAGGACCACTACATTCATTTCCATTCTACTCATAAATCCTACTACATATCTTAAGCGGTAACTAATACATGCTATTCTACATCCATCACAGAGACAAATGAAGTTTTTTTTTTTCATTTAATTGTGCACCATTTAAAAATAGAGTGCATTTAATATATTCTAATATAAATAAAATTGGAAATGGATTGACAACTTGCAATACACATACAAAGACCAAATTTGGATCTTTACTAGAAACCCGAAGAGCAGAACCAGAACTGAGAAATAACACGGACAGATGGAAGAGAAAAAGGAAGGTTTTTCAAAATGTGTAACTATTTCATTCTTTTTGTCCGATGCATACTTTCCAGAAGCTTCCAAATCCGCTAATAAATAATCTCTCTTTTTACCGAAAAAAAAAAGATGGATTTCATTAAAAAATATAACTTCTACTCATAAATCCTACTGCATATTTTATGTGATAACTGATACATGCTATTCTCTATCCATCATAGAGACAAATGAAGTTTTTTTTTTTTTAAATTAGTGTTGATTTATAGTCCGCACGCTTCGCAACCATGCTTGGGGAAGGAGTGTCCTAGGTTCGATTCCCGTCGGTGACGTGAGGAGCTGAAGGATCTTTCTTAGCCATAGTTATCCGGTCGTGGGCGTGGACAGCAGGGTTTTTTCAACATTACGGACATAGGATACACCGGGGGGGGGGGGCTGACCACCTTATCCAGTGAACGGTTTGAGGTCTAATTAATAAACCCTCTACACCGCAAGGTAAAAGAGGGTAAAAGGAAGATGAGATGAGATGAGATGTTCATTTATAAAAGATCTGAAATATGCGAAGTGGATACACAAATAAAACAAGGTGAGTTATTTCTGGGAAATTTTACTCATCCAGGAAAAGCAGCATTGTCTGTTTGAATTTTGGTACAATTAACTAGACATTTTCTTAATTGTTGTTAAACCAAGAAGCATTGTAAATACCAGTTTGGTACTGTGACCACTAATGGTTTTGAATGCGGATATCTTAGTATCTTTCTATCAATGAGTCAAAACTTCTTCGGATATTCAAATCTCTCCAAAAGTTCTGTTATTAAAAAAATTTAAGTAACCAGTCACTACTATTTATGAGTCAATTTTAAATTCACTTAATTAATTTTCTTCCTTTTCCATCATTTTACTTCATAGAATTTCCATAATCGTTAAACCACAGAATGCAACTGTAAGTTTTAACGTTACTTATTTCTTTTCTATCTTCACGCACACGAAATTTCGGATGGAAACCTAGAAATTAAAACAATACCACCTTTTTAATCAGCACCGCTATTCTTCTCTCAACGTTTATAAATTAATATTTATTCTGAAAAAAAGAAGATAACTATACAAAAAAAGCTAATCGTTTCCCAAATTTAATATATTAAATTTATAAAACTATTTGTTGATAGTTTTATAGCTGGTTTCTTAAAATCCTAATAAAACACACCATCATTATGACCACATGATAAAACTAACAATTAATTGAGAGAGGGAGGAGGAGAAATATTCATCACTCATCTTTCTATTCTGATTTCGGCTCTCGCAAAGAATATCAAAAATTCAAGTTCCCCCAAGGACACACAGAGTGATCCCCAAGGCTGATAAGTCAGGTATGCTCCTTGATTTCCTTATGTTGTGCATGGTAGATTGGGTGGTTACTCTAAATGACACGTGTACGTGATCCGCCCTTCCGCATCCCTGCCTTGCAGTGATCTTAAATCGAAGTATACAACAGACAGTGAGAGTGGCCTTGCCCAGGGGGATCACAGAAACAAAAGTATGCCATCTCCCCCGTCCTCAGCCGGATAGCATATTGCATCAATGAATCGACAGTTAAGCGATGGCGAGGGTATATAAACGGACAGTGAAAGCTATTCGACAGAAAACGAAAACAGAGAAAAGATGATGCAGGTAAGGTGTTCAGTGAAGTTATGGTTTAGTTGTAGTTCCAATTTTGAGATGCACTTTTCTATATGATATGTTTAGTTTTAGAAATGTTTATAAAATTAGTACTCATATGATTTTGTTTTGTTTGTATATACAATATTTAGGTGAAATTATTTATCATAGAGGTGAAATTGAAATAACACATTTAGTACTCTAAGATATGATCTATAAGTACTATGCAATGAAAATGATATCTAACTTTTAGCTTCTTCATGCGCTTGATGTATGTTTAGGTTCATAGAAGATGGTTAAATGAGAATTATGGGGCAGGGTCTTTTTCCTCTTGATATCAACTACTGATGAAATAATTGCGTCCGTCTCATATATATGAGAAGGAATTATATATATTTACATATCATATATTTATAATTGTTTGACATCTGCATATGTGAAATGGGTTAGTTCTTCATTATTAAATATTAAGGCTAATGTTAATTGCTTTGTATTCTCCAGCCTCGTTTGTTCGGTTCGGTTTTGGCTGGAAGGTTCGGTTTTGGGGGGCGGGGGGACCCTAGTACTTCCATATAAAACTGGCTCATTCACCTTTTGTTTAGAAAATCCTCGTAACTTTTTTTTCTCTCATTCTAAAGGAGGATTCGAACCGCCGTTTTAGCTAAAGAGTATCGCTTTATTCGACAGACCAATTTATAAAATGCGTAGCATGAGGATTGGGGGATGGAAACATTCAAAAATTACATAGGAAAATTGGTACTAAGTAGTGAAGATTTTAGTTATCATCAGAAATAGATAACTTAGCGTAAACCTACGAAAAAGTTAATCCGAAGGCAATGTTTTAAAGTGATACTGGAGCTCAGCTTTTATTCGTGCCAAAATGAAACCGTCTGTTCTAGCGGAGGGAGTTTGCTTCTTCCTTCCTTTCTGCTGCTTTCACACATTTCCTTGAGTAGCAATTTCTGTTATCTCTTTTCATGTTCCTGGAAACCAAGAAGGATTAAAATTATTGACCGAAACAATCAACTGTTTCTATCATGTACTGGACCCAAGCTATCGTCAGCAACGCCAATCGAAAATTAGTTTTTGTTTAAGATCCAACACTGTTATCAATAGTCGTTTCATTTCACTGAATTTCATTCAAATTCAATTTTCCATAAAGTAAAATTGAATTTACTTTATTTCGTTATTATTATTATTTTCTTCAATTACTTAATGAAAGATATATATCGGTGCTCTCGTCATTAAGTCCCCACTCCCCTTTAAAATCATCATTGGTCGAAGTTCTCGATTTTCCCGCTTAGCAGGTTTGGGTCTGATAATTACTCTGCTATCAAAAGTATAAGAAAATGTAATCCATATACAATCATTAAAAAGATCGTATGGTAATATTTCCTGTTCGCCTGGCAATAATAATTTCAAATGACCCCATATCTAATTCCACCATAAAACTTTTTAAATAAATGTTCTACACGGCGTTTACTGCCGAGTTAATTTGTTAAATTAAATCCTTAAAAGTATGTATTATAAATACATCACTCACTTGAATATCCTGCTACATCATGAGTGGTTCTTAAAGATTTTGACCAGCCATTCTGAAACCTTGATTTTTTGCAGAATAAGTCTAATATATATATAGAAGTCAAATATATTTCTTCTGTAAATCGCATGTGTTCTTTTGGCGAGTTTGCCTCTTTTGCAGTTAAAAATTCCTCCACTTCCGTATGCGACCGGAAAACTCACCTTCAGTTGAAAAGCTCTTATAAAGATTCCTTTCCATCCTAAAGCGCTGCACTTCCTCAGAGTGGAAAAATTATGCAGTTGACATTTTACCTGCATAATACACTCAGCAACGCACAATGAAATTATGTCGCAACTTTCTTGCTCAATATTAGCAAAAATCAAATAAAAATTTATTAAATGTACGGAAATGTGAACGTCCATATTCGAATTCCAGTATCGTAGCGAGCAAATTAAACTGAAATTTAGTTAATAATCTACTATAAATATGTCTTGAAGTGAACGTATTTAAATTGTATATACAAGAGAATTAATGATTGGCATTGTCTTATATAAATCAACCCAACTTAGTGACTCGCTATGCCTCTCTCTCTTTGATAACAGTCTTTTCGGTAGAAACGAACGCGTCAAACAGATGAGAATATTAAATCACGCCACCAACAAACTTACCATTAATATCTGAAATCCGAAATGAATTAATGTAGCTCGGTGTGCAGTGAATGCTTAGTTTTTTTATTTACTTTATTTGATACAAACGGAAAATTGATTTAAGTATATTGATTGGTAGAAATGTTCTATTTACATTTCATGACTTCTGACTATCTGTCAAAGCATATTCCTAGGTACTTTCATCTTGTTTCTGACGTTAACTGTTATATGATAAAGGGCAATGTTCAGAAGACGAGGAGGGGAAGCATAACCCTCTAATTCGTTTAATGTCGAGACAAAAATAACCATCGCGTGACAAATGCCGTACCTGCTGAAAATATTAATGGTTTAGCGGTATTTCGTGTGCATATTGTTAACAGGATCTTCCTGAGTGCCCCTGTTAAATTCTTCTCATTTAGGTCTTGCTGCTTTCAGAGTTTTAAAACCTGTGGGTTTGAACGATAATAATTAATGGTTTTGGACAGTGGCACCGTTCCGAAAACGCTCACGACAAACAAAACAAAAATCCTTTTATAGCGATTAACTTATGTTGATTAATTTTGGAAAATCGATCACCTCCGCAAGATAAGGCAAACTCTTACTAGTTATCATGCTGTCACTTTTTGGTTTTTCTTTCTGTTAGTTATTCGTCTCATTGTATTACAAAACATAGTTTGGTTAGCATTTAAACGATGCTTGTACATTTACACGTTTTTTTTTTTTTTTTTGTACTTGTATGTACTTTTTAGTGCAGGATCTACTTATTAGACTCAGGTAATATAATTGCACGTTTGGAGGCATGGAAGGCACTGAGGGAATTGACCTGCTGTGGGACCTGTTCATGAAAGTTTGCCAACAGGAAAATATACCCGAGGAATGGAGGGAGAGTACTCTTGTCCCCATCTACAAGGGTAAAAGGGATGCACAAGACTGTAAAAATTACAGAGGAATAAAGTTGATGTCCCACACAATGAAAATCTTAGAAAGGGTTCTTGATGGTAGATTGAGGAAGGAGGTGGAGATTGCAAAGGAACAATTTGGCTTCATGCCTGGTAGATCAACAACAGATGCTATCTTTGAGTTACGGCAGATGATGGAAAAGTATCGAGAGAAACAAAGGGAGCCACATCTGGCATTTATTGATCTGGAGAAAGCATACGATAGAGTGCCAAGGCAAGAAGGCTGGAGGTGTCTGAGGAAGAAGAAGGTTCCGGAGAAATATGTCAGGTTGGTGCGGGAAATGTACAGAAATGTGAAGACAAGTGTTCGAACCTGTCTGGGACAGACAGAAAGTTTTCAAGTAACAGTTGGCTTGCATCAAGGGTCAGTATTAAGTCCGTTTCTGTTTAATATTGTGATGGAGGTGGTAACAGAGGAGGTGAGAGAAGATGCGCCTTGGACAATGTTGCATGCAGATGACACCTTGCTATGTGCAGATTCAAGAGAAGAAGCGGGAACTAAACTGGAAAGAAGGAAATGTAATCAGGAAGGTGAGAGACTTTAGATACTGAGGTTCAACAGTGGAAGAAGATGGAGGAGCTGAGAAGGAAGTGGGATGCAGGATACAAGAGGGTTGGAGGAGATGGAGGGAGATGGCTGGAGTGTTATGCGATAAGAGTGCCCCGATCAATCTTAAAGGCTCTTGAATTATGGCTCTTAGCATATGTCATAGCTGGCCTCACAGTAGTGAGGCCAGCTATGACATATGCTATAGAAACTGTGGCCCTGAGGAAAAATAACATCAGCAGGATGGAAGTGGCAGAGATGAGAATGCTTAGGTGGATGTGCGGTGTGACCAGAAAGGATCGTCTGAGAAATGACTATGTCAGGGGAACAGTGAAAGTTACGAACTTAGGAGCGAAAATACAGTAGGCAAGGTTGAGATGGTTCGGTCATGTGATGAGGAGAGAGGACGAATATGTGGGAAGAAGGATCATGTAAATGGATGTGCAAGGAAGGCGGAAGCGTGGGCGGCCAAAGAAGAGACGGAGGGAGCTGATAGAAGAGGACTTGAAGATGAAGAACTTAGATGTGGTGACAGCCCCAGACAGGAAGGTGTGGAGGAGACTCATTATCAACAGTGACCCCACTTAAGTGGGAGAAGCTGCAGAAGAAGAAGAAGAAGAATATAATTGAACGTTTATCAAGAAAATGAAATATTAAAGTAAATTTGAATACTATACTTTACTATATTAAAGTAAAAAAAATATCATGCGTATAATAGTGTCTTGATTATATTTAATGCTTAAAATTTTCACAACTAGAATTTAAGTTTTTCATTTATTTTAGTTGCTAGAATTACGTAAAAATTCCTTATTATTACAGATTGTTAAATGAAATTGCAGATATCTGTTAACATATTTCCAGCTTTTTTTTTTTTTTTTGACTCATTGTTCTGTATGCATATACCAAACTTATCGCCACACTTATTACCTCATCGAGTGGATGTTTATTCATTATAATACTAAGTGAATAATATATGATGATATAGGCTCAATCAAAAATGAACTATTGCAGATAATATACTTTTTTTTTTTTTTTTCTGGCAAAACCGGACAAATAAAAAAATTCTGTTCCTCTTAGTTAATTTGTTGATATAGCATAGCAGACGATACATTCTCTGAACATTTCCTCAAAAGATTTTCGCATTTCTTTCATAATTATTTAATTAAATAAAGAATACCATAACTTATTACTAATCAACTTTATTGAATCCATCAGTTCCTACTCCTTTACCTTCATTTAAATGTAGTGGTGGTGTTCTGAATTTCCTTAAAACGTTGCAATACATTCAATTAATATGCCTCGATTCGCCTTGAACTTCAGTTATCGATGTTATGTTTTGCTTTCCAACACTTCGTAGGATTATGCATTGGCTTTTTTCCCCAGGAGTCTATATCCGGGTTTTAAGATTTAAAAATCTGATCGCGATTCTGATATTAATTAATTGGCAATACATCCTTGAGTAAGTAAAGCTGCAACCGTAAGACAATTTTTGCTGAATGTAGGCGTATTTCAATTCAGTGATGTTTTTAGCGTCCATATGAAAATGATGTAAATCATTTCACTTCTTCTATAAATGGTTTTTAAATAATCAAATTTTCTTTCATCATTTTCTATATACAGTATTAAATTTATAGTTTGAGCTTCGAAACAAGTCCAGCCAAAACTTAGTACTTAATTTTCATTTTATATTTCATTTTATTTTTTTAAATTCCAGACACTTATCATTAGCACTAACAGATACTTGCATAAAAAAACACATAATAATCAATATTTTTTTCCCCTCTCAAAATTCTGAACACTTATTATTATCAACAATATATTTTATTTATATTGATTGACCTAACAAATTAAATATATTTATTAACTGGAACATACTTGATCTAACAATTTATTGCCATAGAAAAAAAAAAATTAAGATACTAACAACTTTTATCTGTGTGATCACTTAGGCTCGCCTGTTATTAGCGAAACGCAAGTACGTGTTATCAGGTTTTGTAACAATAGACTTGCTGCGTCACGTAGTGACTCGAATGATAACTAATTGGCAGCACACCTTTGCTAGCAGCAATTATTTTAAAACCTTGCGTAGCCATTTGTTGCGAGAATAACAAAAAGTGTATGAACCAACTTCTAAAATCAACACAGTCTTTAAAGAAACATTATTGGACCCTTTTTTTTTTTTTTAAACAAAAGAAAATTATTATTGAACAAAGCCTACTTTTTTCATCGAATTGTTTATACTGTAGATGAGCTCATAATGAAGACATTACGATAGATGAAACCTTTAAATGCATTACATGCTACAATATATAAAAGAAGATGCTTTATTTAGATTTGAGTGTCAAGATGGTGCGATATACTTTATATATCAACACCTCCCTTCCCCAAAAACACTCGAGAGATCACAAAACGCTATAACAGATGAGTGTATCATGTAAGTGTCAAGGAAAATGAGAAGAAAGAAGACAATTAAGACTTACGACAACTGTTCAAACGATCGGAGTTTTTTTTTTTTTTTTTCTTCAGCAGACTTGTATGTGGAAAAGAAAAGGCGAGGAAGCATATCCCATTCGTCCATAAACATTTAGAATGAAAATAAAAGAAAAGGGGGGGGGGAGACTTGACCGTCACACATCATTAACAGAACAATGTGTTTTGCCATTATCACCTTGAAACAGTCAAAGAACAAGGTTAAGTGTTTGTCGCTTCGGAGAAAAACCCGGATTAGAAATTCAGCTTCTTTAACTATTGCATTTCAATGTTTTAACGGTTAATAATAAATAATAGTTTAATTTCAAAACTATTTTAACTGTTTAATTTCAACAAAGAAACCTAAAATTACAATAATTATGAGCCACTTGATTTATAGAAACACTGTTTCTCTCTCTCTCTCTCTCTCTCTCTCTCTCTCTCTCTCTCTTTAAAGTATTAACAGCTCAGTTTTTAATGTCTGCATCTTTTTTTTTTTTTTAGGGGGGGGGTATTACTTTATAAGGAGTACTTAAAAGTTTACGTTATATTTAGTAAATTTGTATATTTCTCCATAGATTTGGGCACTAGTTTTTTTCTTGGGGAGCGTCACAAGCAAAGGAATATACTATTTTCCCCCGACTATAGGACAACCTACAGGTTCCGTAAGTAAACTCATTTTTTTCACGCTTCTTATTGAACTTATTTCAATTGATTTAAATTAATTTAAGCTTTTCTAACGACGTAGGGAAAAAATGATAAAGATTCGTAAAATATCTGTTCAGTTGTGTGTGTCTATATTCCGAGATTTTTAAAAATATTTCTTATTCCATTAATCAACATAAAAGCAAACTATTTAGACATTAACTGTCCCGTTAAATGTTGATTATAAGTGTACGTATTTTAGAAATAGCTATTGGATCTTTTACTTATAAATCTGACTCTTTTTTTTTTTTTTTTTCCCTCGTTTTTCCATACTTTGGATGAAAGCACTCTTTTAACCCAACTTTCGGATATTGGTACGCAGTCTCCTTTCCGCCATTCGCGGCAATTGAGTACATGATCTGCCGGTGTGCTACGTGAAAGAATATGAAAATATAGCAAGCAATCGCCGCCATCTCGTGCTCCTAATCCTAACTAGTATGATATATGGTGTGTGTGTGTGTGTGTTCAGGTCGTTTTTTTCTCCGTTTCCCCCATAATTCTGGAGGAAAACGTACTTTTCTCTTCCAAAGATCTATACCGGAATGATGAAAAGACTTCGAAAAAAATTCTGCTATTCAGTAACTAGAACGAAACTTCCACTGATCCAGCGTTATGGATCGCTTTTGTGGTTGTTTTGAATTATGGGAGAAGTAACTAAGGCTGTAAGCCAAGTATATTATGCGTGTTAATTAAGTGTGTTCTTTCAGTCGGTTTTTCTGTTTTTAGGGATGAAAAATCCGATTTTCCGGGAGGAAAAAACCCTATCATTGCCGTATAAAATCGGCTAACTTTTTTCAAACGAAAAACCTACTATATTAAAGATTCTTCGAGTTTAAAGATCTAATGGACATGCTATACCGGCTGAACTTCAGAGGCTCAAGTAGCATTATGGAAGTTACCATAAGGCTACGCAGACACGTGATATTATTTATTTCATTTTATTATTTTTCCCAGCATCATTAATATTCGAGTTTGAGAACAGGAAACATATTTTTCTGTCTTATATTTATTTTAAAATTTTTGGCATGACTTTCTACTTCACTAGATCTCTCTCTCTCTCTCTCTCTCTCTGTCTATCTTTTTTATTCTCACCCTTTTTTATATTTTAGGTTCCCTCATACATCCCGCCTGTTGGAGCCGCACCTCCCTCTCCTTATGCATTTAGCTACCAGGCCGCTGCCAAAGAAGGAAGCAGTTCACGAACTGAATCAGGTGACAGCTCAGGAAAAGTGACAGGAAGTTACACCGTTGCTGGTCCAGAAGGAAAACGAACCGTGCACTATGTAGCTGATGAAGGCGGATTTCGGGCAAATGTCGTTACTGACGAAGCAGGAACGAAAAGTACTAACCCCGCTGATGTTACTATTCACTCCTCTGCTCCAAAATTTCCTTTGGCTTCTGCTGGACAACCATTGCCTTCTTACAGTTCCGGTCATATCTCTTTAGCAAAATACGAGGTAACTAAATCATTTTATTCTAACTGTTTTGTGTATATACACATATGAGCACTTTTCTAAACTCAGAATTGAATCGTTGCTTCTTTTTTTTTTTTAAATAATTATAGATTGTTTCAATTATTTTATCCGATTAGCTTAGTTGAGTAAGTTTTAATTCGTTAAAATTATTTTAACGTTGCCCTGAGAAATGGAAACATCAAAACATTGTTTCGTTTCCAGTTTATGGAAAAATATTCTAGAATTATGGCTACATTCATTAAACACACACACACACACACACACCACACACACACCTTTTTCTTTGAAAGATGCATCAGTATAATCCCTTCTAACTTTTAAAATATTCATCGTAGCTTGCATGTAATAAGAAATGTTGATGTTTAATTGAAGACTATATAGTCTGTCCCCTTCTCCTAACAGTTCCTTCCTTGGCTTCTCTTTCTTTATTCTGTATAGTCCTACCATTATTATATATATTTAAATACAAGAACTTTCCTTTTCTGGTAACTGTTTCTAGGCGTGTCTGTGTATATGTTTATAAGTATTATATTTACCTAACGGTTCGCTAATAAGTAGAGAAAAGGCCAATTTGGTTCTGTGCCAATGTCGCAGGTAGATTGTTCTTGTCACAGATCCAGCCAGCATGACGCCACAAATACGCGGTTCGTGATTTCATCTTTTGTATTGTTATGAAAGTTGGCAGCAACTTTAATCATAAGAAGGGGAATCGCTGAAGGATAACCAGTACTCATAAGCATACCACATGACAATCGAAATAGAATACGTTGTTGTCATACAAAAAAAAAAGAAGTAAGAATGTGACATAAATTATCTGATCAATATAATTCTTATCTCATTGTCAAGCAAAAACATGAAACGAGAAATAAATTACTACTGATTTTATCTACGTATTCATTGATTTTTACAGCACTAATGCGTTAGGAAAAGATGATCCTGTTGGTTATAAGTCCGAATTTATTCCTACTGACAAGCTGACCATAACCGTTTGTGGGTGATGCGAGTGTAGTTTTGCTTAGTCCAAATTTAAGAACTGAACAGCTACCACTATTAGATTTTTCAAATGTCCGTATCCATGCTCCTGGCATAAAGGACTCAAGAAAGATAGGGCCAAGCATATTTATTAGATACAGAACTATTAGGTGGTTTGCATGAAAGCTCAAGAATGTATTCGTTATATGCAACTACGTTCAGATGTTGAACAGTAGCAGAGTATTTACCAGTAGTTGTACAAAATAATAGAAGTAGAACGGGAAAAAAAGACTATCTATGTTATGAAATGATATGCTAACATTATGATACCGAAGTGTAAAACGGGTTAATCTAAAATTTTGTAGCAGTAATTCTAGCTATTAACGTTTGAATTCTGCAGGCTATAAGAAGTTGATATGAAATAAGAATACCAATAAGCCAACTTGGGTGATAGAGCGGATAGCGTCCTCGTTCTCAAGTCAGCAAGGTGTGAATTAGAATGCCATCTTAGGCGTGGATGGATGCTTGTGAATGTCTGTAGGTTGTAGATAAATTTCATTCCTGATGAAAGACCCTTGCTCATCAGAGGTCTGAAGTAGACTTTAAAAAAAAAATATATAGCGATTAGTCTGTAGAGCAGAGGAACTGAATTATCCAACCATTAGCTCACCCACAGTAGTGAAATACACGATGGCTTTACCAACCTTTTTGCGAGTGAGATTCACATTAAAAAAATAATAAGTTAAACTCATGTTATCAGAAGGAATGGAGTTCTCAGGTGTTCTTGTATTTTTTATTTATTTATTTTTTGGTTCTTAATATGTACTTCTCTTACGGCTACTCACCAATATACTGTATTAATATGTTTACAAAAAATTATTAATCCTTATATTTAAATCGTATTCTTTCCGCATGAATTATTTTCCCCTCTTATAATGGGAAATATCCTGTCTTTTGATGGATTCACTTCAGAATATTAGTTGTGTAAAATGAATCTCATCATTCAGGCGAACTGATAACGTAGCTGATTTATTTTATTTATTCATTATTTTTTCTTTTTCATTTGCTTGGTTACTTTTAAATTATATCTTTTGTAACATTATTTATAACTGTTTAATTGATCTCTCTCTCTCTCTCTCTAGGGAGCCGGATCTTCCATTTCATCAGGAGCAGATGCAGCTCCACACCCTTATTCTTTTAGCTACCATGCACCAGCTGACGACGGTAGTGGCAGCAGTTCAAGAAGAGAGTCCGGAGATGCTTCAGGCCAAGTGACCGGCAGCTATTCTCTTAGCACTAAAGAAGGTTTAAGAAGAACTGTAGATTATACTGCTGGTCATGGTGGATTCAGTGCTAAAGTTGACACCAATGAGCCTGGAACAAAGAGTGAAAATCCTGCCCATGCTCTTTTCTATTCCACTGCTCCAGGAACCTGGTCAGGAGGAGTTCACAGCCAACCACAACATTACTTTCACCAAGGAGCGGCTAGTACTGCCGAATCGTCCTTTGCTTCTGAAGAGAGTGGAATTCCCCATCCTTATTCTTTCAGTTATGAAGCACATGCCGATGATGGAAGCGGCAGCAGCTCAAGAAAAGAATCGGGAGATGCTTCTGGTCGAGTAACAGGAAGTTACTCACTTAGTACAAAAGAAGGTTTTAGACGAATAGTAGATTATACAGCTGGTGCAGAAGGTTTCAAAGCTAAAGTTGACACCAATGAACCTGGAACAAAAAGTGAAAGTCCGGCCGATGCTCTTTTTCATTCCAGTGCTCCTTTGACTTGGCCCAGTCCTCCTGGAACCTGGCCAGGAGCATCAGCAGCAGCTTCTGCAAGCCAACACTACTTCCAGCAAGGATCTGTTCAGCCATCAAATTACCAGGTATGACATTGTAAGATATCTAGGATTATTGTTATTATATTCTTTGAAGATTTACAAGTTTGTTTGAATTTGTGGTTTAATAAATTCAAAGACCCGTCTTCATGTGAATGTTTCGGAACAATTTTCCAACATCTAATCATCGATATTTTTATTCCTATTATTTAAGAGAAACATACGCGAGAAATATTGAAAAAATGTATTAATGTAACTACCGTGAACTATTCAATATGTTTAGTCAGAGGCTCGTGGCAATTATGCACTATTTTCGCTGGCCAGACCTATAAAACGTATAAAAAATTCCCTATTTGGGTCAGATTTCATTAATATTGAAATGAAATGTAACTCAAACATAAATAAAATAAAACTTCTGTATGTTGTATGTGCCAAACTGTCACCATATAATTTCGTTGATATCAGTTTCTTGGAAGTCAGTGCAAATACAGCATTAATAATTAAATTCCATCAGAGTTTCCGTGGTTTTGTGTGTGCTAATTATACAGTACCATTTATGCAAAACATTCAGTGTGTGTGTGTGTGTGTGCGTTAACGCCGTGAGTGGATGCGCGATTAATCACGGACCTAAAGAGGAGGCCAAGGTAATAATCGGAGAACCCAAAATATCAATTAATACGGAAAATTGAAGAAAAACGACATAAATGCTTATATAATAAGTATTGCACTGCTCAGTGCGCTAAGTAAGGATCGGTGTTAGCTAAGCAAATATTTTGACTTTAATGATTACCTCTGAATATCATTTTATAGAATATATATATATATATATATATTACAGCAAGATAAAGAAACATTTACAATATGGAAAGAACAGACGTTCACTTAGTGAGCCACTCACAGAAATTCCTAAAGAAAACGTACATTGGCCCCTAATTCCACAAAAATATTAACAGAATTCTAATTTCCCTTATTTCCAGTTTTTCCTACTGCTCATTACGCAGTACGCAGAAGTTAGTGCGTGTAAGATACCGCTCATAGATAATGGAAAGATGAATTGCGTGCTCGTTGACATGCTGGTCTTGGATAAAATGAACGAAATTTTAAATATGGAACCATAAACGAACCGAATAAGTGCAATGACATTTTTATTGGAATATACGTATTCTATAATGACCATGTAGATAGAGGAGGGGGGGGACGAAGATGTAAAGGTGGCGCTTAGAGTGTCAAAGCACTTTATATTCTACAGCTGAGATTTCGGGTTGCTTTAAAAACATAATAAGATAGCCATATTCATATAATGACCTCTCTCTCTTTCTTTCTCTCTCTCTCTCCCTCTCTCTCTCTCTCTCTCTCTCAGTGTGTGTGTTGTTTTTCATTATATTTTTAAGTAAAACATCTTTTGCGTTTATTACTTTTTTTTTCAGTAAATCATTTTAACTAAGGAATGTTTAAAGTGAAAATGGATAGCAGCGAATTAAGAATAGATTAGACGACATTCCTTGAATTTGAAGAAAAAATTCTTTTATCTTCATAATCAATGACACTCATCAAGTAAATTAGTAATTAATATTACTTCTTGAAGGTTACAAATTCACGAAATAATGAATACTTTTAGTATTAACATAACATAACATTTTCAACGTGTTTTTAAAAGACTGCTACGGGGTGGGGGTATGGAAAGTTCTGATAAACACCCAGAACAAAAATGATATTAAAGCAAACTGATATAACCACAGGAAAGAACATACAAGGATATAAGAACATAAGTTACCTTCATAACTGCTACTAGTGTGTTCTTGCTTGTGATTATAATCCCGCCTAGGTAAAAAAAAAAAAAAAAACTTTATAAAGGTTTTTCAGCAAAAGGTGAGTTACCCTGGTAGCAAGTAGCAGGTTTTTGCCTTGGAAATATTTTTCATTCCTGTAAATAAGATCGACCATAGGAACACATCCAGTGATTGTTCTGATCTAAATCTTAAATAAAATAATATTCATGTGATATTGAAAATTTCAACAATATTTTCCTTTAAATCAGTAGATCTTAAAACATTTTTAGTGATCGGCACCCCCTTTAATCTAAAAATAAGTTCTCGCACCCCCTTGAAAAATGTGTTTCTATTTCTTTATTTAGGAAATTACACCTATTGCAAGATAATTTATTTATTGAAAAATAAACACATATACATACAAAACAATATCTCAATTTTTAATGGCTATGTTGTTGTTGTTGTTGTTTATTCATAATAATACTTTTGAAACGAGGCTCCTTTTTTGAGCGTAAGTCATCACTTGCATTTAAGCGATTTCTGGCTTTTGTTTTTTTTATGTGCAAAAGTGATGAAAATCCCATTTCACACAGGTAGGTGGTGGCAAGTGGTAAAAGTGTCTGCAATTCTGCTTTTGTCAGCTGTGGATAAGGTTCTAACTATGTACACCAGAATTGTTCTACGTCCAGTTTTTCAAATTCTATTTGAATACGTGCATTGGCTCGTATTTCAATAAGATCGTCTTTTATTAAATAGCTA